>NW_027316293.1:17500-31893 GCF_026437365.1 Eucyclogobius newberryi | reverse complement strand
TCCCCGCCCTCCTTCGCCCTCCTCCACTCTCCCCGCCCTCTTCCGCCCTCCTCCACTCTCCCCGCCCTCCTCCGCCCTCCTCCACTCCCCCCGCCCTCCTCCGCCCTCCTCCACTCTCCCCGCCCTCCTCCGCCCTCCTCCACTCTCCCCTCCCTCCTCCACTCTCCCCGCCCTCCTCCGCCCCTCCTCCACTCTCCCCGCCCTCCTCCCACTCTCTCCCCGCCCTCCTCCGCCCTCCCTCCACCTCCCTTCTCCCCGCCCTCCTCCACTCTCCCCGCCCTCCTCCCGCCCTCCTCTACTCTACCCGCCCCTCCTCCGCCCTCCTCCACTCTCCCCGCCCTCCTCCGCCCTCCTCCACCCTCCTCCACTCTCCCCGCCCTCCTCCGCCCTCCTCCACTCTCCCCGCCCTCTCCGCCCTCCTTCACTCTCCCCGGCCCTCCTCCGCCCTCCTCCACTCTCCCCGCCCTCCTTCGCCCTCCTCCACTCTCCCCGCCCTCTTCCGCCCTCCTCCACTCTCCCCGCCCTCCTCCGCCCATCCTCCACTCCCCCCGCCCTCCCTCCGCCCCCTCCTCCACTCTCCCCGCCCTCCTCCGCCCTCCTCCACTCTCCCCTCCCTCCTCCACTCTCCCCGCCCTCCTCCGCCCTCCTCCACTCTCCCCGCCCTCCTCCACTCTCCCCGCCCTCCTCCGCCCTCCTCCACTCTCCCCGCCCTCCTCCACTCTCCCCCCCCGCCCTCCTCCGCCCTCCTCCACTCCTCCCCGCCCTCCTCCGCCCTCCTCCACTCTCCCCGCCCTCCTCCGCCCTCCTCCACTCTCCCCGCCCTCCTCATCCCTCCTCCACTCTCCCCGCCCTCCTCCGCCCTCCTCCACCCTCCTCCCACTCCTCCCCGCCCTCCTCCGCCCTCCCTCCACTCTCCCCGCCCTCCTCCGCCCTCCTCCCACTCTCCCTCCCTCCTCCCACTCTCCCCGCCCTCCTCCGCCCTCCTCCACTCTCTCCCCGCCCTCCTCCACTCTCCCCCGCCCTCCTCCGCCCTCCTCCACTCTCTCCCCCGCCCTCCTCCACTCTCCCCGCCTCCTCCGCCCTCCTCCACTCTCCCCGCCCTCCTCCGCCCTCCTCCACTCTCCCCGCCCTCCTCCCGCCCTCCCTCCACTCTCCCCCGCCCTCCTCATCCCTCCTCCACTCTCCCCGCCCTCCTCCGCCCTTATCCACCCTCCTCCACTCTCCCCGCCCTCCTCCGCCCTCCTCCACTCTCCCCTCTCCCCGCCTCCTCCGCCCTCCTCCACTCTCCCCGCCCTCCTCCGCCCTCCTCCGCCCTCCACCACTCTCCCCGCCCTCCTCCGCCCTCCTCCACTCTCCCCGCCCTCCTCCGCCCTCCTCCACTCTCCCCGCCCTCCTCCGCCCTCCTCCACTCTCCCCTCCCTCCTCCACTCTCCACTCTCCCCGCCCTCCTCCGCCCTCCTCCACTCTCCCCGCCCTCCTCCACTCTCCCCGCCCTCCTCCGCCCTCCTCCACTCTCCCCGCCCTCCTCCACTCTCCCCGCCCTCCTCCGCCCTCCTCCACTCTCCCCGCCCTCCTCCGCCCTCCTCCACTCTCCCCGCCCTCCTCCGCCCTCCTCCACTCTCCCCGCCCTCCTCATCCCTCCTCCACTCTCCCCGCCCTCCTCCGCCCTCCTCCACCCTCCTCCACTCTCCCCGCCCTCCTCCGCCCTCCTCCACTCTCCCCGCCCTCCTCCGCCCTCCTCCACTCTCCCCGCCCTCCTCCGCCCTCCTCCGCCCTCCTCCACTCTCCCCGCCCTCCTCCGCCCTCCTCCACTCTCCCCGCCCTCCTCCGCCCTCCTCCACTCTCCCCGCCCTCCTCCGCCCTCCTCCACTCTCCCCGCCCTCCTCCGCCCTCCTCCACTCTCCCCGCCCTCCTTCGCCCTCCTCCACTCTCCCCGCCCTCTTCCGCCCTCCTCCACTCCCCCCGCCCTCCTCCGCCCTCCTCCACTCTCCCCGCCCTCCTCCGCCCTCCTCCACTCTCCCCGCCCTCCTCCGCCCTCCTCCACTCTCCCCGCCCTCCTCCGCCCTCCTCCACTCCCCCCGCCCTCCTCCGCCCTCCTCCACTCTCCCCGCCCTCCTCCGCCCTCCTCCACTCTCCCCGCCCTCCTCCACTCTCCCCGCCCTCCTCCGCCCTCCTCCACTCTCCCCGCCCTCCTCCGCCCTCCTCCACTCTCCCCGCCCTCCTCCACTCTCCCCGCCCTCCTCCACTCTCCCCGCCCTCCTCCACCCTCCTCCACTCTCCCCGCCCTCCTCCACTCTCCCCGCCCTACTCCGCCCTCCTCCACTCTCCCCGCCCTCCTCCGCCCTCCTCCACTCTCCCCGCCCTCCTCCGCCCTCCTCCACTCTCCCCGCCCTCCTCCGCCCTCCTCCACCCTCCTCCACTCTCCCCGCCCTCCTCCGCCCTCCTCCACTCTCCCCGCCCTCCTCCGCCCTCCTCCACTCTCCCCGCCCTCCTCCGCCCTCCTCCACTCTCCCCGCCCTCCTCCGCCCTCCTCCACTCTCCCCGCCCTCCTCCGCCCTCCTCCACCCTCCTCCACTCTCCCCGCCCTCCTCCGCCCTCCTCCACTCTCCCCGCACTCCTCCACTCTCCCCGCCCTCCTCCGCCCTCGTCCACTCTCCCCGCCCTCCTCCACTCTCCCCGCCCTCCTCCGCCCTCCTCCACTCTCCCCGCCCTCCTCCGCCCTCCTCCACTCTCCCCGCCCTCCTCCGCCCTCCTCCGCCCTCCTCCACTCTCCCCGCCCTCCTCCGCCCTCCTCCACCCTCCTCCACTCTCCCCGCCCTCCTCCGCCCTCCTCCACTCTCCCCGCCCTCCTCCACTCTCCCCGCCCTCCTCCGCCCTCCTCCACTCTCCCCGCCCTCCTCCGCCCTCCTCCACCCTCCTCCACTCTCCCCGCCCTCCTCCGCCCTCCTCCACTCTCCCCGCCCTCCTCCGCCCTCCTCCACCCTCCTCCACTCTCCCCGCCCTCCTCCGCCCTCCTCCACTCTTCCCGCCCTCCTCCACTCTCCCCGCCCTCCTCCGCCCTCGTCCACTCTCCCCGCCCTCCTCCACTCTCCCCGCCCTCCTCCGCCCTCCTCCACTCTCCCCACCCTCCTCCGCCCTCCTCCACTCTCCCCGCCCTCCTTCGCCCTCCTCCACTCTCCCCGCCCTCTTCCGCCCTCCTCCACTCCCCCCGCCCTCCTCCGCCCTCCTCCACTCCCCCCGCCCTCCTCCGCCCTCCTCCACTCTCCCCGCCCTCCTCCGCCCTCCTCCACTCTCCCCGCCCTCCTCCACTCTCCCCGCCCTCCTCCACCCTCCTCCACTCTCCCCGCCCTCCTCCACTCTCCCCGCCCTACTCCGCCCTCCTCCACTCTCCCCGCCCTCCTCCGCCCTCCTCCACTCTCCCCGCCCTCCTCCGCCCTCCTCCACTCTCCCCGCCCTCCTCCGCCCTCCTCCACCCTCCTCCACTCTCCCCGCCCTCCTCCGCCCTCCTCCACTCTCCCCGCCCTCCTCCGCCCTCCTCCACTCTCCCCGCCCTCCTCCGCCCTCCTCCACTCTCCCCGCCCTCCTCCGCCCTCCTCCACTCTCCCCGCCCTCCTCCGCCCTCCTCCACCCTCCTCCACTCTCCCCGCCCTCCTCCGCCCTCCTCCACTCTCCCCGCACTCCTCCACTCTCCCCGCCCTCCTCCGCCCTCGTCCACTCTCCCCGCCCTCCTCCACTCTCCCCGCCCTCCTCCGCCCTCCTCCACTCTCCCCGCCCTCCTCCGCCCTCCTCCACCCTCCTCCACTCTCCCCGCCCTCCTCCACTCTCCCCGCCCTCCTCCGCCCTCCTCCACCCTCCTCCACTCTCCCCGCCCTCCTCCGCCCTCCTCCACTCTCCCCGCCCTCCTCCGCCCTCCTCCACTCTCCCCGCCCTCCTCCGCCCTCCTCCACTCTCCCCACCCTCCTCCGCCCTCCTCCACTCTCCCGCCCTCCTTCGCCCTCCTCCACTCTCCCCGCCCTCTTCCGCCCTCCTCCACTCCCCCCGCCCTCCTCCACCCTCCTCCACTCTCCCCGCGCTCCTCCGCCCTCCTCCACTCTCCCCGCCCTCCTCCGCCCTCCTCCACTCTCCCCGCCCTCCTCCACTCTCCCCGCCCTCCTCCGCCCTCCTCCACTCTCCCCGCCCTCCTCCACTCTCCCCGCCCTCCTCCGCCCTCCTCCACTCTCCCCGCCCTCCTCCGCCCTCCTCCACTCTCCCCGCCCTCCTCCGCCCTCCTCCACTCTCCCCGCCCTCCTCCACTCTCCCCGCCCTCCTCCGCCCTCCTCCACTCTCCCCGCCCTCCTCCGCCCTCCTCCACTCTCCCCGCCCTCCTCCGCCCTCCTCCGCCCTCCTCCACTCTCCCCGCCCTCCTCCGCCCTCCTCCACTCTCCCCGCCCTCCTCCGCCCTCCTCCACTCTCCCCGCCCTCCTCCGCCCTCCTCCACTCTCCCCGCCCTCCTCCGCCCTCCTCCACTCTCCCCGCCCTCCTTCGCCCTCCTCCACTCTCCCCGCCCTCTTCCGCCCTCCTCCACTCCCCCCGCCCTCCTCCGCCCTCCTCCACTCTCCCCGCCCTCCTCCGCCCTCCTCCACTCTCCCCGCCCTCCTCCGCCCTCCTCCACTCTCCCCGCCCTCCTCCGCCCTCCTCCACTCCCCCCGCCCTCCTCCGCCCTCCTCCACTCTCCCCGCCCTCCTCCGCCCTCCTCCACTCTCCCCGCCCTCCTCCACTCTCCCCGCCCTCCTCCGCCCTCCTCCACTCTCCCCGCCCTCCTCCGCCCTCCTCCACTCTCCCCGCCCTCCTCCACTCTCCCCGCCCTCCTCCACTCTCCCCGCCCTCCTCCACCCTCCTCCACTCTCCCCGCCCTCCTCCACTCTCCCCGCCCTACTCCGCCCTCCTCCACTCTCCCCGCCCTCCTCCGCCCTCCTCCACTCTCCCCGCCCTCCTCCGCCCTCCTCCACTCTCCCCGCCCTCCTCCGCCCTCCTCCACCCTCCTCCACTCTCCCCGCCCTCCTCCGCCCTCCTCCACTCTCCCCGCCCTCCTCCGCCCTCCTCCACTCTCCCCGCCCTCCTCCGCCCTCCTCCACTCTCCCCGCCCTCCTCCGCCCTCCTCCACTCTCCCCGCCCTCCTCCGCCCTCCTCCACCCTCCTCCACTCTCCCCGCCCTCCTCCGCCCTCCTCCACTCTCCCCGCACTCCTCCACTCTCCCCGCCCTCCTCCGCCCTCCTCCACTCTCCCCGCCCTCCTCCGCCCTCCTCCACTCTCCCCGCCCTCCTCCGCCCTCCTCCACCCTCCTCCACTCTCCCCGCCCTCCTCCGCCCTCCTCCACTCTCCCCGCCCTCCTCCGCCCTCCTCCACCCTCCTCCACTCTCCCCGCCCTCCTCCGCCCTCCTCCACTCTTCCCGCCCTCCTCCACTCTCCCCGCCCTCCTCCGCCCTCGTCCACTCTCCCCGCCCTCCTCCACTCTCCCCGCCCTCCTCCGCCCTCCTCCACTCTCCCCACCCTCCTCCGCCCTCCTCCACTCTCCCCGCCCTCCTTCGCCCTCCTCCACTCTCCCCGCCCTCTTCCGCCCTCCTCCACTCTCCCCGCCCTCCTCCACTCTCCCCGCCCTCCTCCGCCCTCCTCCACTCTCCCCGCCCTCCTCCGCCCTCCTCCACTCTCCCCGCCCTCCTCCGCCCTCCTCCACTCTCCCCGCCCTCCTCCACTCTCCCCGCCCTCCTCCGCCCTCCTCCACTCTCCCCGCCCTCCTCCGCCCTCCTCCACTCTCCCCGCCCTCCTCCGCCCTCCTCCGCCCTCCTCCACTCTCCCCGCCCTCCTCCGCCCTCCTCCACTCTCCCCGCCCTCCTCCGCCCTCCTCCACTCTCCCCGCCCTCCTCCGCCCTCCTCCACTCTCCCCGCCCTCCTCCGCCCTCCTCCACTCTCCCCGCCCTCCTTCGCCCTCCTCCACTCTCCCCGCCCTCTTCCGCCCTCCTCCACTCCCCCCGCCCTCCTCCGCCCTCCTCCACTCTCCCCGCCCTCCTCCGCCCTCCTCCACTCTCCCCGCCCTCCTCCGCCCTCCTCCACTCTCCCCGCCCTCCTCCGCCCTCCTCCACTCCCCCCGCCCTCCTCCGCCCTCCTCCACTCTCCCCGCCCTCCTCCGCCCTCCTCCACTCTCCCCGCCCTCCTCCACTCTCCCCGCCCTCCTCCGCCCTCCTCCACTCTCCCCGCCCTCCTCCGCCCTCCTCCACTCTCCCCGCCCTCCTCCACTCTCCCCGCCCTCCTCCACTCTCCCCGCCCTCCTCCACCCTCCTCCACTCTCCCCGCCCTCCTCCACTCTCCCCGCCCTACTCCGCCCTCCTCCACTCTCCCCGCCCTCCTCCGCCCTCCTCCACTCTCCCCGCCCTCCTCCGCCCTCCTCCACTCTCCCCGCCCTCCTCCGCCCTCCTCCACCCTCCTCCACTCTCCCCGCCCTCCTCCGCCCTCCTCCACTCTCCCCGCCCTCCTCCGCCCTCCTCCACTCTCCCCGCCCTCCTCCGCCCTCCTCCACTCTCCCCGCCCTCCTCCGCCCTCCTCCACTCTCCCCGCCCTCCTCCGCCCTCCTCCACCCTCCTCCACTCTCCCCGCCCTCCTCCGCCCTCCTCCACTCTCCCCGCACTCCTCCACTCTCCCCGCCCTCCTCCGCCCTCGTCCACTCTCCCCGCCCTCCTCCACTCTCCCCGCCCTCCTCCGCCCTCCTCCACTCTCCCCGCCCTCCTCCGCCCTCCTCCACTCTCCCCGCCCTCCTCCGCCCTCCTCCGCCCTCCTCCACTCTCCCCGCCCTCCTCCGCCCTCCTCCACCCTCCTCCACTCTCCCCGCCCTCCTCCGCCCTCCTCCACTCTCCCCGCCCTCCTCCGCCCTCCTCCACTCTCCCCGCCCTCCTCCGCCCTCCTCCACTCTCCCCGCCCTCCTCCGCCCTCCTCCACCCTCCTCCACTCTCCCCGCCCTCCTCCGCCCTCCTCCACTCTCCCCGCCCTCCTCCGCCCTCCTCCACCCTCCTCCACTCTCCCCGCCCTCCTCCGCCCTCCTCCACTCTTCCCGCCCTCCTCCACTCTCCCCGCCCTCCTCCGCCCTCGTCCACTCTCCCCGCCCTCCTCCACTCTCCCCGCCCTCCTCCGCCCTCCTCCACTCTCCCCACCCTCCTCCGCCCTCCTCCACTCTCCCCGCCCTCCTTCGCCCTCCTCCACTCTCCCCGCCCTCTTCCGCCCTCCTCCACTCCCCCCGCCCTCCTCCGCCCTCCTCCACTCTCCCCGCGCTCCTCCGCCCTCCTCCACTCTCCCCGCCCTCCTCCGCCCTCCTCCACTCTCCCCGCCCTCCTCCACTCTCCCCGCCCTCCTCCGCCCTCCTCCACTCTCCCCGCCCTCCTCCACTCTCCCCGCCCTCCTCCGCCCTCCTCCACTCTCCCCGCCCTCCTCCGCCCTCCTCCACTCTCCCCGCCCTCCTCCGCCCTCCTCCACCCTCCTCCACTCTCCCCGCCCTCCTCCGCCCTCCTCCACTCTCCCCGCCCTCCTCCGCCCTCCTCCACTCTCCCCGCCCTCCTCCGCCCTCCTCCACTCTCCCCGCCCTCCTCCGCCCTCCTCCACTCTCCCCGCCCTCCTTCGCCCTCCTCCACTCTCCCCGCCCTCTTCCGCCCTCCTCCACTCTCCCCGCCCTCCTCCGCCCTCCTCCACTCTCCCCGCCCTCCTCCGCCCTCCTCCACTCCCCCCGCCCTCCTCCGCCCTCCTCCACTCTCCCCGCCCTCCTCCGCCCTCCTCCACTCTCCCCGCCCTCCTCCACTCTCCCCGCCCTCCTCCGCCCTCCTCCACTCTCCCCGCCCTCCTCCACTCTCCCCGCCCTCCTCCGCCCTCCTCCACTCTCCCCGCCCTCCTCCGCCCTCCTCCACTCTCCCCGCCCTCCTCCGCCCTCCTCCACCCTCCTCCACTCTCCCCGCCCTCCTCCGCCCTCCTCCACTCTCCCCGCCCTCCTCCGCCCTCCTCCACTCTCCCCGCCCTCCTCCGCCCTCCTCCACTCTCCCCGCCCTCCTCCGCCCTCCTCCACCCTCCTCCACTCTCCCCGCCCTCCTCCGCCCTCCTCCACTCTCCCCGCCCTCCTCCACTCTCCCCGCCCTCCTCCGCCCTCGTCCACTCTCCCCGCCCTCCTCCACTCTCCCCGCCCTCCTCCGCCCTCCTCCACTCTCCCCGCCCTCCTCCGCCCTCCTCCACTCTCCCCGCCCTCCTCCGCCCTCCTCCACCCTCCTCCACTCTCCCCGCCCTCCTCCGCCCTCCTCCACTCTCCCCGCCCTCCTCCGCCCTCCTCCACCCTCCTCCACTCTCCCCGCCCTCCTCCGCCCTCCTCCACCCTCCTCCACTCTCCCCGCCCTCCTCCGCCCTCCTCCACTCTCCCCGCCCTCCTCCGCCCTCCTCCACCCTCCTCCACTCTCCCCGCCCTCCTCCGCCCTCCTCCACTCTCCCCGCCCTCCTCCACTCTCCCCGCCCTCCTCCGCCCTCGTCCACTCTCCCCGCCCTCCTCCACTCTCCCCGCCCTCCTCCGCCCTCCTCCACTCTCCCCGCCCTCCTCCGCCCTCCTCCACCCTCCTCCACTCTCCCCGCCCTCCTCCGCCCTCCTCCACTCTCCCCGCCCTCCTCCGCCCTCCTCCACTCTCCCCGCCCTCCTCCGCCCTCCTCCACCCTCCTCCACTCTCCCCGCCCTCCTCCGCCCTCCTCCACTCTCCCCGCCCTCCTCCGCCCTCCTCCACTCTCCCCGCGCTCCTCCGCCCTCCTCCATTCTCCCCGCCCTCCTCCGCCCTCCTCCACCCTCCTCCACCCTCCTCCACTCTCCCCGCCCTCCTCCGCCCTCCTCCGCCCTCCTCCGCCCTCCTCCACTCTCCCCGCCCTCCTCCACTCTCCCCGCCCTCCTCCGCCCTCCTCCACTCCCCCCGCCCTCCTCCGCCCTCCTCCACTCTCCCCGCCCTCCTCCGCCCTCCTCCACTCTCCCCGCCCTCCTCCACTCTCCCCGCCCTCCTCCACTCTCCCCGCCCTCCTCCGCCCTCCTCCACTCTCCTCCGCCCTCCTCCACTCTCCCCGCCCTCCTCCGCCCTCCTCCGCCCTCCTCCACTCTCCCTGCCCTCCTCCGCCCTCCTCCACCCTCCTCCACTCTCCCCGCCCTCCTCCGCCCTCCTCCACTCTCCCCGCCCTCCTCCACTCTCCCCGCCCTCCTCCGCCCTCCTCCACTCTCCCCGCCCTCCTCCACTCTCCCCGCCCTCCTCCGCCCTCCTCCACTCCCCCCGCCCTCCTCCGCCCTCCTCCACTCTCCCCGCCCTCCTCCGCCCTCCTCCACTCTCCCCTCCCTCCTCCACTCTCCCCGCCCTCCTCCGCCCTCCTCCACTCTCCCCGCCCTCCTCCACTCTCCCCGCCCTCCTCCGCCCTCCTTCACTCTCCCCGCCCTCCTCCACTCTCCCCGCCCTCCTCCGCCCTCCTCCACTCTCCCCGCCCTCCTCCGCCCTCCTCCGCCCTCCTCCACTCTCCCCGCCCTCCTCCGCCCTCCTCCACTCCCCCCGCCCTCCTCCGCCCTCCTCCACTCTCCCCGCCCTCCTCCACTCTCCCCGCCCTCCTCCGCCCTCCTCCACTCTCCCCGCCCTCCTCCGCCCTCCTCCACTCTCCCCGCCCTCCTCCGCCCTCCTCCACTCTCCCCGCCCTCCTCCGCCCTCTTCCACTCTCCCCGCCCTCCTCCACTCTCCCCGCCCTCCTCCGCCCTCCTCCACTCTCCCCGCCCTCCTCCGCCCTCCTCCACTCTCCCTGCCCTCCTCCGCCCTCCTCCACCCTCCTCCACTCTCCCCGCCCTCCTCCGCCCTCCTCCACTCTCCCCGCCCTCCTCCGCCCTCCTCCACTCTCCCCGCCCTCCTCCGCCCTCCTCCGCCCTCCTCCACTCTCCCCGCCCTCCTCTGCCCTCCTCCACTCCCCCCGCCCTCCTCCGCCCTCCTCCACTCTCCCCGCCCTCCTCCACTCTCCCCGCCCTCCTCCGCCCTCCTCCACTCTCCCCGCCCTCCTCCGCCCTCCTCCACTCTCCCCGCCCTCCTCCGCCCTCCTCCACTCTCCCCGCCCTCCTCCGCCCTCTTCCACTCTCCCCGCCCTCCTCCACTCTCCCCGCCCTCCTCCGCCCTCCTCCACTCTCCCCGCCCTCCTCCGCCCTCCTCCACTCTCCCTGCCCTCCTACGCCCTCCTCCACCCTCCTCCACTCTCCCCGCCCTCCTCCGCCCTCCTCCACTCTCCCCGCCCTCCTCCGCCCTCCTCCACTCTCCCCGCCCTCCTCCACTCTCCCCGCCCTCCTCCGCCCTCCTCCACTCTCCCCGCCCTCCTCCGCCCTCCTCCACTCTCCCCGCCCTCCTCCGCCCTCCTCCACTCTCCCCGCCCTCCTCCGCCCTCCTCCACTCTCCCCGCCCTCCTCATCCCTCCTCCACTCTCCCCGCCCTCCTCCGCCCTCCTCCACCCTCCTCCACTCTCCCCGCCCTCCTCCGCCCTCCTCCACTCTCCCCGCCCTCCTCCGCCCTCCTCCACTCTCCCCGCCCTCCTCCGCCCTCCTCCGCCCTCCTCCACTCTCCCCGCCCTCCTCCGCCCTCCTCCACTCCCCCCGCCCTCCTCCGCCCTCCTCCACTCTCCCCGCCCTCCTCCACTCTCCCCGCCCTCCTCCGCCCTCCTCCACTCTCCCCGCCCTCCTCCGCCCTCCTCCACTCTCCCCGCCCTCCTCCGCCCTCCTCCACTCTCCCCGCCCTCCTCCGCCCTCTTCCACTCTCCCCGCCCTCCTCCACTCTCCCCGCCCTCCTCCGCCCTCCTCCACTCTCCCCGCCCTCCTCCGCCCTCCTCCACTCTCCCTGCCCTCCTCCGCCCTCCTCCACCCTCCTCCACTCTCCCCGCCCTCCTCCGCCCTCCTCCACTCTCCCCGCCCTCCTCCACTCTCCCCGCCCTCCTCCGCCCTCCTCCACTCTCCCCGCCCTCCTCCACTCTCCCCGCCCTCCTCCGCCCTCCTCCACTCTCCCCGCCCTCCTCCGCCCTCCTCCACTCCCCCCGCCCTCCTCCGCCCTCCTCCACCCTCCTCCACTCTCCCCGCCCTCCTCCGCCCTCCTCCACTCTCCCCGCCCTCCTCCGCCCTCCTCCACTCTCCCCGCCCTCCTCCGCCCTCCTCCACTCTCCCCGCCCTCCTCCACTCTCCCCGCCCTCCTCCGCCCTCCTCCACTCTCCTCCGCCCTCCTCCACTCTCCCCGCCCTCCTCCGCCCTCCTCCGCCCTCCTCCACTCTCCCCGCCCTCCTCCGCCCTCCTCCACTCCCCCCGCCCTCCTCCGCCCTCCTCCACTCTCCCCGCCCTCCTCCGCCCTCCTCCACTCTCCCCTCCCTCCTCCACTCTCCCCGCCCTCCTCCGCCCTCCTCCACTCTCCCCGCCCTCCTCCACTCTCCCCGCCCTCCTCCGCCCTCCTCCACTCTCCCCGCCCTCCTCCACTCTCCCCGCCCTCCTCCGCCCTCCTCCACTCTCCCCGCCCTCCTCCACTCTCCCCGCCCTCCTCCACTCTCCCCGCCCTCCTCCGCCCTCCTCCACTCTCCCCGCCCTCCTCCACTCTCCCCGCCCTCCTCCGCCCTCCTCCACTCTCCCCGCCCTCCTCCACTCTCCCCGCCCTCCTCCGCCCTCCTCCACTCTCCCCGCCCTCCTCCACTCTCCCCGCCCTCCTCCGCCCTCCTCCGCCCTCCTCCGCCCTCCTCCACTCTCCCCGCCCTCCTCCACTCTCCCCGCCCTCCTCCGCCCTCCTCCACTCTCCCCGCCCTCCTCCACTCTCCCCGCCCTCCTCCGCCCTCCTCCACTCCCCCGCCCTCCTCCGCCCTCCTCCACTCTCCCCGCCCTCCTCCGCCCTCCTCCACTCTCCCCGCCCTCCTCCACTCTCCCCGCCCTCCTCCACTCTCCCCGCCCTCCTCCGCCCTCCTCCGCTCTCCCCGCCCTTCTCCGCCCTCCTCCACTCTCCCCGCCCTCCTCCGCCCTCCTCCACTCCCCCCGCCCTCCTCCGCCCTCCTCCACTCTCCCCGCCCTCCTCCGCCCTCCTCCACTCTCCCCGCCCTCCTCCACTCTCCCCGCCCTCCTCCACTCTCCCCGCCCTCCTCCGCCCTCCTCCACTCTCCCCGCCCTCCTCCGCCCTCCTCCACTCCCCCCGCCCTCCTCCGCCCTCCTCCACTCTCCCCGCCCTCCTCCGCCCTCCTCCACCCTCCTCCACTCTCCCCGCCCTCCTCCGCCCTCCTCCACTCTCCCCGCCCTCCTCCGCCCTCCTCCACTCTCCCCGCCCTCCTCCGCCCTCCTCCACTCTCCCCGCCCTCCTCCACTCTCCCCGCCCTCCTCCGCCCTCCTCCGCCCTCCTCCACTCTCCTCCGCCCTCCTCCACTCTCCCCGCCCTCCTCCACTCTCCCCGCCCTCCTCCGCCCTCCTCCACTCCCCCCGCCCTCCTCCGCCCTCCTCCACTCTCCCCGCCCTCCTCCGCCCTCCTCCACTCTCCCCGCCCTCCTCCACTCTCCCCGCCCTCCTCCGCCCTCCTCCACCCTCCTCCACTCTCCCCGCCCTCCTCCGCCCTCCTCCGCCCTCCTCCGCCCTCCTCCACTCTCCCCGCCCTCCTCCACTCTCCCCGCCCTCCTCCGCCCTCCTCCACTCCCCCCGCCCTCCTCCGCCCTCCTCCACTCTCCCCGCCCTCCTCCGCCCTCCTCCACTCTCCCCGCCCTCCTCCACTCTCCCCGCCCTCCTCCGCCCTCCTCCACTCTCCCCGCCCTCCTCCACTCTCCCCGCCCTCCTCCGCCCTCCTCCACTCCCCCCGCCCTCCTCCGCCCTCCTCCACTCTCCCCGCCCTCCTCCGCCCTCCTCCACTCTCCCCGCCCTCCTCCGCCCTCCTCCACTCTCCCTGCCCTCCTCCGCCCTCCTCCACCCTCCTCCACTCTCCCCGCCCTCCTCCGCCCTCCTCCACTCCCCCCGCCCTCCTCCGCCCTCCTCCACTCTCCCCGCCCTCCTCCGCCCTCCTCCACTCTCCCCGCCCTCCTCCGCCCTCCTCCACTCTCCCCGCCCTCCTCCACTCTCCCCGCCCTCCTCCGCCCTCCTCCACCCTCCTCCACTCTCCCCGCCCTCCTCCGCCCTCCTCCGCCCTCCTCCGCCCTCCTCCACTCTCCCCGCCCTCCTCCACTCTCCCCGCCCTCCTCCGCCCTCCTCCACTCCCCCCGCCCTCCTCCGCCCTCCTCCACTCTCCCCGCCCTCCTCCGCCCTCCTCCACTCTCCCCGCCCTCCTCCACTCTCCCCGCCCTCCTCCGCCCTCCTCCACTCTCCCCGCCCTCCTCCACTCTCCCCGCCCTCCTCCGCCCTCCTCCACTCCCCCCGCCCTCCTCCGCCCTCCTCCACTCTCCCCGCCCTCCTCCGCCCTCCTCCACTCTCCCCGCCCTCCTCCGCCCTCCTCCACTCTCCCTGCCCTCCTCCGCCCTCCTCCACCCTCCTCCACTCTCCCCGCCCTCCTCCGCCCTCCTCCACTCCCCCCGCCCTCCTCCGCCCTCCTCCACTCTCCCCGCCCTCCTCCGCCCTCCTCCACCCTCCTCCACTCTCCCCGCCCTCCTCCGCCCTCCTCCACTCTCCCCGCCCTCCTCCGCCCTCCTCCACTCTCCCCGCCCTCCTCCGCCCTCCTCCACTCTCCCCGCCCTCCTCCACTCTCCCCGCCCTCCTCCGCCCTCCTCCGCCCTCCTCCACTCTCCTCCGCCCTCCTCCACTCTCCCCGCCCTCCTCCACTCTCCCCGCCCTCCTCCGCCCTCCTCCACTCCCCCCGCCCTCCTCCGCCCTCCTCCACTCTCCCCGCCCTCCTCCGCCCTCCTCCACTCTCCCCGCCCTCCTCCACTCTCCCCGCCCTCCTCCGCCCTCCTCCGCCCTCCTCCACTCTCCCCGCCCTCCTCCACTCTCCCCGCCCTCCTCCGCCCTCCTCCACTCCCCCCGCCCTCCTCCGCCCTCCTCCACTCTCCCCGCCCTCCTCCGCCCTCCTCCACTCTCCCCGCCCTCCTCCACTCTCCCCGCCCTCCTCCGCCCTCCTCCACCCTCCTCCACTCTCCCCGCCCTCCTCCGCCCTCCTCCGCCCTCCTCCACTCTCCCCGCCCTCCTCCACTCTCCCCGCCCTCCTCCGCCCTCCTCCACTCTCCCCGCCCTCCTCCGCCCTCCTCCACTCCCCCCGCCCTCCTCCGCCCTCCTCCACTCTCCCCGCCCTCCTCCGCCCTCCTCCACTCCCCCCGCCCTCCTCCGCCCTCCTCCACTCTCCCCGCCCTCCACCGCCCTCCTCCACCCTCCTCCGCTCCTGAGGTTACACAAACACTCCAGAACATTC
>NW_027316293.1:0-12500 GCF_026437365.1 Eucyclogobius newberryi | reverse complement strand
ACATGCTCAGTTAGAGCTTCTCTTCTCTGCACATGCTCAGTTAGAGCTTCTCTTCTCCTCTGCACATGCTCAGTTAGAGCTTCTCTCCTCTGCACATGCTCAGTTAGAGCTTCTCTTCTCCTCTGCACATGCTCAGTTAGAGCTTCTCTTCTCTGCACATGCTCAGTTAGAGCTTCTCTTCTCCTCTGCACATGCTCAGTTAGAGCTTCTCTTCTCTGCACATGCTCAGTTAGAGCTTCTCTTCTCTGCACATGCTCAGTTAGAGCTTCTCTTCTCTGCACATGCTCAGTTAGAGCTTCTCTTCTCCTCTGCACATGCTCAGTTAGAGCTTCTCTTCTCTGCACATGCTCAGTTAGAGCTTCTCTTCTCTGCACATGCTCAGTTAGGGTTTCTTCTCAGAGTTTGTCCTCAGCACATGTGCAGAGCTGTCCACAGGCTCCATGATATTTGAGACACAAAACAACTTACAACTCTTTTTCTCTTATACTATTTATATTTTCAGACTGAGGCGTGTCGCTGGTTATTTCCCATAAACGTATTCCATATTTAGTAATGCCTGTGAAAGCTTCTCTGGGCGTTACAAACATTCATTGACTTGAACGCCACAGCATTTCCTTGAATGGGCGTGGCAGGTGCAGAGTGAACCAGTTAAACAAGAACGTTACAGGAAAGTGGGCATGAAATGGATGAGAGAAATCACAGTTTCAGACATAAAAGAGGGAAAATAATTTCGGTCATATGGCACCAGCAGGAGGCCGCTCCATGTTTAGTCCTGACTCTGGCACCAGCAGGAGGCCGCTCCATGTTTAGTCCTGACTCTGGCACCAGCAGGAGGCCGCTCCATGTTTAGTCCTGACTCTGGCACCAGCAGGAGGCCGGTCCATGTTTAGTCCTGACTCTGGCACCAGCAGGAGGCCGCTCCATGTTTAGTCCTGACTCTGGCACCAGCAGGAGGCCGCTCCATGTTTAGTCCTGACTCTGGCACCAGCAGGAGGCCGCTCCATGTTTAGTCCTGACTCTGGCACCAGCAGGAGGCCGCTCCATGTTTAGTCCTGACTCTGGCACCAGCAGGAGGCCGCTCCATGTTTAGTCCTGACTCTGGCACCAGCAGGAGGCCGGTCCATGTTTAGTCCTGACTCTGGCACCAGCAGGAGGCCGCTCCATGTTTAGTCCTGACTCTGGCACCAGCAGGAGGCCGCTCCATGTTTAGTCCTGACTCTGGCACCAGCAGGAGGCCGGTCCATGTATAGTCCTGACTCTGGCACCAGCAGGAGGCCGCTCCATGTTTAGTCCTGACTCTGGCACCAGCAGGAGGCCGGTCCATGTTTAGTCCTGACTCTGGCACCAGCAGGAGGCCGCTCCATGTTTAGTCCTGACTCTGGCACCAGCAGGAGGCCGCTCCATGTTTAGTCCTGATTCTGGCACCAGCAGGAGGCCGGTCCATGTTTAGTCCTGACTCTGGCACCAGCAGGAGGCCGGTCCATGTTTAGTCCTGACTCTGGCACCAGCAGGAGGCCGCTCCATGTTTAGTCCTGACTCTGGCACCAGCAGGAGGCCGCTCCATGTTTAGTCCTGATTCTGGCACCAGCAGGAGGCCGGTCCATGTTTAGTCCTGACTCTGGCACCAGCAGGAGGCCGCTCCATGTTTAGTCCTGACTCTGGCACCAGCAGGAGGCCGGTCCATGTTTAGTCCTGACTCTGGCACCAGCAGGAGGCCGGTCCATGTTTAGTCCTGACTCTGGCACCAGCAGGAGGCCGGTCCATGTTTAGTCCTGATTCTGGCACCAGCAGGAGGCCGCTCCATGTTTAGTCCTGATTCTGGCACCAGCAGGAGGCCGCTCCATGTTTAGTCCTGATTCTGGCACCAGCAGGAGGCCGGTCCATGTTTAGTCCTGACTCTGGCACCAGCAGGAGGCCGCTCCATGTTTAGTCCTGATTCTGGCACCAGCAGGAGGCCGGTCCATGTTTAGTCCTGACTCTGGCATCAGCAGGAGGCCGCTCCATGTTTAGTCCTGATTCTGGCACCAGCAGGAGGCCGCTCCATGTTTAGTCCTGACTCTGGCACCAGCAGGAGGCCGGTCCATGTTTAGTCCTGATTCTGGCACCAGCAGGAGGCCGGTCCAAGGAATCAGAATCAGAATTTTTGGTCACACATGTGAACAACCGTACTACCTTTAACTGTAAACAAGGGGGTAAACCCTGCGTGGCAAGATATTCCAACAGCAAGTGGTTATCAAAACCAGCCGCGTTATGAGTAATAAACTTATATTTACGCCATTTGTTAAGACATGGGCAAACTCTGGCACCAGCAGGAGGCCGGTCCATGACCTAACGGCAGCATGTAGAGGTGGAACAGAAGGGGTCCCAGGACTAACCCTTGGGGCACCCCACAGGTCAGGGTCATGTGGTCTGAGACACAAAGTACTTCCTGTTTTCCAGATAGGACCTTCACCAGTTTAGGGCGGGGCACTAAACCACTGGGCAGCACTAAAAGTAAAGAAGAAGTATTTTAATGCTGCAGCTGAGACTGTTAAGATGACAGATAACTCTTAGTCTTACTCTTAGAGTCTTAGTTTTAAATCACAACCAAAAACGTACAGTTTCTCTTCAGGCTTCAGTCTGTGGGAGGAGGATTTCTCCTTCACTGTGGATCTCCTCAAGGTTTCTACTTTCTCCTACAGGGTTTTTGCAGTTTTCACAAAACCCCGATTTCAGGGAATACAAAACTAATCAAGTCTGAAAATGTCATTTTGCATTTTTTTTTAACAGATCTTGTACTTACTGTGACAATAATCCCATGAGCCACAGAGTCAAAAGCAGATACACCTAATGCGATGCAGGTTTGGCTCATGTTCTGCTCCAGACCCGCCTCCACAGTGAGGTCAGGGTCTTAAGGGACCCAATCTGCACCACCTCTTGGTCAATGTAAACCAGGTATAAGACACACATACCACAGGTGAGAATGAAGAGGGGACACGGTGGACAAAAAAAGGTCAACAGTAGGAAATGCATTCAAGGAAATGCATTTTTGTAATGCCCAAAGAAGCTTTCACAGGCATTACAAAATAAGGACATTTTTATGGGGAATAACCAGCGACACGCCTCAGTCTGAAAATATAAATACAGAAAAAGAGTCGTCAGTCGTTTTGTGTCTTCTGTGTCTCAAATATCATGGCTTTTCACCAAGAGGAAGATTTGACGTGTCCAATTTGTCAAGACATTTTCCAAGAGCCTGTGGTGTTGACCTGCAGCCACAGCTTCTGTCAAGACTGTGTGAAGAGGTGGTGGAAAGAACAGCCTACAAAACAGTGTCCTTTTTGCAAGAGAAGATCATCCAAGAGTGATCCACCACGGAACCTGGCTTTGAGGAACCTGTGTGAGACATATTCACAGCAGAAGAAGAAGGTTGGAGCGTTAGAAGAACATGTGTGTGACCTTCACTCAGAGCGACTGCGACTCTTCTGCCTGTCGGACCAGCAGCCGGTCTGTCTCGTGTGTCGTGACTCCAGTTTACATAAAAAACACAGGTTCAAACCCATCGATGAGGCAGCAACAGATCTGAAATCCACGTTGGAGCAGTCTTTGATTCCTTTAAAAGAACAATTGGAACTTGCGGAAAGATTTAAAGAAAACTGTGAATTAGGTTTGGCTCACATTAAAGCCAATTTGAACCGAGCAACAGACCTGATAGACAAAGAGTTTTTGAAGCTTTACACTTTTCTTTCAGAACAAAAGGAGGAACGGATAAAATGCCTGAAGTTGGAAGAGGAAAAGAAGACCCGGAGCATGAAGGACAAGATTTCGTCTGTGAGCAAAGAGATGGACACGCTGTCAGAAACCATCAGAGCCACAGAGGAGCAGCTGAGAGCCTCAAACACCTCCTTCCTGCTCAAATATAAGGCAGCAATGGAAGGAGTGCAGCGCTTTCCTCTGCAAAAGGAACTGCAGCTGGACCCGGGAGCATTGATAGACCAGGCCAAACATGTGGGGAATCTGTCCTACAACATCTGGAACGGCATGAAGAAACTAGTGCGGCTCTCAACCATCATACTGGATCCTAACACTGCCCATCCAGAACTCACTCTGTCCAATGATCTGACAAGTCTTACTCCTGGGGAAGAACAGAAGCTTCCAAAAATACCTGAAAGAGTTCGAGAGCCTGGTTTTAAAATAGTTTGTGGTTCTGTGGGGTTCTCCACCGGCTCCTACAGTTGGGATGTAGATGTGGGAAACTGTGAGGATTGGATTATTGGAATACTTACAAACTCTGCTTATTATAGTGCAGCAGAAAATGATGAGTATTTTGAGGATGATGCAGGAGGTTCTCTGAGGGCGAATATTCAGCATTAAACATCGACAAGAAGAAGGACAGTGTTCTGAAGGTGGAGAAGAATCCCAGAAGAATCCGAGTGCATCTTGACTGTAACAACACAAACTGAGCTTTTATGACGCTGATACCAACACTCACATTCACGCCTTCACCAAGCTCTATCACCAGAAACTCTACCCAGTCTTCAACTGCACCGGGTCAATGTCCATCCTGCCTCAGGTGATATGAAAGCGGACATTATATATATTATATATTATATATAGTGTAAATGTGATTATTCCAATGAATCCACAGACTGTAATAAACTGTACAATTATACTGTTGTAGGAAAAGGTTCAGTTGTTTCATCTGGACTTTAGAAGATGAAACAACTGAACCTTTTTCTACGATGGAACTCTCCTGGACGAGGGACAAACCCACATATGAACAATTATACTTACATTGCAGCCGGTGGAAACATAGACCTACATGTCAAAATATGTTATAAACCTTGGGGTGGCAACGATCAAGGACTGGACTGAGACAGGGACAGACATCAGACATTCAGACTTCACTAGACTTTGGACCAAATGAAGCTTTTATTTAAATTGAAATGTGCCAGAATTATTTTTCTTCTGTTGGTTGGTTGTCATCTATTTGTATTTGTATTTCTGTTTTGTGTTTTATGTTTAAACTTTTAGTTTTATTATTGGAAAAAAGAAAATAAAGACAAATCCACAATCGCTTGTGTAAAAGGGAAAAGAACATCATCAGATGTAACTGTTGTTTTCCCTTAATTACAATAGTGCTGAGGTCATAATGCATGTTATGTTCTGATGTAATGTAATCATGCTTAATCATCATTATTGGGTTGGCACTAGGTCATATATGGAATTGGAAAGGAGGAAGTGACGACAATGCCGTGACGCCATGGCGAGGACGACATGGCGAAGACGACATGGCGAGGACGACATGGCGAGGACGACATGGCGAGGACGACATGGCGAGGACGACATGGCGAGGACGACATGGCGAGGACGACATGGCGAGGACGACATGGCGAGGACGACATGGCGAGGACGACATGGCGGGAGCCGGGTGGAAGTAAACAGGTGGTCGACTGTAGTAAACATGGCGAACGGTCCCGCTTATTCTGCTGATCCATCAATAATGTTCACTCTTGGGTCCAAACCTGAAGTTTACGATGCATTTGATGTGAACAAGGACCAAACAATGAGCTCCTGGTGTTGTCTCACTGAGAAACAATTGAAATGGGCGTGAATTGAATGTAAAACAAAGAATTGTGAAAATGTAAATCATATGGGTCTGGGTTTAACTCTAACCTTAACCCTAACCCCAACCCCTAACTCTAACCTTAACCCTAACCCCAACCCTAACCTTAACCTTAACCTTAACCTTAACCCTAACCTTAACCTTAACCTTAACCTTAACCCTAACCTTAACCTTAACCTTAACCCTAACCCTAACCCTAACCCTAACCTTAACCCTAACCCCAACCCCAACCTTAACCTTAACCCTAACCCTAACCTTAACCTTAACCTTAACCCTAACCTTAACCTTAACCCTAACCTTAACCTTAACCTTAACCCTAACCTTAACCTTAACCCTAACCTTAACCCTAACCTTAACCTTAACCTTAACCCTAACCTTAACCCTAACCTTAACCTTAACCCTAACCTTAACCTTAACCCTAACCTTAACCTTAACCCTAACCTTAACCCTAACCTTAACCTTAACCTTAAACTTAACCTTAACCCTTAACCCTTAACCCCTAAACCTAACCCTAAGTTTTAGGTTTACTTCGTTTGGTTAAAACTAGTTTATACCATGACTTTGTATTAGCAAAAGTGAAGCTAACTCATCCCAAAACAAACTAGACTGAAAAAGTTTTTTTAAACTTGAGATTATAAAGCTCCGCGCTGGAATCGAACCCTCAAACGCTTTGCGCAGAGCTGTGTCTCTAACCATGGGGCCAAAACCCTAACCCCTGTAACCCTAACCCTGTAACCCTAACCCCTGTAACCCAACCCCTGTAACCCTAACCCTGTAACCCTAACCCCTGTAACCCAACCCCTGAAACCCTAACCCTGTAACCCTAACCCCTGTAACCCAACCCCTGTAACCCTAACCCTGTAACCCTAACCCCTGTAACCCAACCCCTGAAACCCTAACCCCTGTAACCCTAACCCCTGTAACCCAACCCCTGTAACCCTAACCCTGTAACCCTAACCCCTGTAACCCAACCCCTGTAACCCAACCCCTGAAACCCTAACCCCTGAAACCCTAGCCCCTGTAACCCAACCCCTGAAACCCTAACCCCTGAAACCCAACCCCTGAAACCCTAACACCTGAAACCCTAGCTCCTGTAACCCAACCCCTGAAACCCTAACCCCTGAAACCCTAACCCCTGTAACCCTAACCCCTGAAACCCTAACCCCTGAAACCCTAACCCCTGTAACCCAACCCCTGAAACCCTAACCCCTGAAACCCAACCCCTGAAACCCTAACACCTGAAACCCTAGCTCCTGTAACCCAACCCCTGAAACCCTAACCCCTGAAACCCTAACCCCTGTAACCCTAAACCCTGAAACCCTAACCCCTGAAACCCTAACCCCTGTAACCCAACCCCTGAAACCCTAACCCCTGAAACCCTAACCCCTCTAACCCAACCCCTGAAACCCTAACCCCTGAAACCCTAACCCCTGTAACCCAAACCCCTGAAACCCTAACCCCTGAAACCCAAACCCCTGAAACCCTAACCCCTGAAACCCTAACCCCCGTAACCCTAACCCCCGTAACCCTAACACGTATAACCCTATCATGGCAATGAGGATGGTGTTGTCATGGCGATGAGGATGAGGGTGGTGTCGTCATGGCGATGAGGATGAGGGTGGTGTCGTCATGGTGGTGTCGTCATGGCAATGAGGATGAGGGTGGTGTCGTCATGGTGGTGTCGTCATGGCGATGAGGATGAGGGTGGTGTCGTCATGGCGATGAGGATGAGGGTGGTGTCGTCATGGCGATGAGGATGAGGGTGGTGTCGTCATGGCGATGAGGATGAGGGTGGTGTCGTCATGGCAATGAGGATGAGGGTGGTGTCGTCATGGTGGTGTCGTCATGGCGATGAGGATGAGGGTGGTGTCGTCATGGCGATGAGGATGAGGGTGGTGTCGTCATGGCGATGAGGATGAGGGTGGTGTCGTCATGGCAATGAGGATGAGGGTGGTGTCGTCATGGTGGTGTCGTCATGGCGATGAGGATGAGGGTGGTGTCGTCATGGCGATGAGGATGAGGGTGGTGTCGTCATGGCGATGAGGATGAGGGTGGTGTCGTCATGGCGATGAGGATGAGGGTGGTGTCGTCATGGCGATGAGGATGAGGGTGGTGTCGTCATGGCGATGAGGATGAGGGTGGTGTCGTGGTGGTGGTGTCGTGGTGGCTGGAGGTGCAGCAGTTTGTGTACAGGGAGAAGAGCAGGGGGGAAAGTACACAGCCCTGTGGAGCTCCTGTGCTGATGGTCCCGCTCTAAAACCCACAAACCAAGATAGATACAAGCTCCCTTATGTTTGGGTTTATTTGTTTTTTATGGATGTTTTAGTACATTTTTAAGACATAATTATGAGACTTCCCTGTCAATTATTTGTAGTTGTTCCAATTGTGAGAAAAGGATTAAAGGGCCCTATTTTTACAGTATCACGTAGAAAGAGAAAAAGTCGACTGAACCTGCCGTCCAGTCTCCATAGGCTCCTGCGTCGCCTCCTCGTCTCTTTAGACTTCTTCTTCTTTGGTGTTTAATGGCGGTTGGTATGTCACATTATCGCCCCCAACTGGACGTGTACGGTATGTGACTGGACGCTAGGCTCCCGTTTTAGATTCTAACTTTTGAACTTGTTCCGCTCCTGACCGGTCACGTGACCATGTTCCGCTCCTGACCGGTCAGGTGACGACCGGTCAGGTGACGACCGGTCAGGTGACGACCGGTCAGGTGACGACCGGTCAGGTGACGACCGGTCAGGTGACGACCGGTCAGGTGACGATGTAGAGAATGTGGTGCATCTGATTCTTTTCTGCTTTGATCTCAAAGGCTTTGAAATGAAATATAAAGAGGAGTGAACCCCAAAGAGGCGGTGCTAATGTCTCCAGTGTTCAACTTCAACAACAACAACAAGGACAAAGTCTAAGGAATAAAGTCTGGCGGTAATGCAACACTCGGATGCCAACCGCCATAAAACAACAACAACAACAACAACAACTTCAACAACAACAACAACAACAACAACAACAACAACACACATCTTCTCAGGGACAATAAAGTTGAACTTACAATATTTGGGTGAAAACACAAAATGTCCTAATTTACGACAAATAAAATAAAAACAACAATAAAAAAACCTTCAAAGCTTTAAAAGTTAAACCTTTGCAAACACGTGAGACGCTGTGATTATCACGTGTTTAAACGTCATTAACAGACAATTTAACTCATGACTAAACTAAAGCTACACCTCGCATGAGCCGTCTCCATGGAAACAGACAACACGGCGTCCACAGCGACCAGGTCCCAGAGCGCGCGGTAACCGTCACAAACGGCTCCAAATGTCGCTGTTTCCCGCGCACAGTTCGCTTTGTAAAAACGAGGAGGAGCTGGAGGAGCTGAGACGATCCGCCGCGGACTTTTACCGCGTCAACCGCGTCCCGGAGCAGCTGGAGCGGGTCCTCAACGAGATGTGCAGCCGCAGACCGAGCGACCTGCACGGGTACATGGTGAGGCGGGGGCCGGGGCCGCGGGGGCCGCGGGGGCCGCGGGGGCCGCGGGGGCCGGGGCCGGGGCCGCGGGGGCGGGAGAAAGGGTCTTTATTTGGGGATAAAACCTGTTGTAAATATTTGAGTTTACAAAAAGCTGTTTTAATATATTTCTATTCGTCAAATCATTTCTGTAACATTCAGAATCAGAAATCATGTTTTTTGCCTTTTCATTGGACAAAGACATAAAACAATGTCGTGGGCCTAAAGTGTTTACACAGAGGGACAGAAAGTGTTCTTTGGAGTGAAGCCTCGAACCTGCAGCAGAAGCTGTGAAGCTCCTTGGCCAGTGTTCGGTCCTCTGCAGTGTGGGGGCTTTAGGCTTGTAGTTGGTGAGAAGGGTGAACGCGTGGGCCGGGCGCAGGATGAACATGGGGGCCGGGCGCAGGGTGAACATGGGGGCCGGGCGCAGGGTGAACATGGGGGCCGGGCGCATGGTGAACGCGGGGGCCGGGCGCAGGGTGGCGCAGGGTGAACACGGGGGCCGGGGGCATGGTGAACGCGGGGGCCGGGCGCAGGGTGGTTTGGACCTGGTTTAAATCTGGTTTAGAGCTGATTTGGACCTGGTTTAAATCTGGTTTAGATCTGGTTCTGATCTGGTTAGTCTGGAGTACAGCCCGGTGGGCGGGGTTGACATAATTATAAGGCGTGTGTAATTACACTTGGCCTCACACACCGCCGTCACAGTACGATGCAACAATCACACAAAAGTCAAACACATTTTCTTTAGAGTGAAGTCCTTTGTTCATCTTGACTCTCGATGTTCCTCAGGCCGAGTTCTTCTCCGCTCTGTCCAGTCCGGCTCGGATCAGCAGAGTCCAGGGTCTGGAGGTCCTGGACTCCAGAGGACAACCTTCAGTCCAGGCCCAGGTCTACTGCATCATCAGGAACCATGAGAAGGTACTGTTGGACCGGGTTTAGACCGGCTTTAGATCGGGTTTAGATCGGGTTTAGATCGGGTTTAGATCGGGTTTAGACCGGGTTTAGACCGGCTTTAGATCGGGTTTAGACCGGGTTTAGACCGGGTTTAGATCGGGTTTAGATCGGGTTTAGACCGGGTTTAGACCGGGTTTAGATTGGGTCTAGACCGGGTTTGGATCGGGTTTAGACCGGGTTTAGACCGGCTTTAGATCGGGTTTAGATCGGGTTTAGATCGGGTTTAGACCGGGTTTAGACCGGGTTTAGACCGGCTTTGGATCGGGTTTAGATTGGGTTTAGACCGGGTTTAGATCGGGTTTAGATCGGGTTTAGATCGGGTTTAGACCGGGTTTAGACCGGGTTTAGATTGGGTCTAGACCGGGTTTAGATCGGGTTTAGACCGGGTTTAGACCGGCTTTAGATCGGGTTTAGATCGGGTTTAGATCGGGTTTAGACCGGGTTTAGACCGGGTTTAGACCGGCTTTAGATCGGGTTTAGATTGGGTTTAGACCGGGTTTAGATCGGGTTTAGATCGGGTTTAGATCGGGTTTAGATCGGGTTTAGACCGGGTTTAGACCGGGTTTAGATTGGGTCTAGACCGGGTTTAGATCGGGTTTAGACCGGGTTTAGACCGGCTTTAGATCGGGTTTAGATCGGGTTTAGATCGGGTTTAGACCGGGTTTAGACCGGGTTTAGACCGGCTTTAGATCGGGTTTAGATTGGGTTTAGACCGGGTTTAGATCGGGTTTAGATCGGGTTTAGATCGGGTTTAGACCGGGTTTAGACCGGGTTTAGATTGGGTCTAGACCGGGTTTAGATCGGGTTTAGACCGGGTTTAGACCGGCTTTAGATCGGGTTTAGATCGGGTTTAGATCGGGTTTAGACCGGGTTTAGACCGGGTTTAGACCGGCTTTAGATCGGGTTTAGATTGGGTTTAGACCGGGTTTAGATCGGGTTTAGATCGGGTTTAGACCGGGTTTAGACCGGGTTTAGATTGGGTCTAGACCGGGTTTAGATCGGGTTTAGACCGGGTTTAGACCGGCTTTAGACCGGGTTTAGACCGGGTTTAGACTGGGTTTAGATAGTGTTTAGATCGGGTTTGGATTGGGTTTAGACCGGGTTTAGACCGGGTTTAGATAGGGTTTAGATCGGGTTTGGATCAGGTTTAGATCGAGTTTAGACCAGGTTTAGACCGGCTTTAGACTGGGTTTAGATAGTGTTTAGATCGGGTTTGGATTGGGTTTAGGGGTAACGTTTCTGAAGAATAAAGTCTAAAGAATGAAGTCTGGCGGTGATGTAACACTTCGATACCAGCCACCGTAAAACACCAAAGAAGAAGAAGAAGATCGGATTTAGATCTGGTTTGGACCTGGTCTAGATCTGGTTTGGACCTGGTTTGGATCTGGTTTGGACCTGGTCTAGATCTGGTTTGGACCTGGTTTGGATCTGGTTTGGACCTGGTTTGGATCTGGTTTGGACCTGGTTTGGATCTGGTTTGGACCTGGTTTGGATCTGGTTTGGACCAGATGTTGCACTTCATGGTTCAAGTCTAATATTCAGACTTTGTTCAGACGATGATTCCAGAGGTTTTTGATCTTTGGTCTTCTCCTGGTCCTCAGCTGGTCTCCTCGGCCTCCGTCTCCTCGCTCTTCCAACCCAAAGCCTCCAACGGCAAAGACCGAGCGGAGCAGGTGAGCAACGCACTGCAGTGGATCCAGGACCTGAACCAGCAACTCCAAGACCTCAGCCCTGAAGACCAGAGCCAGGTGGACCACATGCTCAGGTAAGTCCAAGACCTCAGCCCTGAAGACCAGAGCCAGGTGGACCACATACTCAGGTAAGTCCAAGACCTCAGCCCTGAAGACCAGAGCCAGGTGGACCACATACTCAGGTAAGTCCAAGACCTCAGCCCTGAAGACCAGAGCCAGGTGGACCACATGCTCAGGTAAGTCCAAGAGCTCATCCCTGAAGACCAGAGCCAGGTGGACCACATACTCAGGTAAGTCCAAGACCTCAGCCCTGAAGACCAGAGCCAGGTGGACCACATACTCAGGTAAGTCCAAGAGCTCAGCCCTGAAGACCAGAGCCAGGTGGACCACATACTCAGGTAAGTCCAAGACCTCAGCCCTGAAGACCAGAGCCAGGTGGACCACATACTCAGGTAAGTCCAAGAGCTCAGCCCTGAAGACCAGAGCCAGGTGGACCACATACTCAGGTAAGTCCAAGAGCTCATCCCTGAAGACCAGAGCCAGGTGGACCACATACTCAGGTAAGTCCAAGACCTCAGCCCTGAAGACCAGAGCCAGGTGGACCACATACTCAGGTAAGTCCAAGAGCTCATCCCTGAAGACCAGAGCCAGGTGGACCACATACTCAGGTAAGTCCAAGACCTCATCCCTGAAGACCAGAGCCAGGTGGACCACATACTCAGGTAAGTCCAAGACCTCAGCCC
>NW_027316292.1:0-32038 GCF_026437365.1 Eucyclogobius newberryi | reverse complement strand
CCAATTAAATATGTTTCCCAAATCATACAGCCCTAATTTCAGATAATCCTCAACTTCCACAGCACAATCCTCTGACATCACAGACTCCACAAACCTGTTTCTGTTCTTGTGCTGTTCCAGTAAAACATGTTATATGAATATAGTTGTGTACAGTCATCACACCTTTCCTTTAAATACACATTTACAGTACATCATATGTTTTCCTGCACTTTTGTGGTTTATGCAAGAGTCCCTGCTGCGCACGATCACATGGCACCAGCAAACAGTAGAACAGTGTCAGCATAATCGCTCTCAAAGTTTTGTTTCTTTTCACACTCCTGACGGACCCAGTTGGTGATCTTGAGAGTGAGAACAAGGTACGATGTTGTTAAAGGCGGTAATGTCCCGCTTCCTAACTGTGAAAAGGGAAAAACATCGACGAGAACAAACAACGATGTCATGTTACCTCGTGGGACCGTCTGAGCAACAGCCCTTTCCTCTGGGCACCTTTAATGTAAATCTGAGTGTACTTAAACACGCCGCCGTTACAACGAGTGCGTCCGGGCTAACGGGCTGTGCTTTTGGTCGTATCTGCGCGGAACCTGAGCGCGGCCCCTGATGGCTCGCGGTGCAATGACGTGCCTTGACGTCACATTTCAGACGAGCCGCATTGCAGTCGCATGCAAATTTGTGCATGTCAGGCTTTGTGTAAATTTAGCCCTGCTTTTTTTTTTTTTTTATGATCGCACAGTTCAACAAATGGGAGCAAACGGAGGCAGGAACGTGCTCGTCGGCGGTTGGACTTGTTATGAGCCAAGCTGTGAAGATGTGCATAACTCCCCGAGCCCCCCCAGGGACCCTGTATTTTCATGGGCCTGCCTCTGACGTCAATGCTCCTGGCTGTCCTGTGGATTGTCAGAACAGAGGATCCAGTGGGGGAGGGGACTGAGAGCGCTGTGTGTCTGCTCCATGGTCTGCTCGCTCTCCTCTCAATGTGCCGTCGCCTGTTTTGTGACTGTGCTCTCTCCCATGTGATGTGTCAATGTTTCGCGTACATCTCCGGCACGTTCGGAGCCTGTAACGTACAGTGCCCAGATCACAAATGCCTTTAAGTGGAAGAGGAGGTGTGATGTAGACGCGTGTGCGCACGGACCAAGGACGGCTGGATTTAAGCAGACGTCAGGATGTTTGGCTAAAAGAGAAGCCAAGGCCAGCGGGATGAACCTGTGCAGAGCCTGTTACATACATTAAAACACATCGCACTGATAAGGAGGAGGTTTCAGCCTCTTTCCTCGTCACGTTCTCTGATTTCCATACATTTCTCAGAGCACATATGGCATCTATTGAAGGATGGATATTGAGTTTGACAGAGGGATAATGTTAACACAAAAATGCCTGTATAAAGCAAAACAGACCAATAGATTTGAGACATTTTTACAGAATAGTTCACAATGAGCTGCAAGAATTAAACAAAATATTTGTCGCGACTAAAATCTACTGCTTTTAACTATTTGTCGTTAAACTGTAACACATATAGTATATTATAAGACAGCACTGTTATTCAAAATGAAGAAGAATACAGATTTCATGTTGATAATATTATTTTGTGTTGGGAAGTATCTGAATACATTTACTGAGAATACATATTCAGAATACTCATTTTGGGGAAGTGTATTCTGGTACAGTTACACTTTGTTAGTATTCAGAGTACAGTAACTTTTCTAAAATCAGAGGAATACTTTGTGGTATTTGATCATGAAGTTTTGGCTTTGAACTGCACAGAATCAATGCAGCTCTTAAATGGAGCGCATTGTTCCTTCTTTAATTTGTGACAAAGGTTCTCTACTTGTAAAAAGAAATGAATGACAAACATTGACACAAATACAAAAAGCTCTTTTACTGTTATGTAGTGTTTTTACACATAACATTATTCAGTAGTATTCAGAATACAGTACACCGATTAGACAAATTAAAACATATTCAGTATTCTGTTCTAGATACATTTTCAATGGATTCTTCCCATCACAATATGCCTCCATTTGGCATCTTTTTGTTTTAACTAGTTATCTGTTTAATTTGAAAACCATTTCCCAAGCCATGTTAGATATAATCGAAAAACAATCGCTGACTCGTCGACTATTAAAATAATTACTAATTGCAGTCCTATACAGTTAAGACAACGTGTATATACATGAACGTTGTACATTATTTACATGCATTTTTAATTTGATGTTAATAGAACTGAATTGTGCTCACTTACAATCTGAAAGTAATTGTTTTTAGTTTGGGAACAATTGCCATAGCAGAAGAATACACAGACAAAACAACTGAAAAATGGGGCACCACACATTTATACCTTCAATATTTTCACTCAGATACTTTTACTTCTTTCAGTTCCACAATTATTTTCCCACGTCATTTCAATGTGTCACAGATGGACACTTGACGCTTGTTGCTTTGCGTTCTCAAGATCCCGAATCAACTGACAATTTGCAGGGATTAATTTATTGCCTTTGTGGACTTTTCCAGATTCTTCAACACACTGCAGTTGGGAAAATAATTTATTTCACATTGCAGGGAAAGAGTGGAGAAACAAATTCACTTCATGAGATGTTATTTAACAGACTAAAAGTTCCCTTAAGGGTCAGATCGAGCTGTCACCTTCTGTCACATTAAAAGCTTGGACAATTCACCAAATTCTGTAAGGAATTCTTTTGCATAATTTACCAGACGCCGTGCCTAAAAGTTTACAAAGATGAGTTCAAATGTAGCATATACAGAACACTGCAAACATTTTAAAGAGAGCAATCAAAACTAGAAGATATCTGTATTTTTTTTATTTATTTTTTTGTTTCAACTTCTCCCAAAAGCATTAATCTACTCATAAAAACTATTATTCACTTAAACTCACGTCGTTATAACTGACCTCTGCGTGGACCAGCCGCCCGTGTGCAGGAATGCGGGTGATTGATAGTGCACTTGCTGACGTACCTCACGCCTCAAGTGCTTTTGCGGCCGAGAGGGAGCGCGACGCCGTTTACTCTGGATCGGGTTGCAAAATGAGTCTGACCTGGCGCTGATAAGGGTCCCATATCTGCACGGGCAAAACGATACGGAGAACAATTCATTTACAACACAAACGCCAACAGTATGATCCTGTAAGGCGCAGGTTTTGCACAGTATTTTGCCTCTGAGTTGTCTCTACCTTGTGACACCTTGTGATGCGTCTCTGACATGCAGAAAACATGTTCTGGAGTTCAGGGAAGGTTCAGCTTTTTCAAACACGTGTCAAAAAAAATGCAACAGAGCAATGGTGTTTTGATGAAGCCATTTCCCCACCAGGAAAGTTTGAGTAAAAATGTCAAACTACTTGTATTTCCAAAAAGTCCATTTCCAGTTTGGAACATATTGTTGTGTTAGATGTAATGTGTGTAAATCCATGCATCAATAGGTTAGCTTTAGTGCTACTATAGGCATGTTTTGGTGGGCTCTGGTTCACCGTGGAGGTCTTTATAATGGCATTCTCGGCTTCAGGTTCAGTGGTCTTAAATAAGATATAAATTGTTGATGAATGACTTTATTTTCCACACTATAAGGCGCACTTAAAAGCCTTTCATTTTCTCAAAAAATGACAGTGCGTCTTATATATGGATGAATTCTGGTTGTGCTTATTTCACTTAATGCGCCTTATAATCCAGTGCGCCTTATAGTGCAGAAAATACGGTAAACCTTTAAACCGTGAGGTCAATCTTAAGCAATTTTAAAAAAGCAATTTAGTCATTCCTAGTTTGTGTCGCTGTGAGGTGTGGCTAAAGTTAAAGTGAACAGGAAACAACGCCCGCTTTTACGTCTGCTCAGCATAAAATGACAAGATCAGGTCTGAATTTGGTGAGTAATTATTTTTCTTCTTCTTCTGTTTTGTAGGTCCTTTTTGGGGATAGTACCTCTCGGGGGCCTGCACAGGACCCATCGAAGGGCCCGGTGTGGTTCACTTGAGACAGTGGAAACACTTTTTGACTGATTTGCTTTGAAGCGGATTGGGCCGGTCCAAAACTATCATACGTGAACCGCACCGGCCCGCAGAGGTGTAAAGTGTCTGATTACAAATACTCTGATTACTGTAATTGAGTAGATTTTTGGAGTAATTGCTCTTTTTGAGTAGATTTTTGAATGTGTACTTGTACTTGTAATTGAGTATAATTGTAGCCATTTCATTGCAATGAGTTACCTTTAAAATCACCATTTAAAGCTGTTTCACCTCAGTCTCAGCTCCTTTCTAAATCCACAAACACACAAAGTATTGCTGCATCGCCTGCTCTGATTGGCCAGAACTCTAAGAAAATGCGTATTGCAACTTAAAACAACTGAATTCCACTTTAAACTGTTTATTTAATCATGTTTTGTATGTAAATGGATTTAGGCAAGTTTATTTGTAGAGCACAATTTAAAGTGCTTCACACAACAGGAAAAAATGCATTAAAATCACAAAGACATTCATAAATCATGACATATGCGCAGCTAAACAAAACAGTTTTTAGCTGAGATTTGAATATTGTCAGAATAGAACCTGTCTCACAGCTTCAGGAAGATTTCAGCTGCATAAAACTGAAATTAGTCCTGACTCTGGCACAAGCAGGAGGCCGGTCCATGGTTAGTCCTGACTCTAGTCCTGACTCTGGGCACCAGCAGGAGGCCGGTCCATGGTTAGTCCTGACTCTAGTCCTGACTCTGGGCACCAGCAGGAGGCCGGTCCATGGTTAGTCCTGACTCTAGTCCTGACTCTGGGCACCAGCAGGAGGCCGGTCCATGGCTAGTCCTGACTCTAGTCCTGACTCTGGGCACCAGCAGGAGGCCGGTCCATGGTTAGTCCTGACTCTAGTCCTGACTCTGGGCACCAGCAGGAGGCCGGTCCATGGTTAGTCCTGACTCTAGTCCTGACTCTGGGCACCAGCAGGAGGCCGGTCCATGGTTAGTCCTGACTCTGGCACAAGCAGGAGGCCGGTCCATGGTTAGTCCTGACTCTAGTCCTGACTCTGGGCACCAGCAGGAGGCCGGTCCATGGTTAGTCCTGACTCTAGTCCTGACTCTGGGCACCAGCAGGAGGCCGGTCCATGTTTATTCCTGACTCTGGCACCAGCAGGAGGCCGGTCCATGGTTAGTCCTGACTCTGGCACAAGCAGGAGGCCGGTCCATGTTTATTCCTGACTCTGGCACCAGCAGGAGGCCGGTCCATGGTTAGTCCTGACTCTGGCACAAGCAGGAGGCCGGTCCATGGTTAGTCCTGACTCTGGCACCAGCAGGAGGCCGGTCCATGTTTAGTCCTGACTCTGGCACCAGCAGGAGGCCGGTCCATGTTTAGTCCTGACTCTGGGCACCAGCAGGAGGCCGGTCCATGGTTAGTCCTGACTCTGGCACCAGCAGGAGGCCGGTCCATGTTTATTCCTGACTCTGGCACCAGCAGGAGGCCGGTCCATGTTTAGTCCTGACTCTGGCACAAGCAGGAGGCCGGTCCATGTTTATTCCTGACTCTGGCACCAGCAGGAGGCCGGTCCATGTTTAGTCCTGACTCTGGCACCAGCAGGAGGCCGGTCCATGTTTAGTCCTGACTCTGGCACCAGCAGGAGGCCGGTCCATGTTTAGTCCTGACTCTGGCACCAGCAGGAGGCCGGTCCATGTTTAGTCCTGACTCTGGCACAAGCAGGAGGCCGGTCCATGTTTAGTCCTGACTCTGGCACAAGCAGGAGGCCGGTCCATGTTTAGTCCTGACTCTGGGCACCAGCAGGAGGCCGGTCCATGGTTAGTCCTGACTCTGGCACAAGCAGGAGGCCGGTCCATGTTTAGTCCTGACTCTGGCACAAGCAGGAGGCCGGTCCATGTTTAGTCCTGACTCTGGCACCAGCAGGAGGCCTGTCCATGTTTAGTCCTGACTCTGGCACCAGCAGGAGGCCGTTCCATGTTTAGTCCTGACTCTGGCACCAGCAGGAGGCCTGTCCATGTTTAGTCCTGACTCTGGCACAAGCAGGAGGCCGGTCCATGTTTAGTCCTGACTCTGGCACCAGCAGGAGGCCTGTCCATGTTTAGTCCTGACTCTGGCACAAGCAGGAGGCCGGTCCATGTTTAGTCCTGACTCTGGCACCAACAGGAGGCCTGTCCATGTTTAGTCCTGACTCTGGCACAAGCAGGAGGCCGGTCCATGTTTAGTCCTGACTCTGGCACCAGCAGGAGGCCTGTCCATGTTTAGTCGTGACTCTGGCACCAGCAGGAGGCCTGTCCATGTTTAGTCGTGAATCTGGCACCAGCAGGAGGCCGGTCCATGTTTAGTCCTGACTCTGGCACCAGCAGGAGGCCTGTCCATGTTTAGTCCTGACTCTGGCACCAGCAGGAGGCCTGTCCATGTTTAGTCGTGACTCTGGCACCAGCAGGAGGCCGGTCCATTTTTAGTCGTGACTCTGGCACAAGCAGGAGGCCGGTCCATGTTTAGTCCTGACTCTGGCACCAGCAGGAGGCCGGTCCATGGTTAGTCCTGACTCTGGCACCAGCAAGAGGCCGGTCCATGGTTAGTCCTGACTCTGGCACCAGCAGGAGGCCGGTCCATGTTTAGTCCTGACTCTGGGCACCTGCAGGAGGCCGGTCCATGTTTAGTCCTGACTCTGGCACCAGCAGGAGGCCGGTCCATGTTTAGTCCTGACTCTGGCACCAGCAGGAGGCCTGTCCATGTTTAGTCCTGACTCTGGCACCAGCAGGAGGCCTGTCCATGTTTAGTCCTGACTCTGGCACAAGCAGGAGGCCGGTCCATGTTTAGTCCTGACTCTGGCACCAGCAGGAGGCCGGTCCATGTTTAGTCCTGACTCTGGCACAAGCAGGAGGCCGGTCCATGTTTATTCCTGACTCTGGCACCAGCAGGAGGCCGGTCCATGTTTAGTCCTGACTCTGGGCACCAGCAGGAGGCCGGTCCATGGTTAGTCCTGACTCTGGCACAAGCAGGAGGCCGGTCGATGTTTAGTCCTGACTCTGGCACCAGCAGGAGGCCTGTCAATGGTTAGTCCTGACTCTGGCACCAGCAGGAGGCCGGTCCATGTTTAGTCCTGACTCTGGGCACCTGCAGGAGGCCGGTCCATGTTTAGTCCTGACTCTGGCACAAGCAGGAGGCCGGTCCATGTTTAGTCCTGACTCTGGCACCAGCAGGAGGCCTGTCCATGTTTAGTCCTGACTCTGGCACAAGCAGGAGGCCGGTCCATGTTTAGTCCTGACTCTGGGCACCAGCAGGAGGCCGGTCCATGGTTAGTCCTGACTCTGGCACCAGCAGGAGGCCGGTCCATGTTTATTCCTGACTCTGGCACAAGCAGGAGGCCGGTCCATGTTTAGTCCTGACTCTGGCACCAGCAGGAGGCCGGTCCATGTTTAGTCCTGACTCTGGCACCAGCAGGAGGCCTGTCCATGTTTAGTCCTGACTCTGGCACAAGCAGGAGGCCGGTCCATGTTTAGTCCTGACTCTGGGCACCAGCAGGAGGCCGGTCCATGGTTAGTCCTGACTCTGGCACCAGCAGGAGGCCGGTCCATGTTTATTCCTGACTCTGGCACAAGCAGGAGGCCGGTCCATGTTTAGTCCTGACTCTGGCACCAGCAGGAGGCCTGTCCATGTTTAGGCCTGACTCTGGCACAAGCAGGAGGCCGGTCCATGTTTAGTCCTGACTCTGGCACCAGCAGGAGGCCTGTCCATGTTTAGTCCTGACTCTGGCACAAGCAGGAGGCCGGTCCATGTTTAGTCCTGACTCTGGCACCAGCAGGAGGCCTGTCCATGTTTAGTCCTGACTCTGGCACCAGCAGGAGGCCGGTCCATGTTTAGTCATGACTCTGGAACCAGCAGGAGGCCTGTCCATGTTTAGTCCTGACTCTGGCACCAGCAGGAGGCCTGTCCATGTTTAGTCGTGACTCTGGCACCAGCAGGAGGCCGGTCCATGTTTAGTCCTGACTCTGGCACCAGCAGGAGGCCGGTCCATGGTTAGTCCTGACTCTGGCACCAGCAAGAGGCCGGTCCATGGTTAGTCCTGACTCTGGCACCAGCAGGAGGCCGGTCCATGTTTAGTCCTGACTCTGGGCACCTGCAGGAGGCCGGTCCATGTTTAGTCCTGACTCTGGCACAAGCAGGAGGCCGGTCCATGTTTAGTCCTGACTCTGGCACCAGCAGGAGGCCGGTCCATGTTTAGTCCTGACTCTGGCACAAGCAGGAGGCCGGTCCATGTTTAGTCCTGACTCTGGGCACCAGCAGGAGGCCGGTCCATGGTTAGTCCTGACTCTGGCACCAGCAGGAGGCCGGTCCATGTTTATTCCTGACTCTGGCACAAGCAGGAGGCCGGTCCATGTTTAGTCCTGACTCTGGCACCAGCAGGAGGCCGGTCCATGTTTAGTCCTGACTCTGGCACAAGCAGGAGGCCGGTCCATGTTTAGTCCTGACTCTGGCACCAGCAGGAGGCCTGTCCATGTTTAGTCCTGACTCTGGCACAAGCAGGAGGCCGGTCCATGTTTAGTCCTGACTCTGGGCACCAGCAGGAGGCCGGTCCATGGTTAGTCCTGACTCTGGCACCAGCAGGAGGCCGGTCCATGTTTATTCCTGACTCTGGCACAAGCAGGAGGCCGGTCCATGTTTAGTCCTGACTCTGGCACCAGCAGGAGGCCTGTCCATGTTTAGTCCTGACTCTGGCACAAGCAGGAGGCCTGTCCATGTTTAGTCCTGACTCTGGCATCAGCAGGAGGCCTGTTCATGTTTAGTCCTGACTCTGGCACAAGCAGGAGGCCGGTCCATGTTTAGTCCTGACTCTGGCACCAGCAGGAGGCCTGTCCATGTTTAGTCCTGACTCTGGCACAAGCAGGAGGCCGGTCCATGTTTAGTCCTGACTCTGGCACCAGCAGGAGGCCTGTCCATGTTTAGTCCTGACTCTGGGCACCAGCAGGAGGCCGGTCCATGTTTAGTCCTGACTCTGGCACCAGCAGGAGGCCTGTCCATGTTTAGTCCTGACTCTGGCACCAGCAGGAGGCCTGTCCATGTTTAGTCGTGACTCTGGCACCAGCAGGAGGCCGGTCCATGTTTAGTCCTGACTCTGGCACCAGCAGGAGGCCAGTCCATGGTTAGTCCTGACTCTTGCACCATGTTTAGTCCTGACTCTGGCACCAGCAGGAGGCCTGTCCATGTTTAGTCCTGACTCTGGCACAAGCAGGAGGCCGGTCCATGTTTAGTCCTGACTCTGGCACCAGCAGGAGGCCTGTCCATGTTTAGTCCTGACTCTGGGCACCAGCAGGAGGCCGGTCCATGTTTAGTCCTGACTCTGGCACCAGCAGGAGGCCTGTCCATGTTTAGTCCTGACTCTGGCACCAGCAGGAGGCCTGTCCATGTTTAGTCGTGACTCTGGCACCAGCAGGAGGCCGGTCCATGTTTAGTCCTGACTCTGGCACCAGCAGGAGGCCAGTCCATGGTTAGTCCTGACTCTTGCACCAGCAAGAGGCCGGTCCATGGTTTTTCCTGACTCTGGCACCAGCAGGAGGCCGGTCCATGTTTAGTCCTGACTCTGGCACCAGCAGGAGGCCTGTCAATGGTTAGTCCTGACTCTGGCACCAGCAGGAGGCCGGTCCATGTTTAGTCCTGACTCTGGGCACCTGCAGGAGGCCAGTCCATGTTTAGTCCTGACTCTGGCACAAGCAGGAGGCCGGTCCATGTTTAGTCCTGACTGTGGGCACCAGCAGGAGGCCGGTCCATGGTTAGTCCTGACTCTGGCACCAGCAGGAGGCCGGTCCATGTTTATTCCTGAATCTGGCACAAGCAGGAGGCCAGTCCATGGTTAGTCCTGACTCTTGCACCAGCAAGTTAGTCCTGACTCTGGCACAAGCAGGAGGCCGGTCCATGTTTAGTCCTGACTCTGGCACCAGCAGGAGGCCTGTCCATGTTTAGTCCTGACTCTGGCACAAGCAGGAGGCCGGTCCATGTTTAGTCCTGACTCTGGCACCAGCAGGAGGCCGGTCCATGTTTAGTCCTGACTCTGGCACAAGCAGGAGGCCGGTCCATGTTTATTCCTGACTCTGGCACCAGCAGGAGGTCGGTCCATGTTTAGTCCTGACTCTGGCACCAGCAGGAGGCCGGTCCATGTTTAGTCCTGACTCTGGCACCAGCAGGAGGCCGGTCCATGTTTAGTCCTGACTCTGGCACCAGCAGGAGGCCGGTCCATGTTTAGTCCTGACTCTGGCACAAGCAGGAGGCCGGTCCATGTTTAGTCCTGACTCTGGCACAAGCAGGAGGCCGGTCCATGTTTAGTCCTGACTCTGGGCACCAGCAGGAGGCCGGTCTATGGTTAGTCCTGACTCTGGCACAAGCAGGAGGCCGGTCCATGTTTAGTCCTGACTCTGGCACCAGCAGGAGGCCTGTCAATGGTTAGTCCTGACTCTGGCACCAGCAGGAGGCCGGTCCATGTTTAGTCCTGACTCTGGGCACCTGCAGGAGGCCAGTCCATGTTTAGTCCTGACTCTGGCACAAGCAGGAGGCCGGTCCATGTTTAGTCCTGACTGTGGGCACCAGCAGGAGGCCGGTCCATGGTTAGTCCTGACTCTGGCACCAGCAGGAGGCCGGTCCATGTTTATTCCTGAATCTGGCACAAGCAGGAGGCCGGTCCATGTTTAGTCCTGACTCTAGTCCTGACTCTGGGCACCAGCAGGAGGCCGGTCCATGGTTAGTCCTGACTCTGGCACCAGCAGGAGGCCGGTCCATGTTTAGTCCTGACTCTGGCACAAGCAGGAGGCCGGTCCATGTTTAGTCCTGACTCTGGCACAAGCAGGAGGCCGGTCCATGTTTAGTCCTGACTCTGGGCACCAGCAGGAGGCCGGTCCATGGTTAGTCCTGACTCTGGCACAAGCAGGAGGCCGGTCCATGTTTAGTCCTGACTCTGGCACCAGCAGGAGGCCTGTCAATGGTTAGTCCTGACTCTGGCACCAGCAGGAGGCCGGTCCATGTTTAGTCCTGACTCTGGGCACCTGCAGGAGGCCAGTCCATGTTTAGTCCTGACTCTGGCACAAGCAGGAGGCCGGTCCATGTTTAGTCCTGACTGTGGGCACCAGCAGGAGGCCGGTCCATGGTTAGTCCTGACTCTGGCACCAGCAGGAGGCCGGTCCATGTTTATTCCTGAATCTGGCACAAGCAGGAGGCCGGTCCATGTTTAGTCCTGACTCTAGTCCTGACTCTGGGCACCAGCAGGAGGCCGGTCCATGGTTAGTCCTGACTCTGGCACAAGCAGGAGGCCGGTCCATGGTTAGTCCTGACTCTAGTCCTGACTCTGGGCACCAGCAGGAGGCCGGTCCATGGTTAGTCCTGACTCTAGTCCTGACTCTGGGCACCAGCAGGAGGCCGGTCCATGTTTATTCCTGACTCTGGCACCAGCAGGAGGCCGGTCCATGGTTAGTCCTGACTCTGGCACAAGCAGGAGGCCGGTCCATGTTTATTCCTGACTCTGGCACCAGCAGGAGGCCGGTCCATGGTTAGTCCTGACTCTGGCACAAGCAGGAGGCCGGTCCATGGTTAGTCCTGACTCTGGCACCAGCAGGAGGCCGGTCCATGTTTAGTCCTGACTCTGGCACCAGCAGGAGGCCGGTCCATGTTTAGTCCTGACTCTGGGCACCAGCAGGAGGCCGGTCCATGGTTAGTCCTGACTCTGGCACCAGCAGGAGGCCGGTCCATGTTTATTCCTGACTCTGGCACCAGCAGGAGGCCGGTCCATGTTTAGTCCTGACTCTGGCACAAGCAGGAGGCCGGTCCATGTTTATTCCTGACTCTGGCACCAGCAGGAGGCCGGTCCATGTTTAGTCCTGACTCTGGCACCAGCAGGAGGCCGGTCCATGTTTAGTCCTGACTCTGGCACCAGCAGGAGGCCGGTCCATGTTTAGTCCTGACTCTGGCACCAGCAGGAGGCCGGTCCATGTTTAGTCCTGACTCTGGCACAAGCAGGAGGCCGGTCCATGTTTAGTCCTGACTCTGGCACAAGCAGGAGGCCGGTCCATGTTTAGTCCTGACTCTGGGCACCAGCAGGAGGCCGGTCCATGGTTAGTCCTGACTCTGGCACAAGCAGGAGGCCGGTCCATGTTTAGTCCTGACTCTGGCACAAGCAGGAGGCCGGTCCATGTTTAGTCCTGACTCTGGCACCAGCAGGAGGCCTGTCCATGTTTAGTCCTGACTCTGGCACCAGCAGGAGGCCGTTCCATGTTTAGTCCTGACTCTGGCACCAGCAGGAGGCCTGTCCATGTTTAGTCCTGACTCTGGCACAAGCAGGAGGCCGGTCCATGTTTAGTCCTGACTCTGGCACCAGCAGGAGGCCTCTCCATGTTTAGTCCTGACTCTGGCACCAACAGGAGGCCTGTCCATGTTTAGTCCTGACTCTGGCACAAGCAGGAGGCCGGTCCATGTTAGTCCTGACTCTGGCACCAGCAGGAGGCCTGTCCATGTTTAGTTGTGTCTCTGGCACCAGCAGGAGGCCTGTCCATGTTTAGTCGTGACTCTGGCACCAGCAGGAGGCCGGTCCATGTTTAGTCCTGACTCTGGCACCAGCAGGAGGCCTGTCCATGTTTAGTCCTGACTCTGGCACCAGCAGGAGGCCTGTCCATGTTTAGTCGTGACTCTGGCACCAGCAGGAGGCCGGTCCATGTTTAGTCGTGACTCTGGCACAAGCAGGAGGCCGGTCCATGTTTAGTCCTGACTCTGGCACCAGCAGGAGGCCGGTCCATGGTTAGTCCTGACTCTGGCACCAGCAAGAGGCCGGTCCATGGTTAGTCCTGACTCTGGCACCAGCAGGAGGCCGGTCCATGTTTAGTCCTGACTCTGGGCACCTGCAGGAGGCCGGTCCATGTTTAGTCCTGACTCTGGCACCAGCAGGAGGCCGGTCCATGTTTAGTCCTGACTCTGGCACCAGCAGGAGGCCTGTCCATGTTTAGTCCTGACTCTGGCACCAGCAGGAGGCCTGTCCATGTTTAGTCCTGACTCTGGCACCAGCAGGAGGCCGGTCAATGTTTAGTCCTGACTCTGGCACCAGCAGGAGGCCTGTCCATGTTTAGTCCTGACTCTGGCACAAGCAGGAGGCCGGTCCATGTTTAGTCCTGACTCTGGGCACCAGCAGGAGGCCGGTCCATGGTTAGTCCTGACTCTGGCACCAGCAGGAGGCCGGTCCATGTTTATTCCTGACTCTGGCACAAGCAGGAGGCCGGTCCATGTTTAGTCCTGACTCTGGCACCAGCAGGAGGCCTGTCCATGTTTAGTCCTGACTCTGGCACAAGCAGGAGGCCGGTCCATGTTTAGTCCTGACTCTGGCACCAGCAGGAGGCCTGTCCATGTTTAGTCCTGACTCTGGCACAAGCAGGAGGCCGGTCCATGTTTAGTCCTGACTCTGGCACCAGCAGGAGGCCTGTCCATGTTTAGTCCTGACTCTGGCACCAGCAGGAGGCCGGTCCATGTTTAGTCATGACTCTGGAACCAGCAGGAGGCCTGTCCATGTTTAGTCCTGACTCTGGCACCAGCAGGAGGCCTGTCCATGTTTAGTCGTGACTCTGGCACCAGCAGGAGGCCGGTCCATGTTTAGTCCTGACTCTGGCACCAGCAGGAGGCCGGTCCATGGTTAGTCCTGACTCTGGCACCAGCAAGAGGCCGGTCCATGGTTAGTCCTGACTCTGGCACCAGCAGGAGGCCGGTCCATGTTTAGTCCTGACTCTGGGCACCTGCAGGAGGCCGGTCCATGTTTAGTCCTGACTCTGGCACAAGCAGGAGGCCGGTCCATGTTTAGTCCTGACTCTGGCACCAGCAGGAGGCCTGTCCATGTTTAGTTCTGACTCTGGCACAAGCAGGAGGCCGGTCCATGTTTAGTCCTGACTCTGGCACCAGCAGGAGGCCGGTCCATGTTTAGTCCTGACTCTGGCACAAGCAGGAGGCCGGTCCATGTTTAGTCCTGACTCTGGGCACCAGCAGGAGGCCGGTCCATGGTTAGTCCTGACTCTGGCACCAGCAGGAGGCCGGTCCATGTTTATTCCTGACTCTGGCACAAGCAGGAGGCCGGTCCATGTTTAGTCCTGACTCTGGCACCAGCAGGAGGCCGGTCCATGTTTAGTCCTGACTCTGGCACAAGCAGGAGGCCGGTCCATGTTTAGTCCTGACTCTGGCACCAGCAGGAGGCCTGTCCATGTTTAGTCCTGACTCTGGCACAAGCAGGAGGCCGGTCCATGTTTAGTCCTGACTCTGGGCACCAGCAGGAGGCCGGTCCATGGTTAGTCCTGACTCTGGCACCAGCAGGAGGCCGGTCCATGTTTATTCCTGACTCTGGCACAAGCAGGAGGCCGGTCCATGTTTAGTCCTGACTCTGGCACCAGCAGGAGGCCTGTCCATGTTTAGTCCTGACTCTGGCACAAGCAGGAGGCCGGTCCATGTTTAGTCCTGACTCTGGCATCAGCAGGAGGCCTGTTCATGTTTAGTCCTGACTCTGGCACAAGCAGGAGGCCGGTCCATGTTTAGTCCTGACTCTGGCACCAGCAGGAGGCCTGTCCATGTTTAGTCCTGACTCTGGCACAAGCAGGAGGCCGGTCCATGTTTAGTCCTGACTCTGGCACCAGCAGGAGGCCTGTCCATGTTTAGTCCTGACTCTGGACACCAGCAGGAGGCCGGTCCATGTTTAGTCCTGACTCTGGCACCAGCAGGAGGCCTGTCCATGTTTAGTCCTGACTCTGGCACCAGCAGGAGGCCTGTCCATGTTTAGTCGTGACTCTGGCACCAGCAGGAGGCCGGTCCATGTTTAGTCCTGACTCTGGCACCAGCAGGAGGCCGGTCCATGGTTAGTCCTGACTCTGGCACCAGCAAGAGGCCGGTCCATGGTTTTTCCTGACTCTGGCACCAGCAGGAGGCCGGTCCATGTTTAGTCCTGACTCTGGGCACCTGCAGGAGGCCGGTCCATGTTTAGTCCTGACTCTGGCACAAGCAGGAGGCCGGTCCATGTTTAGTCCTGACTCTGGCACCAGCAGGAGGCCGGTCCATGTTTATTCCTGACTCTGGCACAAGCAGGAGGCCGGTCCATGTTTAGTCCTGACTCTGGCACCAGCAGGAGGCCGGTCCATGTTTAGTCCTGACTCTGGCACAAGCAGGAGGCCGGTCCATGTTTATTCCTGACTCTGGCACCAGCAGGAGGTCGGTCCATGTTTAGTCCTGACTCTGGCACCAGCAGGAGGCCGGTCCATGTTTAGTCCTGACTCTGGCACCAGCAGGAGGCCGGTCCATGTTTAGTCCTGACTCTGGCACCAGCAGGAGGCCGGTCCATGTTTAGTCCTGACTCTGGCACAAGCAGGAGGCCGGTCCATGTTTAGTCCTGACTCTGGCACCAGCAGGAGGCCTGTCCATGTTTAGTCCTGACTCTGGGCACCAGCAGGAGGCCGGTCCATGTTTAGTCCTGACTCTGGCACCAGCAGGAGGCCTGTCCATGTTTAGTCCTGACTCTGGCACCAGCAGGAGGCCTGTCCATGTTTAGTCGTGACTCTGGCACCAGCAGGAGGCCGGTCCATGTTTAGTCCTGACTCTGGCACCAGCAGGAGGCCGGTCCATGGTTAGTCCTGACTCTGGCACCAGCAAGAGGCCGGTCCATGGTTAGTCCTGACTCTGGCACCAGCAGGAGGCCGGTCCATGTTTAGTCCTGACTCTGGGCACCTGCAGGAGGCCGGTCCATGTTTAGTCCTGACTCTGGCACAAGCAGGAGGCCGGTCCATGTTTAGTCCTGACTCTGGCACCAGCAGGAGGCCTGTCCATGTTTAGTCCTGACTCTGGCACAAGCAGGAGGCCGGTCCATGTCTAGTCCTGACTCTGGCACCAGCAGGAGGCCGGTCCATGTTTAGTCCTGACTCTGGCACAAGCAGGAGGCCGGTCCATGTTTAGTCCTGACTCTGGCACCAGCAGGAGGCCGGTCCATGTTTAGTCCTGACTCTGGCACCAGCAGGAGGCCGGTCCATGTTTAGTCCTGACTCTGGCACCAGCAGGAGGCCGGTCCATGTTTAGTCCTGACTCTGGCACAAGCAGGAGGCCGGTCCATGTTTAGTCCTGACTCTGGCACAAGCAGGAGGCCGGTCCATGTTTAGTCCTGACTCTGGGCACCAGCAGGAGGCCGGTCCATGGTTAGTCCTGACTCTGGCACAAGCAGGAGGCCTGTCCATGTTTAGTCCTGACTCTGGCACCAGCAGGAGGCCTGTCCATGTTTAGTCGTGACTCTGGCACCAGCAGGAGGCCGGTCCATGTTTAGTCCTGACTCTGGCACCAGCAGGAGGCCGGTCCATGGTTAGTCCTGACTCTGGCACCAGCAAGAGGCCGGTCCATGGTTAGTCCTGACTCTGGCACCAGCAGGAGGCCGGTCCATGTTTAGTCCTGACTCTGGGCACCTGCAGGAGGCCGGTCCATGTTTAGTCCTGACTCTGGCACAAGCAGGAGGCCGGTCCATGTTTAGTCCTGACTCTCGCACCAGCAGGAGGCCGGTCCATGTTTAGTCCTGACTCTGGCACCAGCAGGAGGCCGGTCCATGTTTAGTCCTGACTCTGGCACAAGCAGGAGGCCAGTCCATGTTTAGTCCTGACTCTGGCACAAGCAGGAGGCCGGTCCATGTTTAGTCCTGACTCTGGGCACCAGCAGGAGGCCGGTCCATGGTTAGTCCTGACTCTGGCACAAGCAGGAGGCCGGTCCATGTTTAGTCCTGACTCTGGCACCAGCAGGAGGCCTGTCAATGGTTAGTCCTGACTCTGGCACCAGCAGGAGGCCAGTCCATGTTTAGTCCTGACTCTGGCACAAGCAGGAGGCCGGTCCATGTTTAGTCCTGACTGTGGGCACCAGCAGGAGGCCGGTCCATGGTTAGTCCTGACTCTGGGCACCTGCAGGAGGCCGGTCCATGTTTAGTCCTGACTCTGGCACAAGCAGGAGGCCGGTCCATGTTTAGTCCTGACTCTGGCACCAGCAGGAGGCCTGTCCATGTTTAGTCCTGACTCTGGCACAAGCAGGAGGCCGGTCCATGTTTAGTCCTGACTCTGGCACCAGCAGGAGGCCGGTCCATGTTTAGTCCTGACTCTGGCACAAGCAGGAGGCCGGTCCATGTTTAGTCCTGACTCTGGCACCAGCAGGAGGCCGGTCCATGTTTAGTCCTGACTCTGGCACCAGCAGGAGGCCGGTCCATGTTTAGTCCTGACTCTGGCACCAGCAGGAGGCCGGTCCATGTTTAGTCCTGACTCTGGCACAAGCAGGAGGCCGGTCCATGTTTAGTCCTGACTCTGGCACAAGCAGGAGGCCGGTCCATGTTTAGTCCTGACTCTGGGCACCAGCAGGAGGCCGGTCCATGGTTAGTCCTGACTCTGGCACAAGCAGGAGGCCTGTCCATGTTTAGTCCTGACTCTGGCACCAGCAGGAGGCCTGTCCATGTTTAGTCGTGACTCTGGCACCAGCAGGAGGCCGGTCCATGTTTAGTCCTGACTCTGGCACCAGCAGGAGGCCGGTCCATGGTTAGTCCTGACTCTGGCACCAGCAAGAGGCCGGTCCATGGTTAGTCCTGACTCTGGCACCAGCAGGAGGCCGGTCCATGTTTAGTCCTGACTCTGGGCACCTGCAGGAGGCCGGTCCATGTTTAGTCCTGACTCTGGCACAAGCAGGAGGCCGGTCCATGTTTAGTCCTGACTCTCGCACCAGCAGGAGGCCGGTCCATGTTTAGTCCTGACTCTGGCACCAGCAGGAGGCCGGTCCATGTTTAGTCCTGACTCTGGCACAAGCAGGAGGCCAGTCCATGTTTAGTCCTGACTCTGGCACAAGCAGGAGGCCGGTCCATGTTTAGTCCTGACTCTGGGCACCAGCAGGAGGCCGGTCCATGGTTAGTCCTGACTCTGGCACAAGCAGGAGGCCGGTCCATGTTTAGTCCTGACTCTGGCACCAGCAGGAGGCCTGTCAATGGTTAGTCCTGACTCTGGCACCAGCAGGAGGCCAGTCCATGTTTAGTCCTGACTCTGGCACAAGCAGGAGGCCGGTCCATGTTTAGTCCTGACTGTGGGCACCAGCAGGAGGCCGGTCCATGGTTAGTCCTGACTCTGGCACCAGCAGGAGGCCGGTCCATGTTTATTCCTGACTCTGGCACAAGCAGGAGGCCGGTCCATGTTTAGTCCTGACTCTGGCACCAGCAGGAGGCCGGTCCATGTTTAGTCCTGACTCTGGCACAAGCAGGAGGCCGGTCCATGTTTAGTCCTGACTCTGGCACCAGCAGGAGGCCTGTCCATGTTTAGTCCTGACTCTGGCACAAGCAGGAGGCCGGTCCATGTTTAGTCCTGACTCTGGGCACCAGGAGGAGGCCGGTCCATGGTTAGTCCTGACTCTGGCACCAGCAGGAGGCCGGTCCATGTTTATTCCTGACTCTGGCACAAGCAGGAGGCCGGTCCATGTTTAGTTCTGACTCTGGCACAAGCAGGAGGCCTGTCCATGTTTAGTCCTGACTCTGGCACCAGCAGGAGGCCTGTCCATGTTTAGTCCTGACTCTTGCACAAGCAGGAGGCCGGTCCATGTTTAGTCCTGACTCTGGCACCAGCAGGAGGCCTGTCCATGTTTAGTCCTGACTCTGGCACCAGCAGGAGGCCGGTCCATGTTTAGTCCTGACTCTGGCACAAGCAGGAGGCCGGTCCATGTTTATTCCTGACTCTGGCACCAGCAGGAGGCCGGTCCATGTTTAGTCCTGACTCTCGCACCAGCAGGAGGCCGGTCCATGTTTAGTCCTGACTCTGGCACCAGCAGGAGGCCGGTCCATGTTTAGTCCTGACTCTGGCACCAGCAGGAGGCCGGTCCATGTTTAGTCCTGACTCTGGCACAAGCAGGAGGCCAGTCCAAGTTTAGTCCTGACTCTGGCACAAGCAGGAGGCCGGTCCATGTTTAGTCCTGACTCTGGGCACCAGCAGGAGGCCGGTCCATGGTTAGTCCTGACTCTGGCCCAAGCAGGAGGCCGGTCCATGTTTAGTCCTGACTCTGGCACCAGCAGGAGGCCTGTTCATGTTTAGTCCTGACTCTGGCACCAGCAGGAGGCCAGTCCATGTTTAGTCCTGACTCTGGCACAAGCAGGAGGCCGGTCCATGTTTAGTCCTGACTGTGGGCACCAGTAGGAGGCCGGTCCATGGTTAGTCCTGACTCTGGCACCAGCAGGAGGCCGGTCCATGTTTAGTCCTGACTCTGGCACCAGCAGGAGGCCTGTCCATGTTTAGTCGTGACTCTGGCACCAGCAGGAGGCCGGTCCATGTTTAGTCCTGACTCTGGCACCAGCAGGAGGCCGGTCCATGGTTAGTCCTGACTCTGGCACCAGCAAGAGGCCGGTCCATGGTTAGTCCTGACTCTGGCACCAGCAGGAGGCCTGTCCATGTTTAGTCGTGACTCTGGCACCAGCAGGAGGCCGGTCCATGTTTAGTCCTGACTCTGGCACCAGCAGGAGGCCGGTCCATGGTTAGTCCTGACTCTGGCACCAGCAAGAGGCCGGTCCATGGTTAGTCCTGACTCTGGCACCAGCAGGAGGCCGGTCCATGTTTAGTCCTGACTCTGGCACCAGCAGGAGGCCGGTCCATGTTTAGTCCTGACTCTGGCACCAGCAGGAGGCCTGTCCATGTTTAGTCCTGACTCTGGCACCAGCAGGAGGCCGGTCCATGGTTAGTCCTGACTCTGGCACCAGCAGGAGGCCTGTCCATGTTTAGTCCTGACTCTGGCACAAGCAGGAGGCCGGTCCATGTTTAGTCCTGACTCTGGCACCAGCAGGAGGCCGGTCCATGGTTAGTCCTGACTCTGGCACCAGCAAGAGGCCGGTCCATGGTTAGTCCTGACTCTGGCACCAGCAGGAGGCCGGTCCATGTTTAGTCCTGACTCTGGGCACCTGCAGGAGGCCGGTCCATGTTTAGTCCTGACTCTGGCACCAGCAGGAGGCCGGTCCATGTTTATTCCTGACTCTGGCACAAGCAGGAGGCCGGTCCATGTTTAGTCCTGACTCTGGCACAAGCAGGAGGCCTGTCCATGTTTAGTCCTGACTCTGGCACCAGCAGGAGGCCTGTCCATGTTTAGTCCTGACTCTGGCACAAGCAGGAGGCCGGTCCATGTTTAGTCCTGACTCTGGCACCAGCAGGAGGCCTGTCCATGTTTAGTCCTGACTCTGGCACAAGCAGGAGGCCGGTCCATGTTTAGTCCTGACTCTGGCACCAGCAGGAGGCCGGTCCATGTTTAGTCCTGACTCTGGCACAAGCAGGAGGCCGGTCCATGTTTAGTCCTGACTCTGGCACCAGCAGGAGGCCTGTCCATGTTTAGTCCTGACTCTGGCACCAGCAGGAGGCCTGTCCATGTTTAGTCGTGACTCTGGCACCAGCAGGAGGCCGGTCCATGTTTAGTCCTGACTCTGGCACCAGCAGGAGGCCGGTCCATGGTTAGTCCTGACTCTGGCACCAGCAAGAGGCCGGTCCATGGTTAGTCCTGACTCTGGCACCAGCAGGAGGCCTGTCCATGTTTAGTCGTGACTCTGGCACCAGCAGGAGGCCGGTCCATGTTTAGTCCTGACTCTGGCACCAGCAGGAGGCCGGTCCATGGTTAGTCCTGACTCTGGCACCAGCAAGAGGCCGGTCCATGGTTAGTCCTGACTCTGGCACCAGCAGGAGGCCGGTCCATGTTTAGTCCTGACTCTGGCACCAGCAGGAGGCCGGTCCATGTTTAGTCCTGACTCTGGCACCAGCAGGAGGCCTGTCCATGTTTAGTCCTGACTCTGGCACCAGCAGGAGGCCGGTCCATGGTTAGTCCTGACTCTGGCACCAGCAGGAGGCCTGTCCATGTTTAGTCCTGACTCTGGCACAAGCAGGAGGCCGGTCCATGTTTAGTCCTGACTCTGGCACCAGCTTGAGGCCGGTCCATGGTTAGTCCTGACTCTGGCACCAGCAAGAGGCCGGTCCATGGTTAGTCCTGACTCTGGCACCAGCAGGAGGCCGGTCCATGTTTAGTCCTGACTCTGGGCACCTGCAGGAGGCCGGTCCATGTTTAGTCCTGACTCTGGCACCAGCAGGAGGCCTGTCCATGTTTAGTCCTGACTCTGGCACAAGCAGGAGGCCGGTCCATGTTTAGTCCTGACTCTGGCACCAGCAGGAGGCCTGTCCATGTTTAGTCCTGAATCTGGCACAAGCAGGAGGCCGGTCCATGTTTAGTCCTGACTCTGGCACCAGCAGGAGGCCGGTCCATGGTTAGTCCTGACTCTGGCACCAGCAAGAGGCCGGTCCATGGTTAGTCCTGACTCTGGCACCAGCAGGAGGCCGGTCCATGTTTAGTCCTGACTCTGGACACCAGCAGGAGGCCGGTCCATGGTTAGTCCTGACTCTGGCACCAGCAGGAGGCCGGTCCATGTTTATTCCTGACTCTGGCACAAGCAGGAGGCCGGTCCATGTTTAGTCCTGACTCTGGGCACCTGCAGGAGGCCGGTCCATGTTTAGTCCTGACTCTGGCACCAGCAGGAGGCCGGTCCATGTTTAGTCCTGACTCTGGCACCAGCAGGAGGCCGGTCCATGTTTAGTTCTGACTCTGGCACCAGCAGGAGGCCTGTCCATGTTTAGTCCTGACTCTGGCACAAGCAGGAGGCCGGTCCATGTTTAGTCCTGACTCTGGGCACCAGCAGGAGGCCGGTCCATGGTTAGTCCTGACTCTGGCACCAGCAGGAGGCCGGTCCATGTTTATTCCTGACTCTGGCACAAGCAGGAGGCCGGTCCATGTTTAGTCCTGACTCTGGCACCAGCAGGAGGCCTGTCCATGTTTAGTCCTGACTCTGGCACAAGCAGGAGGCCTGTCCATGTTTAGTCCTGACTCTGGCATCAGCAGGAGGCCTGTTCATGTTTAGTCCTGACTCTGGCACAAGCAGGAGGCCGGTCCATGTTTAGTCCTGACTCTGGCACCAGCAGGAGGCCTGTCCATGTTTAGTCCTGACTCTGGGCACCAGCAGGAGGCCGGTCCATGTTTAGTCCTGACTCTGGCACCAGCAGGAGGCCTGTCCATGTTTAGTCCTGACTCTGGCACCAGCAGGAGGCCTGTCCATGTTTAGTCGTGACTCTGGCACCAGCAGGAGGCCGGTCCATGTTTAGTCCTGACTCTGGCACCAGCAGGAGGCCGGTCCATGGTTAGTTCTGACTCTGGCACCAGCAAGAGGCCGGTCTATGGTTAGTCCTGACTCTGGCACCAGCAGGAGGCCGGTCCATGTTTAGTCCTGACTCTGGGCACCTGCAGGAGGCCGGTCCATGTTTAGTCCTGACTCTGGCACCAGCAGGAGGCCGGTCCATGTTTAGTCCTGACTCTGGCACCAGCAGGAGGCCTGTCCATGTTTAGTCCTGACTCTGGGCACCTGCAGGAGGCCGGTCCATGTTTAGTCCTGACTCTGGCACAAGCAGGAGGCCGGTCCATGTTTAGTCCTGACTCTGGCACCAGCAGGAGGCCTGTCCATGTTTAGTCCTGACTCTGGCACCAGCAGGAGGCCGGTCCATGTTTAGTCCTGACTCTGGCACCAGCAGGAGGCCTGTCCATGTTTAGTCCTGACTCTGGCACAAGCAGGAGGCCGGTCCATGTTTAGTCCTGACTCTGGCACCAGCAGGAGGCCGGTCCATGTTTAGTCCTGACTCTGGCACCAGCAGGAGGCCGGTCCATGGTTAGTCCTGACTCTGGCACCAGCAAGAGGTCGGTCCATGGTTAGTCCTGACTCTGGACACCTGCAGGAGGCCGGTCCATGGTTAGTCCTGACTCTGGCACCAGCAAGAGGCCGGTCCATGTTTAGTCCTGACTCTGGGCACCTGCAGGAGGCCGGTCCATGTTTAGTCCTGACTCTGGGCACCTGCAGGAGGCTGGTCCCTGAGGTCCTCAGAGTCCGAGATGGTTCATATGGCACTAACATGTCTGAGATGTACTTTGGTGCTAGGCCATGGAGAGACTTGTACACAAGCAGAGCTGCTTTAAAGTCTCTTCTCTGAGCCACAGGAGCCAGTGCAGAGACCTGAGAACAGGACCAATGTGATCATACTTCCTGGTTCTAGTCAGATGTACTGCAGCTGTTTTACAGCTCGTTTGATTTAAAATGACACTGAAACCATACTAAAAAGTAACTAGTACCTTTACTAGCATACTCTTTACTTTTACTCAAGAGCAGATTTGGTCCCAGTTCTTGCATTTGTGTAAGTTTTTAGTCATGTGACTCTACTCTTTATGCATGCATGGTGCTAAATCATCACTGACACATGAGTTCAGAGGCTGATATCGGGTACTTGTGTGCTATATTCCTTCTTTCTCAATGATGTCATTCACTCAACATTTTTCATCAACAAAAATATGAATTCTAACAGTATAAATGTCAGCGCATACTCTCCACTTGCACAAATGGAACATGGTCCAACTATGCCAATTTTATTTTTTTAAAGTAAAATATAGTGTCAAATGTTGTCTTTATGCTTATGCTCTCTGTAGATTAGAGCGTTGTCTGTTTGTTGATAATGTAGTAGATCATGGTTGTCACCATCACAGCCTCAAACAGCAGTGTGAGCTCTGGCCCCGCCCCCTTAGTGCGTTGCTCATGCGTCAACTGTCATGTCAGCGCGGGACATTTACCATGGACTGTAAATCACGTGATTGACTTCTATACATTTCAATATACAATGGAATTGGACCACGTGTGAGGATAAAGACAACGTGCAGAGGGAGCTCTTCCAAATCACGTGCCTTTTATTTTCCCCATAGTCTTTTCTGAACAGTCACGTGCAGCACCTTCATCAAACCGTTTTAACGCACTTGGCCCAAGAGCGTCCATTCATTCTCTTTTAATTTGAAAGCGTTGCGTTCTCGTGGCTCCAGTTTTGCTGCGCACTTGACTCTGTCCCGCTCCTGTCCCGCTCCTGTCCCGCTCCTGTCCCGCTCCTGTCCCGCTCCTGTCCCGCTCCTGTCCCGCCCTCCTCTCCAGTATGTGTGTGTTTACCCCCCTCTCGCTGCTGTGGCTGCTGTGTGCGGCTGTGCGTCTGAGCCTGGCCCAGTCTGCTGCTGCTGCTCTACCACAGCGGAGCCACTACGCCGAGGAGGCGCTCTGACTGCAGCCAACAGCGCAGTCTTAGCGCTGGCGGAGGAGGAGGGCGGCAGGGCAGCTTCCCCACCGTGCACGGCTTTTGTGCGGGACGCGGCTGTCACCTCACGTTTGGGACGCGCTGGAGGAGTTTGGGTTTCGCCAGACGCACAAGTTCCAGTTGCAGAGGCGCACTTTTCTCCAAAGCTCCTCTTTCCCTTAGCGCTCACAATCCGACATGGAAGATGGTCCGTCTTCAACAAGCTGTTTCAGAAGGTTCACGGACTGTTTTCTTGGTGCAAGTAAGTCAATTCTGCAACATGCATAATGCAAAGACCATGACATGAAACGGTGTCTTTGGTGCAGTCGCGCGCAGGTTTGGGACATTCCCCCTGGTCCCGCAGAGTGGCGCGCGCTCTTACTTGTCTCCTCAACTTTGTGAATGACACTGACGCGGGACGGGATGGGTGGACGGGACGGGGTGCACGGGACGGGTGCACGGGACGGGTGCACGGGACGGGTGCACGGGACGGGTGCACGGGACGGGTGCACGGGACGGGTGGGGACTTCATTAAACTGGGATCAGACGGGGAAGTGATTTAGGAAATGTCTGCGTCTGCACAGCTGAGCCCAAAGAGAAGGAGCTCGTGGTGAGTCTGTGACGGGACCGGAGCCGGTGTGTGACGGAGGAGCAGGACCACTGAGTGTGTGACCTGGTGTTTGAGAGGGTTATTTACATTTACATTATAATATCATCGTTTACTGAATTAATTAACTTACTGTTGCATATTTTGCCCATGTGTGGCCTATTACTATTATATTACTACTATTATATTATTATGATTAGAAAGCATCATAATCAATCAAAAATAATAATAATAATAATTATTATTATTATTATTATTGGCCATATATATATATAAAAATACAGTATATATACAGTATAAATATACACACAGTACATATATATATATACATACTGTATATATATATATATATATATATATATATATATATATATATATATATATATATGTATAAAGCCATGTATAGGTTTAGGATTTTACAACATTCCCAGCAAACCGACAAAAGTCTGAATTTGTTAGACCTATTTTTATTTTAAAATCTAAATGTTTGTGATGAATCCAAATGTGCAATTAGAATAACATATTTTGTTGAAGTGTCTTCTGTCTTTTGTATGGTCTGGTTTATAGCTACATCACTTCACTGTTTGTGTTACTTTTAAACATTTTATACGTGGAAGATTTGGTGCTCTCAGAGTTCAGTCCCTTTCATATCCGACTGTAACTTTTGTTGATAGTCAAACCTTTCCTTCTGCTCGCTGCATCAATCCATCAGCCTTACAGTTGTTTTAGTGGCACCTTGTGTGACCTTTAGTGCCACCCTGTAATAACATGTTAACACTGGGCCTGGGTCGGTGACAGATGCCAAAGTACACACATAGCAGTAAACTGTAGTAATGGAATGTATTATTGAGGTACAGTATGGAGGTGTTTGACCAAAAAAGGGCAAGAATGTCAGATTTCATTTGATGTTATCAACAAAACGACTCGTGTCCGATGGAAAGTGGACAGCATCTATTGTCACTTCAACACCAGCAACTTAAAACAGTCACGTAACTATCTCTAACATTGTTGTAATAGATTTTTCTGTTTTTGCTAATAATGGAAAAAATACTGAAAGTGAGACTATTCTAAATATTTACCCTATACCGTACTGTTAGTTTAGCATAGTAGAAATAGAAAAAGTACGGAACAAAATTATTACTTGAGGATATGCCATGATATATTGACCGTACACTTGAATATTAGTGACCTTTTTTCTGCACTGCTCGAGTCACTGTTAAACCCAAACCAAACACTATTTATGTGGCCAAATGGATAGAAAATATGACTTTTCTTTGCATTTCAGGGCCTCATGTTGAAGTGCAGCTCCCGTCTGTGTGTGTCATTCTCTAAAGTGTTGCTGTGTTTAACAGTGTGCTGCAGACATGGGTGTTTCCCGTGAGACCCCTTAAAGACTGCACGTCCTTCAAGAGTGACGCTGCCGTGACATGCAGCTGTTTCTGACGTATGTGCCGCATTGTCCGTCGCCGCGTCCCGGTCAGTGCAGTGGGTCAGTCTGGGTCAGGTCTAATGTGATCTCACAGGCATTTTCAAACTCAATTGGTTGTTAACAAATTGCTTAACTTTATGAAGAAGGGTGCATTGTTTGACAGGAAGTCCTCGGAATGGACATTTCCAGTCTCTCTCTCTCTCTCTCTCTCTCTGTCAAACCACATTTTTGTTTGTACATTTTGAATCTGGCAATTTTAATCAGGAGAAACCTTGAGCTTGATTTAAATCTTATCATTAAAATTGGCCAGTTTATCTAATGGCTGACATAGGTTGTGTCATCGCAATTTAAATATGTTCGGTTAAAAAACAGGATACTTATGAAATATTAGTCATACTTTTTACTTGTATTTCATAGAGTATTACAAAGGTCATTAGAAACATTAGAATTATTTGTGCACATTGGTACATTGCACACAAAGCTTTTTTAAAATACATTTTACTCTCCAGTCTGTGATGTAAATCGTTAAGTAAATATGCTGTAAACTCCATTAGTACAGTAATACTCCTTAGTACAACCCCTCCATTGCCACTTTGAAACACATACGTTTTGCAGTGACTGTGTAGTAAAGTGTCTGTCACGTCGTGGGCTGATGTGTGTTGTGTACGTGTTGTGAGAACAGTGTGTATTTCTGTATTTAGCCTGCGCTGCAGTGTCGGGGGCCGTAAAGAGCGCTGTAGTGAGTCTTTACCTGCGCTTTTCGTCACTGCTCCTTTTGGCCCGAGTTCCGCTTAAGACCGCCTCTGATATGGCGCCCGAGAACACGCAGCATTTCAGTGACGCAGATCTGCTCACACAAAAACTGTTTGTTGTATTGCTATTTTTTTCAATAGGCCGTGCGATGTATTTCTAATCTTTCAAAACAGCTAAGTCAGAATCATGCTGCAAAAAGTATATCTTAATCTTCTCTGTTGGGTCATAATTGAAATTGTTATTATTTAATACAATTATTTACTATTAAATGTGTCTTGTAGATGACTCAAAGGCATAATCTGATTTAGTTGTGAGTTTTACTCCATTTCAAGTGTTTGTACAAGATCAAAAGCCCGATGTCTCACTTCGTCCCAAATTAATCAGATTTTTCACATATTTTTTTTTTTAACGCTTCTGTTTTGTGAGTGTTTTTTGAAGTTGTGATTTTGAGTGTGAATGCTGACCTGGTCTAAGCACAGTCATGAGTGGAGCTGCTAGTTAAAACTGAAATTGCAATTTGAATGTTAAAGCAATGTACAAATCACAATGAGTTATTTCCTCTGCAAAGGACAAAATGTCCAGTCTCATGTACAAAACCTGCTAAAACTGCACTTTCACTACAAACTGAACTCTATGTCATTCTTGTATTAGTTTATCAGTTTATCTTTCAGTCTTCTTGCAAACGTTAATGCTCCTGGATGAGTTTAAAGTGTTTATGACATTCAGGTCAGATGACTCATTTTACTTAAATGTAGTTAAGATTATTATATTTAAGGTTTAGCAAAAAATCTTAAAAAATTCTTTTAGATAATCATTTCACTTCCTGTTTGTAAATCATGACGCCACATCAAAAAAATCTATAACTGTTACCTAGCAATGATATTAGCTAAATAATAACCGAATAATACAACTTTTTATTTATTTTTAAAGCCAATTTTTTATGTATATATTTTATTGTTATTATTATTTGGCAAATTTGTTTGATTTTTTTTTATTCTTCCTGTCATTTTACACCTATTTTTTCCACTTTCACAAACTTGATTGGTGTAAGACAATCATTTATATTTACAACAGGTATTATCCCACCAGGTAAAGTAAAATACGCACTAAGCAGAAATTACAAATCCAATCAGAAAAGTGCAATTCAATATTTTCCTAAATGTTTTGTTCGGGCCTGATCCACAATGAATGTTTTATCTACACCTCCGTCTGCAGTTTATAGCCCTCACCTCTTTGTAATGACCAGGGGCATGTAGGCGGAAATAATGCAAATGACATTTCCATGGAAATCTGTGTCTCTGAGTGAGAGGTGTGAGTCTGCATCATTGTGCAACAGTGTTTGTGGAGCCGTGTTGAGGCTGGGCACGAGTAAGAAGTATAAAAAAGCAAAAAGTATACGCAAAATAGCACACAAACGACGATAGACATGAGTTGTTTTGATTAATTATCCCAAATCTATCATGGTTTTAATTCCAAGTAGATGTGGGAAATAGATAGAAAAATGAACAATGGATCATGAATGTAGTCTGAAGATATGAAATAATGTAATATTGTGCATATCATTTATAGTAGAAATACAAATGTAATCTTTCTAACAAGTGTATAAAGTGAAATGTCTTGGTAAAATAGTACTGTCTATTCACATTTGTAATTAAACCTGACCATCCATCCATCCATTTTCTACCGCTTGTTCCCTTTCGGGGTCGCGGGTGACTGGAGCCTATCCCAGTGACTTCGGGCCTTAGGCGGGGTACACCCTGGACAGTGGCCAACTTGTCGCAGGATTAAACCTGACCTAATATATTTAAACATACTGCATGTTTAACACATTTCTGTTGAATATCGTTTGATTATTATTATTGGGAAACTGGGAAAAAATCCTTTCGAGGTATTAAGTTTTGTTAATATCGCATACTCATAATTCCGTGGCAGGTTTCTACACCTCATCTCTCTTGTGTTAATGTGCTTACATATTTTAAGAGAAATGAAAAATGAGAAGTTACAGCCGCCACCAACCAGGAAGTTAGCAAACTTCCAATTTAGAAGCAACATGTGTAACTCCGAGTGCACTTGTGAACATGTTGACCACTTTGAAAGAGGACATTGTCTCTTTGTGGATTTGTGCATTTTGATTATTGAGATTTAATATGTGCACGTGGTAGTCTAAAACACTCTCTGTTCACCTGAATATTAATAGACTTAATATTAATAGACTTATAAGTACTTATGGGTCGTGAAAATGCACATTGACGTTGTTTGTTAGGCTTCATGACAAGATAAACAGAAAAGTTGTAAGTTTTTGTCCACGGAGCTTGTGAAGTGGTGGAAGAAGTACTCATTTTGTTACTTAAGTAAAAGTACAGATACAGGAGCAAAATATACACAACTAAATCGACTTAAAATCAAGGTAGCAGTGTTGAAGTACTTGTTTAGAATTGTACTTTAAGAGTAAAACGATACGATTTTGATAATGAATACAGTAGCAATTTAAATACATTTTTAAATCTTTCAAGTTTATTTTATGTAGACATTTTTGTTTGGTCAAAGCCAGTATTTAAAACCTTTATGCAGGACGTCACCATGAACGTGCTAAAACATAACCCCCTAAACCATATCAAGTCCAGCTCAAAAATGTATGCAGTAGAAAGTACTGCTCTCAAATGTAGTGAAGTAAAAGTAAAAAAGTATCCAAAGCAAAGTACAGATAACCACACATTTTGCATCTTTATAATTAATACTTTGTTTGGTGCTTCCGTCTTCGTGCTAAATGTTTTTATCAGAGTTTTACGTCAGTCAAGTGGCAATTTGTGAAAAAAAGTTGAAAATAAAAGTTAAAAATAATGAATGTAGTTTTGAGCAACAGTGCACGCAACCAACACCTGTTTACTGCAGTATACGCAATAATCTAACATGTTTACTGCAGTATACACAATAATCTAACAAAATAAAGATGTTGTCAGGTATTAAATTTGTCAAATCATAACTATTGTGTAATGTATATGGATTTTGGCCCTTGTTTACTATACGGTTGCTAGGTAACAATAGTGTGTCACATCTGCTGCTCATGTCCAACCAGGAAGTAACATTATAAACGTCACCAAAATGGTCAAACTGTTGAAAGACATGTAACGTTTGTTGTAAACTCTTAAATATAATCCTGTCTCATTGCGTTTCCGTGAGACGTGTGGTCCGACCTGTACCGTGAGACAGAACGTGTACTTGTACTTTTATACTTCACTACTTTCCACCACTGCTTGCTCCTCTCGGGATCCGTGCTGCGCCGGCGTGCGCTCTTGGTTTCGTTGCGCTCTTGCCTTTTTGCCAAAGATAAGATAAGAAGCACATGCGGGTCCCACCTCCTGGCAGAGGGAGTCCCAGGCTGATCTGCTACTGACGCACACGGCCCCCCCGCCCCGCCACCCTGCCCCGGCCTCATGTCAGTGAAGTGAAAAGTACTACCTTGGCACTTTGCCCTTGACTCGCCGCCAGAAAGACTGTAGCTTTAGACGAAGTGGTCTTTTCCTCCTTTTCATCCTATGTGCATTTGTCATATCTGAGCTCTCTAGCGCCACCACGGCTGTTTGGCGTTATCCTGCAGCGCCGATGCTTTTATTAAAACGCGTCTTGTGCTATGAATAGAGATGAGTGAGTCCGATAGGGAAGGCTTGTTGATGCGACAATAAAAGCACATATGAGCTGATATTTAACGTGGCTAACGGCGTCATTGTGTGTGCGTTATCAAGTTTACAGTGACATACATGAGCCTGTGCAATTGATCCAACGTTAATATAATTGAGAGAGGTTTATTGTTGAAATCAGAAAGTCAAATCTGTGACCAGTGTTAAAGAAATGTACATTTTGTGCAGCTGCTTAATGAGTCTGTGTCTAGTGTCATGATTGTCCCTATTGTTGTGCTCTTGCAGATTTATGTACAGTGTTTCACCCAGTAATCTGTTTTTTTATATTGACTCTACTTCTACTAATCCTAATTGTACTGCATATAGTGTAACTGTATGTTTTGTATATTTCTGGCATTTTACACCTTGCCTGGGACTAGCTTAACCACAGCTAATACTGGCACATTTACCGAAAGGTTGATTAATGTGCACTGCCCCAGTTCAAATAAACTAAACATAATGATTAAACCCATTTTATTTATTACAGTAATTTATTATTTTCTAAGAATCTAAATAAGTGATCAGTGAATGTGACGTTGTCCAGACTTATTAACCCTATGAATTCATGAGTTTCAGAATGGTACGAATCTAGAACAGTTAAATAGGAGTTCCAAGAAGAAGCAGCTCACATTAGTACCTCCTAAACTCTAAATTCTTAGGTGTTAAATTGTGGAATTTTATCCATTTCGTTAGAGCCGATAAAGAATTTAAAACAAAATATAACATCATATTTAGAATGGGAGAAAGTCCTGAAAAGTAATATATCTACTTTACCGGTAACACGTCGACCAAAATAAAATCGAGCCAAATGAGATATATTTCTTTCTCTATTCTTCCCTTGTGAACCGTGTTGTCACAGAGCTTGCGGTTTCCCCTCAGTGTTCTCGAGCGGTTTCACTATGACGTCTGAGTCCACCAATGTCAGAGCCGTACGTTTGACTTCCTGTCAACTCTTGTCAGTTACTAATTCAAAACATAGCAACAATTAAAAGCACATTGCATTCCCTCATTTCTCTCAACTCGATTACTTCGGACGCTCGTGGGCATTTACTTTTCCATATTAAAGAGTGGCGTGGCTAATTGATTTCCTGAGTAAAACAGCCGTAAACTTTACAAGGATATTGTTGCTTATTTAAAACCTTCGGCCATACGATCCAACCGACTGCATCAGGTCACACACGTTTCAGTGCCACTACCAAGTACGGATAAATCGAGAGGAAATGGGCAATCTGGGTATTTAAAATGAATAAACCAATCGCTGAACAGTAGAAGGCAGATTAAAGGTGAAAAAGGACGTTTACAGGCTCAAACTGGAGATACATTTGGTCTAATACAGGAGCTTGTTGCTATTGAAAGTTTGCAGAAAGCCAGACTGCGTGCGTTGGCTTCCCCTTCCTTTCCCAGGGCGTGGTGTCTGTAGTGGAGATAAGTCTTATGCAACAATCTGACGGC
>NW_027316291.1:0-32115 GCF_026437365.1 Eucyclogobius newberryi | reverse complement strand
TCTCCCTCTCTCTCTCTCTCTCCCTCTCTCTCTCTCTCTCTCCCTCTCTCTCTCTCTCTCCCTCTCTCTCTCTGTCTCTCTCTCACTCTCTCCCTCTCTCTCTCTCTCTCTCTCTCTCGTCCCATCCCGCGGGCACAGATCACTTTAGTTTCTCCGCGCCGCCTCCTCCGCCAGACCGACCCGCGCACGGACACGTTCTCACATCAATCCACGCGTCGCGAAACGACACAGACCGCGCCGCTTTTCTTTTTTTGTTGCGATACGCGGAGGGGAAAAGAAAGAAAGAAAGAAAGAAAGGAAGGACACGCCACGCATTGAGGAGGACGCACGCACTTGGAGCGGAGAGAGCGCGTAGAAGACACAAGTATCCACGCAGAAAAGAGGTCGCTCGCGCCTCGTCGATCCGCGGGGAAGATGCTGAGGATGGCCGGCTTGCTGGTCGTAGTTGCGGCGCTGGGATGGAGCGCCGCCCGCACTAAAGGTACGTGTGTGCGGGGGTGAAGACCGGGCTGGAGACGAGCGCGGGGCTGCTCTGAGTTGAAGGCGCGCGGTGGTTAGATGCCAGTGTGCGCTTTATTATTGCCATGTGTGTCTTGGAAAAATGTCCAACTTGAGTAAACGCACAGATTCATTTGAACTGTCTTGCATTTTGGAGCGTTGTAAACGTACTTCTGGACCAAAAAATAAAGCAAAACGATCACCTGTGCCAAGTTTAAAGAACCAGGCAGTGGCATGGACAGTATTTGACACATTATATGCCACTTTTTGTACTAAAAGGTGTGATTTGGTCATATTTCAGCAGGTATTGTGCTGTGGTATGTGTTTTCAACCAGAAAAGTGTGCCACAACTCAGAGAAGGTTGAAAAACTAGCCGCATTCTCATAATTTGTATTACTGTTATGGTTATTTAAAGGTGTTTACAGTTTTCATTGTGATAAGGGAATTTTTGTGGTACTTTGTTTGTGTCGTCTGGAATATTGAGAAGTCGTTTGGGGTTCGGCTCGGATGGGTGATAGCGTCTTAATGGGCTGTGAATAACAAACCGAACTAATGCTTCTGTCAGTCTCAGCTAAAGGTCAGATATTTTAAATGGGAAACGGTTCGGCCGCTGCAGCAGAGTCTTCGGGGACTGCCAAACTTTGTGCATCTCCCTGACGCTTAAAAAGTGATATCACGACATTAAATCTGACTGGTGTTTGTGGAAGATGCTGGTAATAAACTGGAATAATCTGTCTACATAAAAAAATACATTTCATTATTCATATTATTGCTTGAATAAGTTATTGATGATTAATTTGACTGATGCACCAGAAGATGATTCGCTGCGACGCTCAGAAGCACATTTTTGTCATTTCAATTTAATGTATAACTCCAGTAAAGTCACTCTAAAAGTTCAGTTTTATCGAGCTGTTTGTGCCACATTGACCTTTTTATTGTATTATTCAGAAAGTTTGATCGGTCTAAGTTAAGTCATGAAGCTGACCATAAGAGGAATGGTCATTTATTTAGTGGGACCAGAAGAAATCGTGGGTTGTTATGGTTACAGCGCAAATGATTCGACACAATCGCCAAATTGTGACGATTCTTTGCATAATTGAAAGACTAAAATGTGATCACTTGATGTACAAAAAAGGCTTGTTTTAGGTATAAGCAATAAAGCAAAATTATATTGTGTAACGACAGTATTAAGTGTCTGTTAACTACTTAACGATTATTGCATCTTGAAGGCACTAGGTCTGATTCATCTCGCTTTAGTCCAGTTTTAGTTAGATATTTTTTCACTATTGATATTTGGTGAATTCTAGAACACGTTATCACAAAGTCAAGATTTTGATTTCATTGCGATTTGTGTGTGTGATTTTACTAAAGCCATCTGGTGCTTCAAAGCGTCTACACTTGATCTGATTGGTCAAATCCACTTGTCATTCACTTAGATTATGACCGAAGCTGACCGCTGACCAATAGAAGGAGTCGGCCGGAAAACTGTATACATTTGAAAATACTTAGTTAATGAACTGAAAAATACTGAATCATGGTATTATAAGCCCGGTTAGTGCTTGGATGGGAGACTGCTGGAACACCAGGTGCCACAGTGGGGCGCTAGAGGCAAAGTCATTGTGTCCTTGGGCAATACACTTCACCCGCATTGCCCAGTAAAGTGCTTTGAGTCCATAAAGATGGAAACATGCTCTATAAATGCACAATAATATCAAATTAAGAAAGCAATAGCAGGAATTAGATTACAATTAAATCTATTTCATATGGAGATTTAAACCTTTGTTATTCCTGCGTTTATGGACGTACGTCTGTCATCTCCGATCCCCTGTACAGCCTCGCATGCCTGGTGATCTGTCACCAAACCGCCCCATCCTGTTAGTGTCGCTGTGGGACCTCCAGCGATCCTGTGCCATGTGCCGTGGGCGGAGCGGGTAAATACTACGACAGGATCGCGCTAATCAACTCTCGACAGACGGAGAGGACAGGATATAAGCCTCTCTTTGCGCGGCGGGACGAGGTGATGCCTGTCAGTCTGGGCTGGCAGCCGGACGCGGGCAGAAGTGCAGTTATGTCACGTTTTTGAATCAGTTGATCTTTACGTAGTTGTGAGTTAGTTGACCCTGTTTTGTGAGGGGCGGGGCTTCGTGATGGGGGGGACGCCGGGCTGATGGAATGTACATACCTCTAAAACACTATTAAACTGATGCTTTATTGTATTGGGATCTACGCTTGGCTCATAAGTACAAGAACATGTTTGAAAGTTTATGTTTAATGCACTTTTCCCTTTGAAATCCTATTCTTTTGAAACAGAAACTGTTTCAAACTCAATACCATGTTGATACCACAATGATAATTATCATGAAACTTTTTTGAAGCTCTTTTTAAAGACAAATAAAGAAACTATAATTAAAGATTAGTTTTGGAGTAAGAATTAAATACTATAAATCTGTATTTTATCAGCTAAATCCCGGTATTAACAGAATAAATTACATTTGAACTTAAAGGCTATACAAATATAGCACCCTGACGACATATTTACATATTTACAAGTGAACTGACTGTTGCACTATAACATACTAGTTTTGATATATATTCTAAAACTATTCAGGGTCACAAGGTCAAGTTCTGTCCTATCTAGGCATTTCTTTCAGGATCGATACTTGTTCAAAGGAATGTCTTGTTTACTTCTTATATATTTTTAGTATCAATTAGCATCGATACTTGAAATATTGCATACATAATTTGAATTTATTCACCAAAAAACTGTATTATTTATTTAAATGGCCTGTGTCTGGTTATCTTCCACCTTCTCTGTCGGACACAGCCTTCCACTGACCACTGCTGTTAACTTATGCTAATGAGCCGCTGTAAGCCTCAACCTGGGCCTCTGAGCTCCGCCCACTTCACTCCTGGTTCAATAAAGAGTATAGTATCATAAACCAGACTAAGAATGTCATTATAATGTACAGTTAATATTGTGAGGGGATAAATACGCCGGGCTAAAGCAACTCTTAACAGGGACTAAAATCTGCAGTTCATGGTATAAATCTGTGAACTGTTATTTCAAAACTGTGTCTGGTTGTTTCATGACTGTATGGACTAAAACAAACAGTAGTGTACAGTTCTTAGACCTCGAAGATTAAGCAAATTGAATCCAAATCACTGTCATTGTCTTCCACGGAGAACAAAAGTTAAATGATGCGCACAAATAGTTCCGACCTTGACAAACATGTTCCGAAACGCTTGTCATTCTAGATGTTTGGCAGTTCACATTGAGAGGTTATTGATTTGGTCCCAGATAATGGCATTAAAGTGACGTATGACAGGTTTTTACGATTTTCCAAATCCAAATTTGTTTGGTGTATTTATACCTGTTGTACATATACATGATTTAACACCAATCGAGCAGGTATTTGTGGAGAAAACTTTGAAAAATCTGTGGGAAAAGGACAGGAAGTGACATCACACCATTCCACTCAAAGTTTATGCATAATTTACACAAAATAAACTACTTTTTTGACACTTTAAACATTAATTCAACAAAATAAAGTCGCTCTCATATGTTTTTACTTGTCAAATTAAAAAAAAATTGTGAAATTAGATGAGTTTTTGCCCCGTGTTTGCAGGGTAATTTCCCAGTGTGATGTCATCAATTACAAACAGGAAGTTAATATATAAACCTAAACAAATTCTATTCTGTGAGAATTTTTTTTTATAATTTTTGCAACATTTTAATATATTTTTCTTAACTGCATTTTAGTTCAACGAGTCATCAGACCTGTCAGAGGAACTTTAGAGGTATCTACAGTATCTCCACAGAGACAAGCAGGTCAAGTTACAGGTCAGATCTGTGGAGAGGCAAACCCGCTCACAGTTTCTTAAAGTTATTTTGTAGAGCATTAAAAGCACTGGTCATTGAATAAAGGCAAAATAGTTAAATACATAGTGCAGCGTTAATACTTTGAAATGTACATTACACAGAACTTTCATAAGACCTTGAACCACACACACTGTATATATATATATATATATATATATATATATATATATATATATATATATATATATATATATATATATATATATATATATTTGTATCTTACTGTTTGGCAGCGTCATAGGATAATTTACTTAACACAACGAGGCACGGTTGCATTGTCAGAGAGAGTTCTGTGCTGTCCGTGGCTCAGCTGGGAAGTAAACAAATTACTGCCAAGTCAATGGGGGCGGAGAGAACCAGGCTCACCGCGGTTCTAATTGATTCCCTCGGGCCACTGTAGTCTGCAGTTAAATCCAGAGAAAATAAGTCCTGTCTCCGGGAAATGCTGCTCCGGCCCGACCCCGGACGTCGCCTCTGAGCGGATCGAGCCCGAGTCGGCTTTGACGCGTTCACGTTTGAATTAGAGAGACTTCGCGGGTCCGCTGTTTTTTTTTATCGTAGTTTATTTATAATACAGACGGAATAGAGAATATTTGGTGTGTTTGACTTGACATATGTATGGACTGTAGAGAAAAATATTGTACTGTTTTCTCCTACAAGGGCAACATGATTTTCTGAGTGCATGGTTCTTATGTGGACTTGCACTTTTAATGGACGCTACTATTTAGACCAATTATATATAACGTCATCTTCATTTGCAGTACAGTACAGTATTCCCCCCCTCAAATATATTTACCCTTGTTTAGATTTGTTTATTTTATTTTGTATACAAATGATAAATCATAAAAACTATCACTATTTTATTACAATATATTCATCAGATATTGCCGTTCTCGCTGTCATTTTGAGCAGCCTCGTGGTTCAAAATGTCCTCGCTATTTAGTCCGTGCTTGACTTAAAGTTGCACCGACTTTTCTGTCCGGGCGCCCGCCACCTGACAGTCTGAAATGTCCCGTAATACGACTTTACACATGTTTATCCTACGCTTACTTTATGACAGTTTTTATCTCTCAAAAACACGCTCCCCCAAGGATCTCACCTGTAAAATCGACCTGTCGGTGTCGCTCGCTCGTCTCGACGCGTGGGACATTGGAGCGGCGGCATCCACGGACGCGAGCGTGGCAGAAAAAGTTCCACGGTGCATCTTTAATGTAGCGTCCCATTAGCGTGTCCACATTTTGCTGTGATAATCCGGCGCGCGAAAGCCCCTTTTCTGGACTGACAGCTGAAAGCGCGCGGAGCTGAGGGTCAGCGAAGGAAACGGGGGAACGTCGGCCCGGTTCCGAGATAACGGTGAAGCGCCGCTGCCGTTTCGGGTTTAGCCTCCGCTTTGTTGGCAGGAAAAGCCTTGGACGTGCAACTTCCTCTAATCGCCGTTGCCCTTGAGTCACGCATTTGCTCTCGCTCTGCATCTCTGTGTCCGGCATGCTGTAAAATCCCCAAAAAACACAAGATACAATAGGCAAAAAAAAAACAATATTGCCCTAAATGATTATTATAAGTCAACTAGCAATTTAAGTGTATTTGTGGATTAAATGCTAACACTGACACCGGTTCTACAAGTAACCCTTAAAGAACATGCGCCCAATTTATTACACAGTTGTTTTTCTCCTGTACAAAAATAAGCTTTTGGGGTCAAAATGAGACCACAAATGTATCCAATTATAAAGCGCTTTTTTGTTCAAAAGTGTTGTTAGCATGCTACCTGCTGTTAGCATGATACCTGCTGTTAGCATGGGGTGCTGGTACCTATATTCCCCCGTTTCTATGAACAGGGAAACTACACTAATACTAGCATAGGCGACTGGTTCAGGTTCCCCAGCCCCAAACGTTGTGCATAAATGTATGGTTTTACAGCATAAAATATAGTATTTTATAACCCTAAGCCAAATCCTAACCATAACCCAGGTCTCGGGAAACATAGGACTTACCCCGTTAGCATGCTACCTGCTGTTAGCTTTACCAGACAGGCTTCTGGAAGTTGTGAAAAGCACTAATAACAAATGAATCACAGTGAATAATTACTACGATCGGAATATGTGAGGAAGTTGGGAATATGTTTGGATCGCTGCTGATGTTTTTCACGTTTTTTAAATCAGGTTCAAATCAGGTACAGCGCCTTTAAGTTTGCGCTGGTATTTCTAGACAAAACAAAAATAGTTTGAGATATCATATATATTGTTGATTTTACCATGTTTTATAAAAAAATGCAATGTGGTCTGATTGATTGATGTAAAGGTTTATTCCATCTTCTATTTTGAACTGTAATTTGCAATTTGTTTTGTTAGTTTACTTGCTTTACATGTTTTGCCTTTCCCAGCAGCGCCTCCTACTGTCCGACATCTTCCCCACGTGCACGATAATCGGAGCAGTGTACTGAAACATGTAAAGCCATAACACTCCGGTCTGACAAGTAATTGTTTCGTACAATTTAAAAACTACTTCAGTGGGCAGTTTGTAGGTCCAGTTCTTGTATGGATGATTCGATTTGGTTCGGTGGTTCGGTGGCCAGCCGGAGTAAGGATGAACTGAAGTTAAAGTGCCCCCTACAGGTTGGACAACTCTCAAACTAAAATTAAGATAAATATATTTCGAATTTTGCTAAAACTGATAAAAAAAAGGTTTATCTCAGAATTGTGATTGATGACATCACACCAGCAAATTACCCAGGGCAAAAACTCTTCTAAAGTCGCAATATTTTTTTATTTGACAAATAAAACTATATGAAAGTGTCAAAAAAGTTGTTTCTTTGTGTCAATTATGCATAAACATTGACCTTGTGTCCCCGGTGCGATGTCACTTCCTGTCATTTTCTACAGATTTTTCAACTATCATTTATATGTACGACAGGTAGTATTACACCAAATCAAGTTAAAATTAGAAAATCCTTTAAACCTGTCATAGGCACTTTAAAGCAAAGCCCACAGAAACAACAGGAATCAGTTCTTAAGCCGTCTTTAATGTTTCCTTAACTGATATTTTAATACATAAAACATTATCGGAAAGTTCTGGAGCCACAAATTGACAGGCAACATCCTCGTTTACATTTGTTTCACGCCGCGCCCCTCTTGGCATGCATTTCAGAGTTGTCAGTAATCACAGTTTGAAGCAATGGCCCAGACTTTCCCTTTGCTTACGTGACGGATAGAGTACAGCTAGAGTGTTGACAAGTGTGCAAAAAACCGGCACGGGGAGGTGACGCCGCTTGCAAAGAAATTATTTCCTTGCGGCCGCGGCGATTCGAGCGTCATCAAACCATGTCAGAGGGAAATCTTCTGGCGGCGCGGGGAGAGAGAAAGGCCTGTACAGTTGGTTCCAACGCTTTGTGCGGCGAAGCTTTTGTTGCGATTCCAAGCCATATGAACTGTGAATTTAGATAGCTCATTACCAGCGCAGTGTGTGGCTCCGTGCGGCTGGAACCTGTGGCTGCTTTATTATAACCAGATAAAAACATTGTGCGTCGTTATTATTATTCCCCCTCAATAAAACATGCAAAAGATTTAAAGCACAATTTACTAACAAATGGAAAGGACTGGTCGTAACAGGCTTAAGTGATGTGCATTTACTTTAGTAGTTTTGGAACCAAATTTTACTTTCGATTTAACATATTTTAATAACATGTTAATATTAATACAAATAATTAGTCTTACGCTCAGGATCCATTGTGGTAATGAACGCTACATGTTCTCCTTTGTCCCCAAGAAACCTTCTTAAGGCCTTTTTGCGGCGCAATTGGTGGGTTTTCTTACGCTCTCGACGCTTTCAGCGTCTCGGCGGACAAAGCGGCCGACGCGACGTGTTCAGATATGTTCAAGTCTCTGCAGCAGACACGCCGCAGCCGCCGCAGCAGCCAATCAGAGCTGACGCTCCAGTGACGTACGTACGTATGTGTTTCCCCTCGCATTTCCGGTATTCCCCGTGGAATCCTCCACTTCTTCCTTCTTCGCTGCCGAGCCCGGCGCCTCCGTGTGAGGGTTTTGAAAACCAAAAACGCGAAAACAACACTCTCGATATCCGCCATTTTACACAATGAAAGGCCACACTGACAACAACTCCACTGCTCATGCGACAACACCTCTACTGCACATGTGCGCAGACAGCTCGAGAGCGCCGTACGCGCGCCTGTGTATAGTGCCCGGGGCGTCGAGAATGCGCGCCCGGTGCGTAAACCTTTCTAATAATGCTCAAATTCTGCGTCGGGCGCAAATCGGCCGCACCGGTCTGTACGAAGCTTTAGTTGACCCTGTTCTTTAATGTTAAAGCTCCCCCTACAGGTCGAACGACTCATTGAACTAAAATGCAGTTAAAGGTGGAATGGACGATTTTTTTCAGCAATTTTTTTATCATATTTCCTCTTGGCGTGGATAAATCATTTGTCCTGCCACGTATCAATCATAAAACGCACCCATCGCTCACCTGCAGCCGCGTCAGGCTCGTCCCCACGTTTCCGCGTGCCTAAGTGCATGGATCTATCATAATATAGTTCCCTCAGTGTACGGGGCAAAATGAAGACGGAGAAAGACAGTTCGAGCTGACGCAGAAGTGGACAGAAATCTACGGGAGACGAGAGATGCGATGCGATCCGTCGCGCTAATAAACAAACGCACGTGTGTGTCGTATCAGTCCGCACGGGGGAGTGCGCATGTGCACTTCCGCCTGCGTTCTCAAATCGACGAAAAATCGTCCATACCGCCTTTAAGATCAATATTTTAAATTTGTTATTATTATAATTTTTTTAAAATGTTATCACAGAAATGCACACATTTTAGGTTTATAATTTCACTTCCTGTTTGTAATTGATGACATCACACTAGGAAATGACCCAGCAAACACTGGGCAAAAACTCATCCAATGTCAAATTTTGTTTAATTTGACAAATACAAATATATGAGAGCAACTTTACTTTGTTGAATGAATGTTTAAATGTCAAAAAAGTTGTTTCTTTGTGTAAATTCTGCTTCAACTTTGACTGGAATGAGTGTCCCTAGTGTGATGTTACTTCCTTGTCATTTTCTACAGATTTTTCAACTTTACTCCACAAACACCTGTTCGATTGGTGTGAAATTATAATTTATATGTACGACAGGTATAAATACACCAAATAACGTCAAAATTCAAAAAACGTAAAAACCTGTCATACATCACTCTCGGGGACAATATAGTTTACCTTTTTAACTCGCCATGTGTGTAAGAAAAAAACCCTGTGGCGTCTGGTGCAAATGGATTCCGACGGCGAAAATAGGAATGAACCCGGAGCTCCTTTTCCGTGCTCCGAATGAGATCTGAGCCGCACTGGATTTCTGTCATTTCTTTGTGATTTTGATGCATTTTTTCCCTGTTTTGTGAAGCACTTTGAATTGCCTTGTGTACCAATTGCGCTCTACAAATAAACCTGCCTTGCCACTCATCACGTATGCATTATGCAGCTCTTTAACCTCTGCAGTTTGTGTGTTATTAGAGAAGACTGACAGAAACACGCCCGTCGATCTGTGCCTGAAAGGATTGAACCCCCCAAAAGCTACTAAGTGACGTGACTTGAGACGGGATGGCGTACAAAACAAAATTGGTCCGAGTCAAAATACATATATAAAACTAACAAAACGCCAAGGAATCCAATCTTTTTTGCGACGGATTCGAGCTGTATTTGACAAACAGCCTTCAGCCGTGGGACTTTGTGGCCATGGATACGCTGCATCCTTGTGCTGTTTGATAAGTTGGAAGGGCTTAGCGGATGCAGTCACGGAAGGTCACCGATCCCAGGACGGTTCGAGCGCTGACGGAAAATGAAAAATACTGCAGAACACTGACAGTCGGTGGATATGTTCAAGACGCTTCGACTGTTTGGACTTGTACGGTTCGCGGAGCATGTCGAAAGGCTACTCAGCCAGTTTTTTATTATGTCACAATTTTTTCATGAACGTACAGCTTTGCAAATTGGGTTATAGAAATTAGAATTCTCTTTAGTATTGAGTATTTTCCAGATTATAATTTTTTTTACACAGTTTTGGCTGGGGTGCGACTTATATGTGATATTATTAGTTATTTTCACACTGGTCACCGCATTTCACAAGAGGGCGCTCTAGGCTCTAAGCGAAGAAGAATCTGCTCTTCCTCTTCCTCCAGAGTTTGTGGAGTTGTTTAGAAGTGACACCGAGGAAAAAGAATACAATGGATTTAGTGATTTGGGGTAATACTGATGCTTTAGTAAACTTGTTAGCATGTTCTTTATGCTATAGTTATCTGAATAACTGTTAATATGTTACGTTAACATACCAGACACTTACCACAGTTCTGTCTGTGCGTCATGTAGCTGAAGGTGTTAGCGTTAGCATACGTACACCTATTCACCATGTTCTCTCATCTTTTATTTTAAATTGCGTTTCAAGCTGAAATATCTGTTCTTGGTCTTGGATTTTATCAAATACATTTCCCCCAAAAATGTGACTTATCCTCCAGTGTGACTTATAAATGTTTTTTTGTCTTCTCTATTTTGCATTTTTTTTGGCTGGTGTGACTTACTCTGGAAAATACGGTATATTTGTCTCTTTTGAGTCTTCCTGAGTTAACACCCACTGAATGTGAAGCTGTTTAGCGGCACAGCAGCTTCAAACGTCGCTTCCTCTTTAAGATTTGAACTATTTAAAAATCATGATCTTCAAATAGAAGGGCGGTGTTACCTGTCGAGTAAACGCTTTGCTCCAGATGCATCAGCGCCAAGTCCAGTTTAAGATTTCAAGGCACGCCGTGGCCTAAACAAACCCCAGAGAGAAACCCCACGTCTGGTTCCTCTCCTCTGAAGCCTCTCGACTCTTCTCAGCAGCTTCAAAGACTGTTCTGGCCGTCCTCTTGTGACCTTCGGCCATTGTCTGCGCTCACAGATGGACGAGCAGAGCAGAAATAATGAGGACACAGGCAAAGTCCGCACCACAGACCCACGCGAGATCCGGACTTCCCAAACATTCCCAAACACGTGCGCGGTTTGTAGCAGGAGCACGCAGACCTGAATGAGGGCGGACCAATCCTTGACGTGAGGGCGGAGTTACAGCTGTGATGGCTCTCCAAGTCCTCCACATCATGTTATATGACTCTATGTATGTAATGTGTAAATTGCTACTACTTTTTCATAAACATGATGAGAAAGATTACATAATATTCAATAATTATTGCTCTTTATTGACATTGATTGCATTGTTTTTTAAATGGCCAACTTCCTATACACAATGTACTTTCATTGTTGTGCATATTCATATTCGTTCTGTTGATTTTTAAAGTCCATTTTGCAATTTTTGACTGTGTGTCTTTTCTGTTGGCCCAAAACTGAACAATTGACTTCCATTTTGTAAATAAAAGAATACATTGCTAATATTATGAGAAAAACAATTAGAACATTGTCTCATATCTGTCATTGGTGGCAAAAGTAGTGGAGACTCTTGTTATTAAGATTATTATGGACAGATCGAGTTAACAATCCTGGATAATTTACCCTAATTCTAAATTACACAAAATTATTATTTTTTCAAAGAAATGCTGTATGTCTTACCCAAGGAAACAACAACAGTACCTTCTCAGTAACTTCACTCCTGCTCGTCTTTATGAAGTATACTTTATTTGGTGATTTAAACCATCATTATGTTCTGAAGTGGATGATTGAGGCCGTTCCACCAGACAAAGAATCGACTTTAGCGAGGGAATTGCAAATATATTCCACTAATCTGACAGCGAAGGAACACAAAAGAATGACAGACTCTTTTATCCTTTCAAACCAGTTTCCCTTTGACCTTCCATTCATTTCTCCATTCCACGTCACAAGCAGATTGGTTACAAAGCTCATGTAGATCACAGTGTAGCTCTTAAAAAGGAGCCTTATCTTTGTTGTGTATTCGCCATAAGACGTCAGCTCTTGTCTCTGTGATATCGCAGCGCATCCAGAACACTGTGTAACCGCCGGTATTCCCTCAGCACCTCCGCCTCCTTATACCTTCTATATAAAACTGTATCTGCCTCCCTCGGGTTGGGTTTTGTCTTGCCTTGGCGTCTTTCGGAGAGAACTGCGGGCGTGTGTTTGTGCGGTTGGCAAACGTGGCACGAACCGAAGGCTGTGTTTCATCGTTGTCTTTGGATGCAGTGTCTTTAAACAGATGCAGCCAAAACAATGAAGAATGCCAATTTGTACATTAGATAAAACAATTGAATGCGCAATAACCACAAATGTCAAAGTCTGCTAGCCTTATAAAGCTAGCTCATACACTGTCTAACCCTCATTACTTTCTGTGCCTCGGACTTTTACGATATTCCATCTTTCTCTGTTGTCAGTCGTTTTTGTACATCCGAAAGAACAATCGCGTCTGTATATTTTTGCAGTTTCTTTGTGAATAGATGTGCTGTCCCGGTTTTTATTTATATTTAGCTTGTTATTGAGCACTTGGGCAAGACGATTCACTCATTTTGTTTATGCGTATGATACTGTCATATAACGTTGAATTGAGTGATTTGTGATGCTTTGAGAGGCCAGAAAGTCAGTGGCTATTATCGTGTTTGTTCAGTAGGGCTTTTGTATTAATTGACTACTTATTCTGAGGGATTTTAAAGTATTTTACTGCAGAATTAACTGAAAGCATGTAGTTATCCTGAGATTTGGCAGTGAATTGTGAGTTCAACCTGCCTTTGTCCAGAAACGTCACAAAGGCGCCGGTCCAGCTGGCAGCCCGGTGCAACGCTCCGCTCTTTTTTCCCACTTTTTTCACACTTATTGTGCTTTATCTTTTGTATTTGTAAATATTTTTTCTACTTTAGTTGTACGATCGGGACACGCGCTAGAATTGCTTTAATTCAACTTCTTTCGACTTTATTCGGCTGGATAATTGAGTGTTTTTCGTCGTGTCGTTGCGATGTGCGCTAGCTCCGAGCTAGCCACCCCGGCCCCATCGCGCCCCCGGCCACCGCCGCTGGTGCGCGTTTATACAAAGGAGGAACTCATGAAACTGAGGGGGAAACCATCGTCTTACCCGGAGATCGTCACGTTATCCCGGCGGACATCCTAATTTTCCCCCTCCATCCCTTGTTGGGAAATGGGAGGTTTTGTCTATAGGAGTTTTTGTTTATAAGAGTTCTTCTATTAAGAGTGTTTTTTAAACTTCCTATATTCTGTTATCTGTCCTTTTCCTCTGTATCTACCTGCGTTGTATCAATGAAATTTCCCCATGTGTGGACAATAAAGGAATATCTAATCTTATCTTATCTTATACACTACATATACTTAGTCTAAATATCGCGTAATCTCCTGTGAGCTTCTCTGTGCTGTTTGGGTGCTGAAACCATAGACGTGCTCTGCGGGTTTGCTCCTCTCTGTCGACTAATTGATGCACAGAGCACGTCTTCAGCGACTACAGTCAATTGTGGCGTGATGTGACATGTATTAACGATTTCTTCAGGTAAACACGAGAGGAGAAGACTGAATGGCACTTCTCTGAAGCATCAGACGTCATGACAGTGGAAGCAAAAAGTGTTTGTACGACCGGAGTGACAGCTGATTGGTCGAGACACAGGCGTGCTGCGCTGCGATCGGTTGAAAGCGATAGATGGGGCCAAATGTATCCTGCTTCGGTCGCGTATAGGGTCACGATCCAGCTCGGAATGTGTGGAATGCGAGGCAAACGAGAGGTCACTGAAGTCTATGTAAATGCCTGGGAGCGGCTGAAAGCGCATTATAAAGTGATGTCTTCTCATGTTTGCCATAAGAATGAAGTGGCCAAGTCGAGGAGCTGCCAGAGACTTTTGGACCATTAACGGACATGATTATCCCACAAGAACTGAAGCCAATATCTCGAATCCGCCTCGCAATCTGCACGATAATGCGCCGCTCACTTTCACGGTTTGCTCGTCTAATCACGGAAAATGGCCCTGACGTATGTTATTACTCGACACCCCCCGTCCCTCCTTTCTCCAGCCCGGGCTAGAAATGAAAAAGGATCCTCAGAGTTGAATCTGCAGAGCTTGGCTGGCCTTTTATCCATCCAAACATAGAGTCGAAACTCCCTCGAACGTTCACTTCGAGGGTAAATCAATGGGCCTTGGCTTGGCTTGCATCTCCCGCTACGGCGCCTGCCAAACATGGTCAGCCGTATCTGCCTAAAGATATGGGATAAAAATATGAGAAGCACGTAAAGATCAGGCAAAAACAACACCACATACGTCGCCTTCCCTACAAGATAACAATCCAATATTTCTTTTGATGATACATGAGACATTACAGTGCTGAGTAACTGCCCCAGTCCGCCCCAAAACACTTTTTTTTCAATAGGTTTGTTTCTTGTGGGAAAATCAAAAGAGGTCCTTACTGTATGCATTTCTTTGTATTTAAGTTTATTTTACACTTATTTTTACATGCCTTATTTGATCATAATTTATATTCTTTTTACTAGTTTATTCATTGTTTTATGCTGCATGACACACCACATCACCGAAGTCTTAAGTTATTTGGTAATAAAAATCCAAATATATGATGATGCGACATTACAGTGCTGAGTAACTACTGAAAACCACCCCAGCCCCTCCCCCCAAAACTTTTTTTTTTCAATAGATATGTTTCGTGTGGGAAAATCAAATAAGTTCCTTACTTTATGTATTTTTTTGTATTTAAATATATTATTGAATCCTTATTTGATCATTGCTTGCATTCTTTTTTACTATTTTATTCATTGTTTTATGCTACAGGACACACCACATCACTAAAGTCTTAGTTATTCGGTAATACATTTTTTTGTCTGTTTCTGAGTCTGAAAATTACCGTCTTTTACATTAGCAGGTGCAGTATTTACCAGCCGTTCTCACTGATGTTTGGTGAAAGCCTTGAGTGTGATTTGCTGTTTCATATCGTCCAGCTTTGAGTGCTCTTTCACAAAAACGCCTCTCACGGATCTTCACTGCGTCCATCTTTGTAATGAAATGTCTTTTGGTATGTGCTTAAGAGTCCTTTTAGTTCAGGTAAAAAATAGTCTTATCCTGACTGATTGTCGGTCCAGAGTCCACGGTCGGCCACTTGACTTTCTGCGCTGTCCTCGTGGCAAACGCGGAAGAAACGCCGCTCCTGAGCTCTCAAACCTTTCACACGACTTTGCTCCCGTCTACACTCCGTCGTCACCGCGGCGTACCGCACCTCCGGGCCAGTCTGCACTCTGGCCCCGCTTCTATTTTCTCCTCCAGCTCGCAGAGGAGGAGATCGCGCAGCGACGGGAGCACGGGGGGTCAAGACGGGCGCGCGACCCGTCCCTCCGCAGCAGCTGGGACGCAGTGAGCTCGCGGGAAACGATCGGGAACACGCCCCGTATAAGGAAACGCAGGAAGGAAGGGGGAGAGGGGGGGACGGAGAGTAAGTAACTGTTGTGAGTGTTTCGTGGAGCTTTACACTTGACCGGACCACTTCTTGGAGTGGATAAAAGTTGTACAAGCAAGAGATAGCACTGGAAAAAATGAAGAAAAAAGTCAAGTTCTCCTCCAAATAGATGCTAGTTACTGACAGTATTTTGATTTGAGGAATGGAGAATAACTATAGGAGGCAGATATACTGTATGTTGGATAATGGATGATAAGGGTTCGAGATCGATGGATGGAAATGCAAAATTAGAAATCACCTCAAAAATATTAGGAAAGTCTTGTTTAATCTTCTATAAAGTGCAAAGTGATATTTCTGCACTTTTTGAGGGTAATTTTATGTTCCATTTACGTTTTGTGCAATACTTGAACCACAACTATAGGCATTTTTTGACACGTTGTTAAACTATCCTCTGAATATTAATATTATCGAAAGCTCAGATTGGTCAGGAATACCTTCTTTGGAGAGTTTTAACTGTTGCGCATTTGTGTGTTTTTGGGTTGATGGGGGAAACCGTAGCATTCGGAGGAAACCCACCCAGACACGGGGAGAAACGTGCAAACTCCACACAGGAAGTGGCACCTTCTTGCTGTGAGGCCCCCAAAAAAATCCTCTAAATATTCATTTTTGTCTCCCAAGTGCAGTGATTGAGCCGGGTTCATTTTACAGCTAACATCCGCATTTGTATGTTTGATAAACCCGCCCGCTACACGTTCTGTGCAGGTGTGGTGCAAAGTGAGAGGATAAAAGCATCATTATGGTCGTCACACTGAACGGGCTCTGCTTAAACGCTCTGCTCTATACGATATAACACTACTGAGCAATATGGAGACACCATCTGCCGTGTGAAATATGAATCGAATGTTGTAAAGACCGCCTCACAAATAGAAACCATTGGCGTGATGATGACGATGTGTTAATGGGAATAATGTTCATAATGATGTGCTAAACTAGTCATAAAAAGTACTGTCTATAAGTGGATGGGTCCTTGATGTTCCTTGAAGCGCTGTCGTTGCCTGTGTTCAACCAGGAAGTAAAATAATGTACCGGTAAACTTAAACACAACTGTGAAACGATTTTTGCATGAATTCAGTTCCAAATGCAAATCCAATACAGAATGCACGCCGTCTAAATCCCATATTTTTGTTGTCGACTCCATCAATCTGCAAACCGAAAGAGGAATACGCCGCAGACGGTGAATGAAAGCCTACTTTGTACCAATTTGCCAGAACAATTTATTTTGCATTTGTCACATCCATTAGATTCCGTCTTTATTATCTCCTACGCGACGCGTCGTGCAGCGGTTATTGTATGCAAATAGTCACTCCTCCCCTCTCGCATTAATCATCAGACGGCGGAGAACGGCGAGGTGTAGGGAGTCGTTAAAAGTTGCGAGAAAGGAAGAATTGAGCGATGTGTTGTTAAAGCTGAGCCAATTTGTCTTGTGCGGCTGCGATTCTCGTCTGTCGTCATCGGAGACATTTTTATCGAGCTGGTCTGCGAGGAGACATTGCGAGGAGACACTGCGAGGAGACACTGTGAGGAGGCACTGTGAGGAGACACTGCGAGGAGACACTGCGAGGAGGCACTGCGAGGAGACACTGCGAGGAGACACTGCGAGGAGGCACTGCGAGGAGACACTGCGAGGAGACACTGCGAGGAGACACTGCGATGAGACACTGCGAGGAGACACTGTGAGGAGGCACTGCGAGGAGACACTGCGAGGAGACACTGCGATGAGACACTATGAGGAGGCACTGCGAGGAGACACTGCGAGGAGACACTGCGAGGAGGCACTGCGAGGAGACACTGCGAGGAGACACTGCGAGGAGACACTGCGAGGAGGCACTGCGAGGAGACACTGCGAGGAGGCACTGCGAGGAGACACTGCGAGGAGGCACTGCGAGGAGACACTGCGAGGAGACACTGCGAGGAGGCACTGCGAGGAGACACTGCGAGGAGGCACTGCGAGGAGACACTGCGAGGAGACACTGCGAGGAGGCACTACGAGGAGACACTGCGAGGAGACACTGCGAGGAGACACTGCGAGGAGGAACTGTGAGGAGACACTACGAGGAGACACTGCGAGGAGACACTGCGAGAAGACACTGCGAGGAGGCACTGCGAGGAGGCGGTGCGAGGAGGCACTGTGAGGAGGCACTGTGAGGAGGCACTGCGAGGAGGCGGTGCGAGGAGGCACTGTGAGGAGGCACTGCGAGGAGGCGGTGCGAGGAGGCACTGTGAGGAGGCACTGTGAGGAGGCACTGCGAGGAGGCGGTGCGAGGAGGCACTGTGAGGAGGCACTGCGAGGAGGCACTGCGAGGAGGCGGTGCGAGGAGGCACTGTGAGGAGGCACTGCGAGGAGGCACTGTGAGGAGACACTGCGAGGAGACACTGCGAGGAGACACTGCGAGGAGGCACTGCGAGGAGACACTGTGAGGAGACACTGCGAGGAGACACTGTGAGGAGGCACTGCGAGGAGACACTGCGAGGAGACACTGTGAGGAGACACTGTGAGGAGGCACTGCGAGGAGACACTGTGAGGAGACACTGTGAGGAGACACTGTGAGGAGGCACTGTGAGGAGACACTGCGAGGAGACACTGCGAGGAGACACTGCGAGGAGACACTGCGAGGAGACACTGTGAGGAGACACTGTGAGGAGGCACTGCGAGGAGACACTGTGAGGAGACACTGTGAGGAGACACTGTGAGGAGGCACTGTGAGGAGACACTGCGAGGAGACACTGCGAGGAGACACTGCGAGGAGACACTGTGAGGAGACACTGTGAGGAGACACTGCGAGGAGACACTGTGAGGAGGCACTGCGAGGAGACACTGCGAGGAGACACTGCGAGGAGACACTGCGAGGAGACACTGCGAGGAGGCACTGCGAGGAGACACTGCGAGGAGACACTGCGAGGAGACACTGTGAGGAGACACTGCGAGGAGACACTGCGAGGAGACACTGTGAGGAGACACTGCGAGGAGACACTGTGAGGAGGCACTGCGAGGAGACACTGCGAGGAGACACTGCGAGGAGGCACTGCGAGGAGACACTGCGAGGAGACACTGTGAGGAGACACTGCGAGGAGACACTGCGAGGAGACACTGCGAGAAGACACTGCGAGGAGGCGGTGCGAGGAGGCACTGTGAGGAGGCACTGTGAGGAGGCACTGCGAGGAGACACTGCAAGGAGGAACTGTGAGGAGACACTGCAAGGAGACACTGCAAGGAGGAACTGTGAGGAGACACTGCGAGGAGACACTGCGAGGAGACACTGCGAGGAGGCACTACGAGGAGACACTGCGAGGAGACACTGCGAGGAGACACTGCGAGGAGGAACTGCGAGGAGACACTGCGAGGAGGAACTGCGAGGAGACACTACGAGGAGACACTGCGAGGAGACACTGCGAGAAGACACTGCGAGGAGACACTGTGAGGAGACACTGCGAGGAGACACTGTGAGGAGACACTGCAAGGAGACACTGCGAGGAGACACTGTGAGGAGGCACTGTGAGGAGGCACTGTGAGGAGGCACTGCGAGGAGGCGGTGCGAGGAGGCACTGTGAGGAGGCACTGCGAGGAGGCGGTGCGAGGAGGCACTGTGAGGAGGCACTGCGAGGAGGCGGTGCGAGGAGGCACTGTGAGGAGGCACTGCGAGGAGACACTGTGAGGAGACACTGCGAGGAGACACTCTGAGGAGGCACTGCGAGGAGACACTGCGAGGAGACACTGCGAGGAGACACTGTGAGGAGACACTGTGAGGAGGCACTGCGAGGAGACACTGCGAGGAGACACTGCGAGGAGACACTGCGAGGAGACACTGTGAGGAGACACTGCGAGGAGACACTGTGAGGAGACACTGCGAGGAGACACTGTGAGGAGACACTGCGAGGAGACACTGTGAGGAGACACTGCAAGGAGACACTGTGAGGAGACACTGCGAGGAGACACTGTGAGGAGACACTGCGAGGAGACACTGCGAGGAGACACTGAGGGACTGAGAGAAACAAGGCAAAAACAAGTAGATTCGTGTCTTGACATTTTCATATTCAGTGCAAAAGTTAGTTTTAACATTATTTCCATATTCATATCATATCATATTTGATTTAAAAAAGAAACTATGAAATACATAATCAGTCCTATTGAATTGGACAATAATTAAGGAATACAGTTCACTGTGTCTGAAAGGAACTGTTTTAATCTTACCCCAATGTTTTTGTCTGTTTGAAAGTACATTCTACAATGAGTTGTACTATGTTTTGATCTGATTGCAGTGTGATTTTACTGCATCTTTTCCTGTTTTGTAAAGTGCTTTGAATCACTTTGAATTCAACATGGGAAAGAGCGTCTGCAGTGTGAACCCATAGATCTGGTTTTCCATCTGGATCACAAAGCACGGACAAAATGTATGATTCATGTCAGCAAGATTGTTACACTGAATGAATAGAGATTAAGGTTTTGAGATTTCTGTCATGTCTTTGTGATTTTAATGCATTTTTATCCCCTGTTTTGTAAAGTACTTTGAATGACTTTATATACGAATGATGCTCTGCAAATAAACGTGTGCAGAGATTAGTAGTATTACAGTATTAAAATGCCATGAAACCATTAGTGTAGATACAACACATAACCATTAAAGTAGCTTTATAATATATGATAAACAATAGTCATTTTGTCCACATTTGTGTCCTAGTCGATACTTCCTTGCGCTTCTCCTCCAACAGAATAACTGTTAAAATGTAAAGACAACATCATTTAGTCTCATTTCCCCCCAAAATAACTGCTTTTACATGACACTGTTAAAAATAAAAAGCATTTTCCTGAGCGAGAGGAAATAAAGCGGGGTTCAGGCCATTTAAAGCTGGATTCACATTTACACTTATAAACAAACAAACAAACAAACAAACAAACAAACAAACACAAACACCCCTTAAACTAATGGGACTAATTTGGAACTAAACCAGGACTAGACCAGTAGTACAAATACTAACCTAAACTTAAGCCACTAAACCATGGCTAAAACTGCATCAAACCAAGTCTACATTAGGACAAAACCGAGATCAAACCGGGACAAGCAAACGCAGCCTCATTAGACATTATGTTTGTCTGGTGGCTAATGTGCTGTATCTGTAATTAGAGCCCAGACTGGTACAAGAAGCAGAAACAGGCTCAAAGGTCAAAAGGTCAACAGAAATGAGCAGTCAAATGAGCAGAAGTGGCATTCACAGCTTTAACCACAAATACTTACTGGACTTCAGTGATCAATAAAGAAATCTTTTTTTTTTTACATTATCTCCAGTCCATTTCTAGCATTTATTTAGTTTACGTCATGATACAATGTTCATTCATTTGAGTTTATTTGTTGTATTTAAGTCACCGAAACATTTATCGACCTCTTACAATAGTCAATATCCTTATGCTAATGCTAAATGTGCAATACTGAGGCATAATGTCAATCATCCTGGTGCAATATTTTCTGTCCATATGACAACTGAAAATAAGAGTGTTATTTTTATTTTTCATTAAGCGCATAAGAGCTTCTTTTTATAAGAGTTTTTTTTGTAAGAGTTTTTATTATTATTAAATTAGTATAAGAGTTTTTTTTATAAGAGTTTTTTTTCTGTTTGTTTTAATTAATATACTTTTGTGCCTAATCTGTGTTGCAACACCTGTGCGGAACAAATAAAGGTTATCTTATCTTATCCTAATTAAGTATTTGAGTTCTTCATCACATATATTTTTATCCGACTGTTCTGAAGTACGGTATTTATTCAAATGCTGCTCGAGAACACTGAAGTCACCGCCGCAGTTGTCCGTTCATTTCCAGTCCAATCACACGGCCCAATTACAAAGCGTTAGCTACATGTATTTGCTAATGGGCTATTGGCTGATCATTATCCACAGGTGTCCGTCCAGAGGTAAGCGTATATTAATCAAGCTGTAATTGCTATTTTCCTCCGTTAGTTTGTGTGTTTGTGTCTTTCAAACCAAGACACACACACACACGCACACGCACGCACACACACACACACACGCACACGCACACGCACGCACACACACACACACACACACCCACGCACACACACAAACAGAGACAGATTTCCCCGTGTTAAGTGCTCGCCTCTCATATGCCCGTCCTCGTATCCGCGCTCAATTTCAATTAATCCGTCCGTTTCCCCGTGAAGCCGGCAGTTGTCCGTCCATATGCCGGCCACTTACGGGCTGAGCGAGCCTTGGCAGAGCGAACACCTACAGTACACACTCCCGACACGTCTATTTTTATCCCCTGGCACACATGCGCGCACAGCAATTAAGATAGTTTTAACCGAGTGCCATCGTAACATGCGTAAAAGCTCATGCATATATCTCTCCTTCGACATCACTGAAGTTTTGGCCCCAATGGCAACAATCTTTTATCCATACTGTGCGTCGTTTCGCTGTAGTTGGGCTGTAGATCGTTAGTCCACGCATATTACCTCACATTTAGTCCACATTCTTGTCCTTCTTTGAGTTAGTCATTGTTGAGAACTGTATTGATGCTGTGGAACTAGTCTAGAGCTGGTCCAGCCCTAGTTTAAAGTAGGTTAGTCCAGTTTTAGACCTTTTTTCAGCGCTTGGTGAGTTTAATCTGCCTCACAGAGATACTTCATAGATTTGTCATCTTTTCCCCCGTTGACCTATATGAGAGTTTTATTAGAGTTCCAAGTCCAGTCGAAAATAAATACATCCTTGACTCAATTGAACTTCCACTTTTCTTTTCTCTAACAGCAACTATCATTTCTATTTCTCTACATCCGGACACATCCTCTTTGGTCTTCCTCTCAATCTTGTTTCCTGGACATTGTATCTCCCAAAACTCTCCTAATCCTATCCACTGCGTCCTAAAGAAAGTACGTCAACAGTTCATCTGTTACTTCCTGTAAACTGGTCTCGCAAAGTATCCACAGCGCATCAGTTGCAAATGTCTTTCTACCATTATGACTAGACCGCAATTTGGGTTGGAAATGAAAGGAAAAGTGGACCAAGAGTTTGTTTGTTTGCACTCATGATTAATTTTACTCTGCCATTTTGCCATATTACTCTTGCATGGATAGAAGGTTTTTTTTTTCTTTTCATTTCCCTTTGATTATTGATGCATTACTCTCCCTTTGCTAACAAATGTACTTAGGAGAAAGCTTTCTTGCTTTGCCATTTCATCCGGCTCATGTCACCGCATTACACCTGATTTGCCTGAATGCATTTTGGATTACTATAAGGACTCTATTGTGGTTTTGATGTTGCAGTGTTTTATTCTCCTTGAGGAGCACTGACATTTTCATGACAAGAGACAAATTATGCGTTGTAGAGCCCGAGCGCTGTCCTTGGTGCTGAAATGAGCCAATGCCACTCAGCAAAAGCAGCAGAGGTGGTGGCTGCAGTGGGAGCTTTCCATGGTGCTGAAAGAATGATGTGTCCGTTATCTTGGTTCGTTTTTGCATAAACAAGGATGCGGGGATATTGCCGGGGCGTAGATAGCAGGGAGCATACCAGGGGAGTTGGACAGACTGTCGTGAACATGATAAGGTTGAGTAGTGATTGATGACTGACATATGGACAAGGGAAAATAGCGGCGAAGTGTGCAGAATGCTAACGACTACCGTAAGCAACACTCGGGGTGTGCACGAAGAGATAATGCTAACGCCAGTATCCATTATGTGACAGCGACCCCCAGGAAATTACAGTGTTTGAATGATGATTGTCGCGTTGTGTAATTTCAGTTATGGAGGCACACAAAAAGAGTGGTGCAGGTGAAATGACAAAAGTATAATGAGGATTGAACAGCATTGTACAGGTCAAGAATCAGAGACAGCTTTATAGTTTGATGTCAGAAAGTAAAATAGAGAAATTAGACGAACAAACCTGCGCAGGACCTAATTAAGAAGAAGCATTTTCAGCACTCACGGGATCAAAATGTTTCCTTAACTCAAGCCGTGCGCAAAATTCTAACTTAACATTCACAATATTGATTCTGAGACCCACTTCAACTGTTAAATGTATGACATAATTTGTCATTGTATATTTTTTCATCAGAATCAACATAAAGTTAAAGTACATCTTTATTTTCCCTGAAGGAATTTAGTTTTTCCTTCACTTTTCCTTCAGTGGTGCTGAACTGTCAGGACATTCTAGCTTCAAACACTTAATATTATATAGTTTCACATGGGACCTTGGTGGTGTAAGGAGGAAGTAATATGTGTAATTGTGCGTAATTGTATTAAGAAAAAAAACTACTTTACAAAAGGAAATACATAGTGCTTTGTTTGAACACACGTAAGAAGATAGAACAGCATCAAATTATCAAAATCAAAGGTCTTATGTTTACCATCATCGCTATATTATTTACTTTCTTATGTTTAGCAGTGTTTTTAAGTAATGCAACTGGATTTATTGCCATTATTACATATTTAGTTTGTGGGAAATGATCAAAGTTGGCCGTGTATATTGACCATCAGCTGCTTTGAATTACAAAACATCCGCATTAGCCATGAGAAAAAACACTTTTTTATATCTTATAATATTTAGCAAAACAGTTTTTAAGCTAAAGTTCCCTCCATATATTTCCTGAATAGTTGAAAAATACTTGAAAAATAACAAGGCCATTATTCACCCTTTGCAAAGCCAGCTCCCACACGCCCATAAACAAACCAGCTCCCCGCGTCCGTTCAATAGATCACTTGCCTCTTTCACTTTCTGCATCAAACCTCGTGTATGTTTCCTCTTACTCCTTTGACCGATAGTCCCCCGTTTGTATAGAAATGGAGCTCTCTCGGTGAATCCAAGGCTCATTCACTCTTTTACCATCAGGGCTCCGGTGCCAGGCGTCATAAAGCATCCACAGAACCGGCTCAGAGTGCGCTGGGCTTTGAGTGGTGGCCAGAGATTCTCACGCGGCACCATCTTTCTCCACCTGCCATAGAAACGCCGGAGAGCGATCCATGTTTTGGGAGTGGATGCGACTCTTTCAAAAGGCCAATGTGTCACGCTTGCCCTTCGTTTTCCGCACGGATATATTTCCCGGCTCGCGAATGCCCCGGGGCAGATGGGAGAGGTGAAGTAAACAGGTGGCACACACTTTGTTTACTGTCACTGATATTGCATCTTTTACTCTCTGCAATAAGTGGCTCTTTCACAAAACGCCACATGCCTTTCCCGGCGGCGCGAAATTGTCAATTTCTCCAGGTTTTGGGCAGGAATTTGATGCAGGAAAAAAACAAACCTTCACAATTCTGCCCTAGTCAAACTAAATTGTAATAATTTAAAAAACGGTCGGCAAGGCTACATTTGCAGAGAATAGTTTGGTACAATAATTAATTCCAGCAATTTACAGAACAAACGGTGAATATTCTGTATTCTTTGTAGCAAATTAATATATTTTTGCATGCCTAGATCGCAGTGTCAAAAGGTTTCTCGATATAGTTAGTGCTTCATATGGAATTATATAAGTCGTTTGATCTTGCATTTCATTCTTTGCGTTAATAAGTCAATAAAGTTCTGCCATTGTCCTTGTCGCAAGATTTCAGATCAACTATTTCAGTGATTTTAGAAAACCACATTTGAAAACCCGACTTCAGACGACAACATTCAGTCACTGTTACAATATGTTTCACCTTCCAAAGACCGGTGCTTAAAACGTGACTCGTATTCTGCTTTCCCTTCATTCTACGACTTCTTTTCCCCGCTCACAAACGCTCCGGAGCAGGTGGGACGTTTGAAGTGAACAGGTGGGACTTCCTTTGTGTAAGGACCTGTCACGGACGCTGCGATGTTATCCTTCTGCTGTATCTGGGACATTCTCTCGCTCCCTCCCTCTCTCGCACACACTGCTTCTCCTCCCTTTTAGATAGAGGTGCTCCCCTTTGGCAACACACCTATAATTTCATTCATGTTTGTGTGGCTGTTTACCCGGGTCAAAGCCGGCGGGATGTGAACTCTCAACAGTCGTGTTTCATTTTTTTAACAGGACACGTGGGGCCTCATTTGTTCTTTAGAGAGAGAGGGCGAGAGGGAGAAGGTGGCGAAGGGAAAGCAAGAGAGAGGAGAGGTGGAGGTGTAGGAAAAGAGAGAGAGAGGTGGAGAATGCAGCTGTCAGAAGAACACAGGAGACATTTGCACATTTTGGCAGGATTTGGTGAACCTGTTTGTTCTGTTAGAATGGTTCATGTTGCGGCGGAGGAATTTGTGCGTTTTCGGGCGTTGATATTTTATGAAGAATGCTACTGTGTCATTTTGAAAGATGGTAAGGTTAAGGTTAGAGCGGACGTGTCCAAACTGTTGTCATGGCCGGCTGTATATCGAAACACAGAGGAAGTGGACGTGCCAGTCGCGGGCCATGGACCGGTGGTGAATACAGTGAATACTTGTTACATTCATTGGAGGTTTGCTGGTGGTACCACACCTTTACTGAACCTTTATAGCAAAACCTCTGTGATCAAGGTCAAGGAAAGAAGAGGATTTTACTCAGGATAATGTGGGACAATTCAGGAGGTTTGGGGGCCATATTTGGACACCCCTGGGCTAAGATACACTTTATTGTATCCTCTGCATTTGACCTCACTGGGGCAACCGGTCAGGAGCGTCCGGGGACCCATCTTCAGATCGTGTGCTCTGCTTGATCAGGACCTTAGCTGGGCGATTTGACCTATTTTGCATGTTCTGGGTTGACGGGGGAAACCCACCCAGACGCAGAGAGAAACGCCGCACAAAAAGGCTAGAGTTGCCCCAGGAGTTGAACCCAGAACCTTCTCACTGCGAGGACTGGCCACTCAGCTACGTGCCGTGTTCAGAAAGGAAATGCTTTTTATTTCATAGTGAAATTCACATGATTTACAGTAGTGTATTCGAGCAAAGCACTAAGACCACATTGGATTGTTTAAAACCCCATTTCAAGTTTAAATCTCACAAAACTTGACCTCGAATGCAGTTATTTCAGTTCATTTTACCTGGACCTGGTTGTGATGTTTATCCAAAATATGTCAATGGGTTCAATTCCTGCTTGGGGGCCTCTCTTGCATGTTCTCTTCGCATGTCTCTGGTTTACCTCATCATCTAAAATGTCACGTTGTTATTGAGTTTCTGCGTCTGAGTTTGGATTTCCCTGGGTAAATTCATAAATAACAATTATTTTCTGGTTGATCAGTGCAGAAAAATGGTCTAGCGTGTCATGGCTCCGTGGATCTGGGTCACCGTGTACCTGCTCCTCCCATGAATTACACCGCTCTCCCCTGTATCTCCCCTCTCTCTCTCCCTCCTCCCCGGCTCCTCTCCTCCATTCACCCCCTCGACATCCTCCCCTTGTCTGCCTTTGTCTAATCCTTGAGTGGTAAGTATCATAAATCCAATCTGGCGTTGCTTTTATGTCATGTTTTCACAATCTTTTGTCCTCATCTTTTGCCCGCACGTCCCGTTAGCATTAGCGCCGGAGGTAATTACCGGTGGTGAGGCTTAGACCGGTCTTATCGCGCCGCGCTCTTCCTCCCTCATGATCTCACTCTCATTTTTCTCCCTCACCGACCTTTTTCGAGTCCTCCCTCCGCAAAGGCGATGGGTTAAGGGCACGCGGAGGATGATGTTTCAATCTGTTTTTTTATTAAAGGTGCAATTTGTAACTGTTATTGCTTTGCCTGGAATGTTCCACAGTGTGACATTTAACTATTTAACCACAAAAACTGCCAATCACTCACTCACACGCACTCACACACACCCCATTTGTGCATAGACGAGGTGAGTTAAGTGTTTTGCCCAAGGACACAGTGACGGTATGATATCAAAGCTTTGGAAACCCATAAATAGCACTCTGAATTTGTGTTAAATGCATACTAGTACAGTATTTTCTAATTGTTGAGTTCATCTACATGCTGCCTTGATGTGTTACCCACCAGATTTCTAAAGTCTGTGCTGAACAGTTTGTTAGCACCATTCACTCACATAGTTAACATGTTGCTTCAATCTGGAACATTCCCAATGTCTTTGAAAACTGCGGTCATAAAGCCTCTCCTAAAGAAGAGCAGTCTTGATGCCGCAGTACTGAGTCATTACCGGCCCATCTCTAATCTGCCATTTTTGGGCAAAGTCCTTGAAAAGGTTGTTTACCAACAGCTCACAGATTTCCTCTTAATAAACAACTCATTTGATGTTTTTCAGTCAGGTTTTAGACCTCATCACAGCACTGAGACTGCTCTTGTCAAGGTGACAAATGACATCCGCCTGAACACTGACACGGGCAAAGCCTCAGTCTTAATTCTGTTAGATCTGAGTGCTGCTTTTGACACTGTCGATCATGGGATCCTCTTACAGAGACTAGAGGACTGGGTGGGCATCACTGGCACTGCCCTAAACTGGTTAAGGTCCTATCTGGAAGACAGGAAGTACTTTGTTGAAATTGGTAGCTGTGTCTCAGACCACATGACCCTGACCTGTGGAGTGCCCCAAGGGTCAGTCCTGGGTCCCCTTCTGTTCAACCTCTACATGCTGCCGTTAGGTCAGTTGATACGCAGTGAAAATGTGTCCAATCACAATTATGCAGACGACACTCAGATCTATGTTTCACTATCGGCAGGTGACTATGGACCAGTAAATTCACTCTGTCACTGCATCCAACAGATCAGTTTGTGGATGCAAAACAACTTTCTCCAGCTGAACTCAGACAAGACTGAAATAATCGTTTTTGGCCCACAGAAACAAAGAGAAAGTGTTAGCGGTCACCTCCAGAGTCTCGCTCTAAAACCTACAAACCAAATTAGAAATCTGGGGGTAATAATGGACTCAGACTTGAACTTTAATAGCCACGTCAAATCAATAACATCAGCAGCTTTTTACCATCTAAAAAACATTGCCAAAATCAAAAATATAGTGTCAAAACCAGATTTAGAGAGACTTATCCATGCGTTTGTCTCTAGTAGATTAGACTACTGTAACGGCCTGCTCACTGGTCTCTCCAAACGAGTTGTAAAACAGCTGCAGTACATCCAGAACGCTGCTGCTCGGGTCCTGACTAGAACCAGGAAGTATGATCACATTAGTCCTGTTCTCAGGTCTCTGCACTGGCTCCCTGTGGCTCAGAGAATAGACTTTAAAGCAGCTCTGCTTGTGTACAAGTCTCTCCATGGCCTAGCACCAAAGTACATCTTGGATATGTTAGTGCCATATGAACCATCTCGGACTCTGAGGACCTCAGGGACCGGCCTCCTGCTGGTGCCCAGAGTCAGGACAAAACATGGGGAATCTGCGTTTCAGTTTTATGCACCTAAAATCTGGAACAGTCTTCCTGAAGATGTGAGACAGGCTTCTACTCTGACAATGTTCAAATCTAAGCTAAAAACTGTTTTGTTTAGCTGCGCATATGACTGAAAGGATTTTTTCTTTGCACTCTTCTCTTTTGTTTGTGATTTTATTAGTTTAGAAAATCAGTTGGATTGATAATTTTTAATTTAGTTAATTTTATTGTATTTCTGTTTCTGTAATTTCTTTGTGATTTGAATGCATTTTTCCTGCTGTGAAGCACTTTGAATTGCCTTGTGTATGAAATGTGCTCTACAAATAAACTTGCCTTGCCTTGCCTTAAGACTACTCCATTACGACAATTTCTATCAATTCAAACTGTATTTTTTTGCATTTTGGTCTGTGACTGCACAACTTGAAAGAAGCACACAGCGGCAGGCAAAGTGTCTTGGCTGAAACAGCAGAACGTAGATGTTGGAGACGCGTAACGTTTGTAGATATGCCAAAGTAGAACATCAAGTACGCTGCTTGTCACAGAAAAAAAGACAGTCTTTAGCTTTGATTACAGCGCACATTCTCCGTGGCATAGTTTCAATAAGCTTCTGCAATGTTAATATATTTATTTCCTTCCAGTGTGTCGTTATTCCTCACTCAGATCTTGTATTGATGATGGAGAGAGTGACCAGCTCGTCCCAAACACTCTCAGATCTGTAGTACATTAGCTTCTGCTTCTCCTTTTTTTGATGTTTTCTCTGCTCGATGCCAATGATCTGACCCTTCTCAAACACAGACATCTCATCCATGACCACGGGATTCGTCTTTCATGGTCACGGTTGTTTCAGAAATGCACCAGTCGGGTTTAAATACAGTGTGGCAGCTGAAAGATCATCACCTGCAGCAGTTCTCCAGTGGGAGGCTCGGACCTACTGTATTTGCTTAATTGAATCCATATATTGTATAATTTAAAATATAAAACAGACTGCAAAACCATCTGAAACCTCTTCAGCGTAATCACACTTGAACACTTGAACCGTCATTTGTGCACTTTACTGTTAAAATATTATCTCAAAGTCCTTGTCAACATTTTTAACAACATCACACATACGGCAGACAGGAACCAGATTGCTAAGAAATGCATTCCTTACCTCTCTTTCGTTGCCCTTTAGTATCTTTTTGTAGACGTTCTGATCATACACGCGTCAGTTCTTGTTTCGTTAAGGTCAGACGTGACGAGTCGAGCAACATCCTGGGCATGAAAACACACATTATAAAAGAGCTCAGAGCGTGTGGAGTTTAGCTTGAAGGAAACATATGCAAATGTGCTCGGACTCTGACCTGGGCCAGACGGGAATCACTCACTGTATGAAGCCAGTACATAATCCTGCATGTGCTGTTCTGTTGCAACGCACGGACTAAACCCAGACTAAACCAAGACTAAACCACTACTATACCAGCGCAAGGACTAAACCCAGACTAAACCAAGACTAAACCACTACTATACCAGCGCAAGGACTAAACCCAGACTAAACCAAGACTAAACCACTACTATACCAGCGCAAGGACTAAACCCAGACTAAACCAAGACTAAACCACTACTATACCAGCGCAAGGACTAAACACAGACTAAACCAAGACTAAACCACTACTATACCAGCGCAAGGACTAAACCCAGACTAAACCAAGACTAAACCACTACTATACCAGCGCACGGACTAAACCCAGACTAAACCAAGACTAAACCACTACTATACCAGCGCAAGGACTAAACCCAGACTAAACCAAGACTAAACCACTACTATACCAGCGCAAGGACTAAACCCAGACTAAACCAAGACTAAACCACTACTATACCAGCGCAAGGACTAAACCCAGACTAAACCAAGACTAAACCACTACTATACCAGCGCAAGGACTAAACCCAGACTAAACCAAGACTAAACCACTACTATACCAGCGCAAGGACTAAACCCAGACTAAACCAAGACTAAACCACTACTATACCAGCGCAAGGACTAAACACAGACTAAACCAAGACTAAACCACTACTATACCAGCGCAAGGACTAAACCAGACTAAACCAAGACTAAACCACTACTATACCAGCGCAAGGACTAAACCCAGACTAAACCAAGACTAAACCACTACTATACCAGCGCAAGGACTAAACACAGACTAAACCAAGACTAAACCACTACTATACCAGCGCAAGGACTAAACCCAGACTAAACCAAGACTAAACCACTACTATACCAGCGCAAGGACTAAACCCAGACTAAACCAAGACTAAACCACTACTATACCAGCGCAAGACTAAACACAGACTAAACCAAGACTAAACCACTACTATACCAGCGCAAGGACTAAACCCAGACTAAACCAAGACTAAACCACTACTATACCAGCGCAAGGACTAAACACAGACTAAACCAAGACTAAACCACTACTATACCAGCGCAAGGACTAAACCAGACTAAACCAAGACTAAACCACTACTATACCAGCGCAAGGACTAAACACAGACTAAACCAAGACTAAACCACAACTATACCAGCGCAAGGACTAAACACAGACTAAACCAAGACTAAACCACAACTATACCAGCGCAAGGACTAAACCCAGACTAAACCAAGACTAAACCACAACTATACCAGCGCAAGGACTAAACACAGACTAAACCAAGACTAAACCACAACTATACCAGCGCAAGGACTAAACACAGACTAAACCAAGACTAAACCACAACTATACCAGCGCAAGGACTAAACACAGACTAAACCAAGACTAAACCACAACTAAACCAGCGCAAGGACTAAACACAGACTAAACCAAGACTAAACCACAACTATACCAGCGCAAGGACTAACACAGACTAAACCAAGACTAAACCACAACTATACCAGCGCAAGGACTAAACACAGACTAAACCAAGACTAAACCACAACTAAACCAGCGCAAGGACTAAACACAGACTAAACCAAGACTAAACCACAACTATACCAGCGCAAGGACTAAACCACTAGACTAAACCAAGACTAAACCACAACT
>NW_027316290.1:490870-553370 GCF_026437365.1 Eucyclogobius newberryi | reverse complement strand
GTCTCTCTCTCTCTCTCTTGTCTCTCTCTCTTGTCTCTCTCTCTCTCTCTTGTCTCTCTCTCTTGTCTCTCTCTCTTGTCTCTCTCTCTCTTGTCTCTCTCTCTTGTCTCTCTCTCTTGTCTCTCTCTCTTGTCTCTCTCTCTCTCTCTTGTCTCTCTCTCTTGTCTCTCTCTCTTGTCTCTCTCTCTTGTCTCTCTCTCTCTCTTGTCTCTCTCTCTTGTCTCTCTCTCTTGTCTCTCTCTCTTGTCTCTCTCTCTCTCTCTCTCTTGTCTCTCTCTCTTGTCTCTCTCTCTTGTCTCTCTCTCTTGTCTCTCTCTCTCTCTCTCTTGTCTCTCTCTCTTGTCTCTCTCTCTTGTCTCTCTCTCTTGTCTCTCTCTCTTGTCTCTCTCTCTCTCTCTTGTCTCTCTCTCTTGTCTCTCTCTCTTGTCTCTCTCTCTTGTCTCTCTCTCTCTTGTCTCTCTCTCTCTTGTCTCTCTCTCTTGTCTCTCTCTCTCGTCTCTCTTGTCTCTCTCTCTTGTCTCTCTCTCTTGTCTCTCTCTTGTCTCTCTCTCTCTCTCTCTTGTCTCTCTCTCTTGTCTCTCTCTCTCTTGTCTCTCTCTCTTGTCTCTCTCTTGTCTCTCTCTCTTGTCTCTCTCTCTTGTCTCTCTCTCTCTCTCTCTCTTGTCTTTCTCTCTTGTCTCTCTCTCTTGTCTCTCTCTCTTGTCTCTCTCTCTTGTCTCTCTCTCTTGTCTCTCTCTCTTGTCTCTCTCTCTCTTGTCTCTCTCTCTTGTCTCTCTCTCTTATCTCTCTCTCTTGTCTCTCTCTCTTGTCTCTCTCTCTTGTCTCTCTCTCTTGTCTCTCTCTCACTCTCTCTCTCTTGTCTCTCTCTCTTGTCTCTCTCTCTTGTCTGTCTCTCTTGTCTCTCTCTCTTGTCTCTCTCTCTTGTCTCTCTCTCTTGTCTCTCTCTCTTGTCTCTCTCTCTCTTGTCTCTCTCTCTTGTCTCTCTCTCTTGTCTCTCTCTCTCTCTCTCTCTCTCTTGTCTCTCTCTCTTGTCTCTCTCTCTTGTCTCTCTCTCTTGTCTCTCTCTCTTGTCTCTCTCTCTCTCTCTCTCTTGTCTCTCTCTCTTGTCTCTCTCTCTTGTCTCTCTCTCTTGTCTCTCTCTCTTCTCTCTCTCTCTCTCTCTCTTGTCTCTCTCTCTTGTCTCTCTCTCTTGTCTCTCTCTCTCTCTCTCTCTCTCTTGTCTCTCTCTCTTGTCTCTCTCTCTTGTCTCTCTCTCTTGTCTCTCTCTCTCTCTCTCTCTCTTGTCTCTCTCTCTTGTCTCTCTCTCTCTCTCTCTCTTGTCTCTCTCTCTTGTCTCTCTCTCTCTCTCTCTCTTGTCTCTCTCTCTTGTCTCTCTCTCTTGTCTCTCTCTCTCTCTTGTCTCTCTCTCTTGTCTCTCTCTCTTGTCTCTCTCTCTTGTCTCTCTCTCTCTCTCTTGTCTCTCTCTCTTGTCTCTCTCTCTTGTCTCTCTCTCTTGTCTCTCTCTCTTGTCTCTCTCTCTCTCTCTCTCTTGTCTCTCTCTCTTGTCTCTCTCTCTTGTCTCTCTCTCTCTCTCTCTTGTCTCTCTCTCTTGTCTCTCTCTCTTGTCTCTCTCTCTTGTCTCTCTCTCTCTCTCTCTTGTCTCTCTCTCTTGTCTCTCTCTCTTGTCTCTCTCTCTTGTCTCTCTCTCTTGTCTCTCTCTCTCTCTCTCTCTTGTCTCTCTCTCTCTCTCTCTTGTCTCTCTCTCTTGTCTCTCTCTCTTGTCTGTCTCTCTTGTCTCTCTCTCTTGTCTCTCTCTCTTGTCTCTCTCTCTTGTCTCTCTCTCTTGTCTCTCTCTCTTGTCTCTCTCTCTCTCTCTTGTCTCTCTCTCTTGTCTCTCTCTCTTGTCTCTCTCTCTCTCTCTTGTCTCTCTCTCTTGTCTCTCTCTCTTGTCTCTCTCTCTCTCTCTTGTCTCTCTCTCTTGTCTCTCTCTCTCTCTCTTGTCTCTCTCTCTTGTCTCTCTCTCTTGTCTCTCTCTCTCTTGTCTCTCTCTCTTGTCTCTCTCTCTTGTCTCTCTCTCTCTCTCTTGTCTCTCTCTCTTGTCTCTCTCTCTTGTCTCTCTCTCTTGTCTCTCTCTCTCTCTTGTCTCTCTCTCTTGTCTCTCTCTCTTGTCTCTCTCTCTTGTCTCTCTCTCTCTCTCTCTCTTGTCTCTCTCTCTTGTCTCTCTCTCTTGTCTCTCTCTCTTGTCTCTCTCTCTCTCTCTCTTGTCTCTCTCTCTTGTCTCTCTCTCTTGTCTCTCTCTCTTGTCTCTCTCTCTTGTCTCTCTCTCTTGTCTCTCTCTCTTGTCTCTCTCTCTCTCTCTCTTGTCTCTCTCTCTTGTCTCTCTCTCTTGTCTCTCTCTCTTGTCTCTCTCTCTTGTCTCTCTCTCTCTCCCCTGTCCTTAGACACATGTCCATGTCCCGTGTTTTAGATCTCATTGCGCTGAACGATTTTCAAATGTTTCATAAGATTATAATATAAAAATGTGACTAAATGATAAATGTAGAGGGACTTGTGCACCACAGTTTGAGAATCACTCCTTTAGAGTTTAGAGTTTAGAGTTTAGAGTTTAGAGTTTAGAGTTTAGGACCAAAGGTCTCTCTGGTTCTTCAGAATCAGCCACGAAAAAAGTCAGAAATAAAACGATTTCACCCTGAGATGAAGAAATAAAGATATCGATCTTTAAGTTGAAGCATGAACCTTGTGGTTGGAGGGCGTCTGCTGCAGAATCCTGTTTTCAGCAGAACTCCGGCTTTTGTCCCTGAATAATGACGAGAGGAAAACACCACGGTGACGGTCGCCATGGAAACACCATGGAAACGTAACAGTGGCACAAGATGGAGGAGGAAGAGAACACGACCTGAGCCACAGTAAAAGAGACGTTACAAAGGGTGGTGTCGTCATGGCGATGGGGGAGGTGTCGTCATGGCGATGAGGGTGGTGTCGTCATGGCGATGGGGGAGGTGTCGTCATGGCGATGAGGGTGGTGTCGTCATAGTGATGAGGGTGGTGTCGTCATGGCGATGAGTGTGGTGTCGTCATGGCGATGAGGGTGGTGTCGTCACGGCGATGAGGGTGGTGTCGTCACGGCGATGAGGGTGGTGTCGTCACGGCGATGAGGGTGGTGTCGTCACGGCGATGAGGGTGGTGTCGTCACGGCGATGAGGGTGGTGTCGTCACGGCGATGAGGGTGGTGTCGTCACGGCGATGAGGGTGGTGTCGTCACGGCGATGAGGGTGGTGTCGTCACGGCGATGAGGGTGGTGTCGTCACGGTGATGAGGGTGGTGTCGTCACGGCGATGAGGGTGGTGTCGTCACGGCGATGAGGGTGGTGTCGTCACGGCGATGAGGGTGGTGTCGTCACGGCGATGAGGGTGGTGTCGTCATGGTGATGAGGGTGGTGTCGTCATGGCGATGAGGGTGGTGTCGTCACGGTGATGAGGGTGGTGTCGTCATAGTGATGAGGGTGGTGTCGTCACGGCGATGAGGGTGGTGTTGTCACGGCGATGAGGGTGGTGTCGTCACGGTGATGAGGGTGGTGTCGTCATAGTGATGAGGGTGGTGTCGTCATGGCGATGAGGGTGGTGTCGTCATAGCGATGAGGGTGGTGTTGTCACGGTGATGAGGGTGGTGTCGTCACGGTGATGAGGGTGGTGTCGTCACGGCGATGAGGGTGGTGTCGTCACGGCGATGAGGGTGGTGTCGTCACGGCGATGAGGGTGGTGTCGTCACGGCGATGAGGGTGGTGTCGTCATGGCGATGAGGGTGGTGTCGTCATGGCGATGAGGGTGGTGTCGTCACGGCGATGAGGGTGGTGTCGTCACGGCGATGAGGGTGGTGTCGTCACGGCGATGAGGGTGGTGTCGTCACGGCGATGAGGGTGGTGTCGTCACAGTGATGAGGGTGGTGTCGTCATAGTGATGAGGGTGGTGTCGTCATGGTGAGGAGGGTGGTGTCGTCATGGTGATGAGGGTGGTGTCGTCATGGTGATGAGGGTGGTGTCGTCATAGTGATGAGGGTGGTGTCGTCATAGTGATGAGGGTGGTGTCGTCATAGTGATGAGGGTGGTGTCGTCATAGTGATGAGGGTGGTGTTGTCATAGTGATGAGGGTTGTGTTGTCATGGTGATGAGGGTGGTGTTGTCATGGTGATGAGGGTGGTGTTGTCATAGTGATGAGGGTGGTGTCGTCATAGTGATGAGGGTGGTGTCGTCATAGTGATGAGGGTGGTGTCGTCATAGTGATGAGGGTGGTGTTGTCACGGTGATGAGGGTGGTGTCGTCACGGTGATGAGGGTGGTGTCGTCACGGTGATGAGGGTGGTGTCGTCACGGCGATGAGGGTGGTGTCGTCACGGCGATGAGGGTGGTGTCGTCACGGCGATGAGGGTGGTGTCGTCACGGCGATGAGGGTGGTGTTGTCATGGTGATGAGGGTGGTGTTGTCATAGTGATGAGTGTGGTGTTGTCATAGTGATGAGGGTGGTGTTGTCATAGTGATGAGGGTGGTGTCGTCATGGTGATGAGGGTGGTGTCGTCATGGTGATGAGGGTGGTGTCGTCATGGTGATGAGGGTGGTGTCGTCACGGTGATGAGGGTGGTGTCGTCACGGTGATGAGGGTGGTGTCGTCATAGTGATGAGGGTGGTGTATTCATGGTGATGAGGGTGGTGTAGTCATAGTGATGAGGGTGGTGTCGTCATGGTGATGAGGGTGGTGTTGTCATGGTGATGAGTGTGGTGTCGTCATGGTGATGAGGGTGGTGTCGTCATAGTGATGAGGGTGGTGTTGTCATGGTGATGAGGGTGGTGTTGTCATAGTGATGAGTGTGGTGTTGTCATAGTGATGAGGGTGGTGTTGTCATAGTGATGAGGGTGGTGTCGTCATGGTGATGAGGGTGGTGTCGTCATGGTGATGAGGGTGGTGTCGTCATAGTGATGAGGGTGGTGTTGTCATGATGATGAGGGTGGTGTTGTCATAGTGATGAGTGTGGTGTCGTCATAGTGATGAGGGTGGTGTCGTCATGGTGATGAGGGTGGTGTCGTCATGGTGATGAGGGTGGTGTCGTCATAGCGATGAGGGTGGTGTTGTCATAGTGATGAGGGTGGTGTCGTCATAGTGATGAGGGTGGTGTTGTCATGGTGATGAGGGTGGTGTTGTCATAGTGATGAGTGTGGTGTTGTCATAGTGATGAGGGTGGTGTTGTCATGGTGATGAGGGTGGTGTCGTCATGGTGATGAGGGTGGTGTCGTCATAGCGATGAGGGTGGTGTTGTCACGGTGATGAGGGTGGTGTCGTCACGGTGATGAGGGTGGTGTCGTCACGGCGATGAGGGTGGTGTCGTCACGGCGATGAGGGTGGTGTCGTCATGGTGATGAGGGTGGTGTCGTCATGGTGATGAGGGTGGTGTCGTCATGGGGATGAGGGTGGTGTCGTCATGGGGATGAGGGTGGTGTCGTCACGGCGATGAGGGTGGTGTCGTCACGGCGATGAGGGTGGTGTCGTCACGGCGATGAGGGTGGTGTCGTCACGGCGATGAGGGTGGTGTCGTCACGGCGATGAGGGTGGTGTCGTCACGGCGATGAGGGTGGTGTCGTCACGGCGATGAGGGTGGTGTCGTCACGGCGATGAGGGTGGTGTCGTCACGGCGATGAGGGTGGTGTCGTCACGGTGATGAGGGTGGTGTCGTCACGGTGATGAGGGTGGTGTCGTCACGGTGATGAGGGTGGTGTCGTCACGGTGATGAGGGTGGTGTCGTCACGGTGATGAGGGTGGTGTTGTCATAGTGATGAGGGTGGTGTTGTCATGGTGATGAGGGTGGTGTTGTCATAGTGATGAGGGTGGTGTCGTCATGGTGATGAGGGTGGTGTTGTCATGGTGATGAGGGTGGTGTCGTCATGGTGATGAGGGTGGTGTCGTCATAGTGATGAGGGTGGTGTTGTCATGGTGATGAGGGTGGTGTTGTCATAGTGATGAGTGTGGTGTTGTCATAGTGATGAGGGTGGTGTTGTCATAGTGATGAGGGTGGTGTCGTCATGGTGATGAGGGTGGTGTCGTCATGGTGATGAGGGTGGTGTCGTCATGGCGATGAGGGTGGTGTCGTGGCTGGAGGTGCAGCAGTTTGTCACAGGGAGAAGAGCGGGGGAGAAAGTACACAGCCCTGTGGAGCTCCTGTGCTGATGGTCCCATGAGACACTTGGGTCATAGATCTGCTTTTATGACTCTTCTAATGATCCAGCTTGAAAGGAACATAAACAGTCACAGTGTTTGAAGAGTGTTATGTAGTCTTTGTTTGAGAGAGTCTACAGCAGATGTTCATGCTTCTGTACTGGACACCTGTAAGGTCAGATCTAAAGTGTCACATGTGTGTTCTAGGGAACGAGCCGTCTCCTCTGGCCTCGGTGGAGAGTTTTAACCCTGTCAAGCGTCGCTGGGAGCACCTGTCTGCGATGCCCACTGCCAGGTGCTCCTCCGCCCTGCTGCAGACTCACTCCATGATGTTTGTGATCGGAGGCGTTTCACAAGGACCGAGTAACGCCGTGGAAGCTCTGTGTCTGCAGGAGCAGGTCTGACACGTGAGTGCGGAACGTGAGTGCGGAACGCGATTGCGGAACGTGAGTGCGGAACGTGAGTGCGGGACACGAGTGCGGAACGTGAGTGCGGAACGCGAGTGCGGAACGTGAGTGCGGGACACGAGTGCGGAACACGAGTGCGGAACGCGAGTGCGGAACGTGAGTTCGGAACGTGACTGCGGAACGCGAGTGCGGAACGTGAGTGCGGGACACGAGTGCGGAACGTGAGTGCGGAACGTGAGTGCGGAACGTGAGTGCGGAACGTGAGTGCGGGACACGAGTGCGGAACGTGAGTGCGGAACGCGAGTGCGGAACGTGAGTGCGGGACACGAGTGCGGAACACGAGTGCGGAACGCAAGTGCAGAACGTGAGTGCGGAACGCGAGTGCGGAACGTGAGTGCGGGACACGAGTGCGGAACGCGAGTGCGGAACGCAAGTGCGGAACGTGAGTTCGGAACGTGACTGCGGAACGCGAGTGCGGAACGTGAGTGCGGGACACGAGTGCGGAACGTGAGTGCGGAACGTGAGTGCGGAACGTGAGTGCGGAACGTGACTGCGGGACACGAGTGCGGAACGTGAGTGCGGAACGTGAGTGCGGAACGCGAGTGCGGAACGCGAGTGCGGAACACGAGTTCGGAACGTGACTGCGGGACACGAGTGCGGAACACAAGTGCGGAACGCGAGTTCGGAACGTGACTGCGGAACGTGACTGCGGGACACGAGTGCGGAACGTGACTGCGGGACGTGAGTGCGGAACGTGACTGCGGGACATGAGTGCGGAACGTGAGTGCGGAACGTGAGTGCGGAACGTGACTGCGGAACGTGAGTGCGGAACGTGAGTTCGGAACGTGACTGCAGAACGTGAGTGCGGAACGTGAGTTCGGAACGTGAGTGCGGAACGTGAGTGCGGAACGTGAGTTCGGAACGTGACTGCGGAACGTGAGTGCGGGACACGAGTGCGGAACGTGAGTGCGGAACGTGAGTGCGGAACGTGAGTGCGGGACACGAGTGCGGAACGTGAGTGCGGAACGTGAGTTCGGAACGTGACTGCGGAACGCGAGTGCGGAACGTGAGTGCGGGACACGAGTGCGGAACGTGAGTGCGGAACGCGAGTGCGGAACGCGAGTGCGGAACGTGAGTGCGGAACGTGAGTTCGGAACGTGACTGCGGAACGCGAGTGCAGAACGCGAGTGCGGAACGTGAGTGTGGAACGCGAGTGCGGAACGTGAGTGCGGAACGCGAGTGCGGAACGTGAGTGCGGAACGTGAGTGCGGAACGTGACTGCGGAACGCGAGTGCGGAACGCGAGTTCTTAACGTGAGTGCGGAACGCGAGTGCGGAACGCGAGTGCGGAACGCGAGTGCGGAACGTGACTGCGGAACGCGAGTGCGGAACACGAGTGCGGAACGCGATTGCGGAACGTGACTGCGGAACGTGACTGCGGGACACGAGTGCGGAACGCGATTGCAGAACGCGAGTGCAGAACAGGAGTGCGGGTGCGGAACGCGAGTGCGGAACGTGAGTGCGGAACGCGAGTGCGGAACGCGAGTTCTTAACGTGAGTGCGGAACGCGAGTGCGGAACGCGAGTGCGGAACGCGAGTGCGGAACGTGACTGCGGAACGCGAGTGCGGAACACGAGTGCGGAACGCGATTGCGGAACGTGACTGCGGAACGTGACTGCGGGACACGAGTGCGGAACGCGATTGCAGAACGCGAGTGCAGAACAGGAGTGCGGGTGCGGAACGCGAGTGCGGAACGTGAGTGCGGAACGCGAGTGCGGAACGCGAGTGCGGAACGTGAGTGCGGAACGTGAGTGCGGAACGTGACTGCGGAACGCGAGTTCGGAACGTGACTGCGGAACGTGAGTGCGGAACGCGAGTGCGTTGTGCATGTGTGTTCTAGGGAACGAGCCGTCTCCTCTGGCCTCGGTGGAGAGTTTTAACCCTGTCAAGCGTCGCTGGGAGCACCTGTCTGCGATGCCCACTGCCAGGTGCTCCTCCGCCCTGCTGCAGACTCACTCCATGATGTTTGTGATCGGAGGCGTTTCACAAGGACCGAGTAACGCCGTGGAAGCTCTGTGTCTGCAGGAGCAGGTCTGACACGTGAGTGCGGAACGTGAGTGCGGAACGCGATTGCGGAACGTGAGTGCGGAACGTGAGTGCGGGACACGAGTGCGGAACGTGAGTGCGGAACGCGAGTGCGGAACGTGAGTGCGGGACACGAGTGCGGAACACGAGTGCGGAACGCGAGTGCGGAACGTGAGTTCGGAACGTGACTGCGGAACGCGAGTGCGGAACGTGAGTGCGGGACACGAGTGCGGAACGTGAGTGCGGAACGTGAGTGCGGAACGTGAGTGCGGAACGTGAGTGCGGGACACGAGTGCGGAACGTGAGTGCGGAACGCGAGTGCGGAACGTGAGTGCGGGACACGAGTGCGGAACACGAGTGCGGAACGCAAGTGCGGAACGTGAGTTCGGAACGTGACTGCGGAACGCGAGTGCGGAACGTGAGTGCGGGACACGAGTGCGGAACGTGAGTGTGGAACGTGAGTGCGGAACGTGAGTGCGGAACGTGACTGCGGGACACGAGTGCGGAACGTGAGTGCGGAACGTGAGTGCGGAACGCGAGTGCGGAACGCGAGTGCGGAACACGAGTTCGGAACGTGACTGCGGGACACGAGTGCGGAACACAAGTGCGGAACGCGAGTTCGGAACGTGACTGCGGAACGTGACTGCGGGACACGAGTGCGGAACGTGACTGCGGGACGTGAGTGCGGAACGTGACTGCGGGACATGAGTGCGGAACGTGAGTGCGGAACGTGAGTGCGGAACGTGACTGCGGAACGTGAGTGCGGAACGTGAGTTCGGAACGTGACTGCAGAACGTGAGTGCGGAACGTGAGTTCGGAACGTGAGTGCGGAACGTGAGTGCGGAACGTGAGTTCGGAACGTGACTGCGGAACGTGAGTGCGGGACACGAGTGCGGAACGTGAGTGCGGAACGTGAGTGCGGAACGTGAGTGCGGGACACGAGTGCGGAACGTGAGTGCGGAACGTGAGTGCGGAACGTGAGTTCGGAACGTGACTGCGGAACGCGAGTGCGGAACGTGAGTGCGGGACACGAGTGCGGAACGTGAGTGCGGAACGCGAGTGCGGAACGTGAGTGCGGAACGTGAGTGCGGAACGTGAGTTCGGAACGTGACTGCGGAACGCGAGTGCAGAACGCGAGTGCGGAACGTGAGTGTGGAACGCGAGTGCGGAACGTGAGTGCGGAACGCGAGTGCGGAACGTGAGTGCGGAACGTGAGTGCGGAACGTGACTGCGGAACGCGAGTGCGGAACGCGAGTTCTTAACGTGAGTGCGGAACGCGAGTGCGGAACGCGAGTGCGGAACGCGAGTGCGGAACGTGACTGCGGAACGCGAGTGCGGAACACGAGTGCGGAACGCGATTGCGGAACGTGACTGCGGAACGTGACTGCGGGACACGAGTGCGGAACGCGATTGCAGAACGCGAGTGCAGAACAGGAGTGCGGGTGCGGAACGCGAGTGCGGAACGTGAGTGCGGAACGCGAGTGCGGAACGCGAGTGCGGAACGTGAGTGCGGAACGTGAGTGCGGAACGTGACTGCGGAACGCGAGTTCGGAACGTGACTGCGGAACGTGAGTGCGGAACGCGAGTGCGGAACGCGAGTGCGGAACACGAGTTCGGAACGTGACTGCGGGACACGAGTGCGGAACACAAGTGCGGAACGCGAGTGCGGAACGTGAGTGCGGAACGTGAGTGCGGAACGTGACTGCGGGACACGAGTGCGGAACACAAGTGCGGAACGCGAGTGCGGAACGTGACTGCGGAACGCGAGTGCAGAACAGGAGTGCGGGTGCGGAACGCGAGTGCGGAACGTGAGTGCGGAACGTGAGTGCGGAACGTGAGTGCGGAACGTGACTGCGGAACGCGAGTGCAGAACAGGAGTGCGGGTGCGGAACGCGAGTGCGTTGTGCATGTGTGTTCTAGGGAACGAGCCGTCTCCTCTGGCCTCGGTGGAGAGTTTTAACCCTGTCAAGCGTCGCTGGGAGCACCTGTCTGCGATGCCCACTGCCAGGTGCTCCTCCGCCCTGCTGCAGACTCACTCCATGATGTTTGTGATCGGAGGCGTTTCACAAGGACCGAGTAACGCCGTGGAAGCTCTGTGTCTGCAGGAGCAGGTCTGACACGTGAGTGCGGAACGTGAGTGCGGAACGCGATTGCGGAACGTGAGTGCGGAACGTGAGTGCGGGACACGAGTGCGGAACGTGAGTGCGGAACGCGAGTGCGGAACGTGAGTGCGGGACACGAGTGCGGAACACGAGTGCGGAACGCGAGTGCGGAACGTGAGTTCGGAACGTGACTGCGGAACGCGAGTGCGGAACGTGAGTGCGGGACACGAGTGCGGAACGTGAGTGCGGAACGTGAGTGCGGAACGTGAGTGCGGAACGTGAGTGCGGGACACGAGTGCGGAACGTGAGTGCGGAACGCGAGTGCGGAACGTGAGTGCGGGACACGAGTGCGGAACACGAGTGCGGAACGCAAGTGCGGAACGTGAGTTCGGAACGTGACTGCGGAACGCGAGTGCGGAACGTGAGTGCGGGACACGAGTGCGGAACGTGAGTGTGGAACGTGAGTGCGGAACGTGAGTGCGGAACGTGACTGCGGGACACGAGTGCGGAACGTGAGTGCGGAACGTGAGTGCGGAACGCGAGTGCGGAACGCGAGTGCGGAACACGAGTTCGGAACGTGACTGCGGGACACGAGTGCGGAACACAAGTGCGGAACGCGAGTTCGGAACGTGACTGCGGAACGTGACTGCGGGACACGAGTGCGGAACGTGACTGCGGGACGTGAGTGCGGAACGTGACTGCGGGACATGAGTGCGGAACGTGAGTGCGGAACGTGAGTGCGGAACGTGACTGCGGAACGTGAGTGCGGAACGTGAGTTCGGAACGTGACTGCAGAACGTGAGTGCGGAACGTGAGTTCGGAACGTGAGTGCGGAACGTGAGTGCGGAACGTGAGTTCGGAACGTGACTGCGGAACGTGAGTGCGGGACACGAGTGCGGAACGTGAGTGCGGAACGTGAGTGCGGAACGTGAGTGCGGGACACGAGTGCGGAACGTGAGTGCGGAACGTGAGTGCGGAACGTGAGTTCGGAACGTGACTGCGGAACGCGAGTGCGGAACGTGAGTGCGGGACACGAGTGCGGAACGTGAGTGCGGAACGCGAGTGCGGAACGTGAGTGCGGAACGTGAGTGCGGAACGTGAGTTCGGAACGTGACTGCGGAACGCGAGTGCAGAACGCGAGTGCGGAACGTGAGTGTGGAACGCGAGTGCGGAACGTGAGTGCGGAACGCGAGTGCGGAACGTGAGTGCGGAACGTGAGTGCGGAACGTGACTGCGGAACGCGAGTGCGGAACGCGAGTTCTTAACGTGAGTGCGGAACGCGAGTGCGGAACGCGAGTGCGGAACGCGAGTGCGGAACGTGACTGCGGAACGCGAGTGCGGAACACGAGTGCGGAACGCGATTGCGGAACGTGACTGCGGAACGTGACTGCGGGACACGAGTGCGGAACGCGATTGCAGAACGCGAGTGCAGAACAGGAGTGCGGGTGCGGAACGCGAGTGCGGAACGTGAGTGCGGAACGTGACTGCGGAACGCGAGTGCGGAACGTGAGTGCGGAACGTGACTGCGGAACACGAGTGCGGAACGCGATTGCGGAACGCGAGTGCAGAACAGGAGTGCGGGTGCGGAACGCGAGTGCGGAACGTGAGTGCGGAACGTGAGTGCGGAACGTGAGTTCGGAACGTGACTGCGGAACGCGAGTGCGGAACGCGAGTTCGGAACGTGACTGCGGAACGTGAGTGCGGAACGTGAGTGCGGAACGCGAGTGCGGAACGCGAGTGCGGAACGCGAGTGCGGAACGTGAGTTCGGAACGTGACTGCGGAACGCGAGTGCGGAACGCGAGTTCGGAACGCGAGTGCGGAACGTGAGTGCGGAACGCGAGTGCGGAACGCGAGTGCGGAACGCGACTGCGGAACGTGACTGCGGAACGCGAGTGCGGAACGCGATTGCGGAACGCGAGTGCAGAACAGGAGTGCGGGTGCGGAACGCGAGTGCGGAACGTGAGTGCGGAACGTGAGTTCGGAACGTGACTGCGGAACGCGAGTGCGGAACGCGAGTTCGGAACGTGACTGCGGAACGTGAGTGCGGAACGCGAGTGCGGAACGCGAGTGCGGAACGCGAGTGCGGAACGCGAGTGCGGAACGTGACTGCGGAACGTGAGTGCGGAACGTGAGTGCGGAACGTGACTGCGGAACGCGAGTGCGGAACGCGAGTGCGGAACGTGAGTTCGGAACGTGACTGCGGAACGTGAGTGCGGGACACGAGTGCGGAACGTGAGTGCGGAACGTGAGTGCGGAACGTGAGTGCGGGACACGAGTGCGGAACGTGAGTGCGGAACGTGAGTGCGGAACGTGAGTTCGGAACGTGACTGCGGAACGCGAGTGCGGAACGTGAGTGCGGGACACGAGTGCGGAACGTGAGTGCGGAACGCGAGTGCGGAACGTGAGTGCGGAACGTGAGTGCGGAACGTGACTGCGGAACGCGAGTGCAGAACGCGAGTGCGGAACGTGAGTGCGGAACGTGAGTGTGGAACGCGAGTGCGGAACGTGAGTGCGGAACGCGAGTGCGGAACGCGAGTGCGGAACGTGAGTGCGGAACGTGACTGCGGAACGCGAGTGCGGAACGCGAGTTCTTAACGTGAGTGCGGAACGCGAGTGCGGAACGCGAGTGCGGAACGCGAGTGCGGAACGTGAGTGCGGAACGCGAGTGCGGAACACGAGTGCGGAACGCGATTGCGGAACGTGACTGCGGAACGTGACTGCGGGACACGAGTGCGGAACGCGATTGCAGAACGCGAGTGCAGAACAGGAGTGCGGGTGCGGAACGCGAGTGCGGAACGTGAGTGCGGAACGCGAGTGCGGAACGCGAGTGCGGAACGTGAGTGCGGAACGTGAGTGCGGAACGTGACTGCGGAACGCGAGTTCGGAACGTGACTGCGGAACGTGAGTGCGGAACGCGAGTGCGGAACGCGAGTGCGGAACACGAGTTCGGAACGTGACTGCGGGACACGAGTGCGGAACACAAGTGCGGAACGCGAGTGCGGAACGTGAGTGCGGAACGTGAGTGCGGAACGTGACTGCGGGACACGAGTGCGGAACACAAGTGCGGAACGCGAGTGCGGAACGTGACTGCGGAACGCGAGTGCAGAACAGGAGTGCGGGTGCGGAACGCGAGTGCGGAACGTGAGTGCGGAACGTGAGTGCGGAACGTGAGTGCGGAACGTGACTGCGGAACGCGAGTGCAGAACAGGAGTGCGGGTGCGGAACGCGAGTGCGGAACGCGAGTGCGGAACGCGAGTGCGGAACGCGAGTGCGGAACGTGAGTTCGGAACGTGACTGCGGAACGCGAGTGCGGAACGCGAGTGCGGAACGCGACTGCGGAACGCGACTGCGGAACGCGAGTGCGGAACGCGATTGCGGAACGCGAGTGCAGAACGTGACTGCGGAACACGAGTGCGGAACGCGATTGCGGAACGCGAGTGCAGAACAGGAGTGCGGGTGCGGAACGCGAGTGCGGAATGCGAGTGCGGAACGTGAGTGCGGAACGTAAGTTCGGAACGTGACTGCGGAACGCGAGTGCGGAACGCGAGTTCGGAACGTGACTGCGGAACGTGAGTGCGGAACGCGAGTGCGGAATGCGAGTGCGGAACGCGAGTGCGGAACGTGAGTTCGGAACGTTACTGCGGAACGCGAGTTCGGAACGCGAGTGCGGAACGTGAGTGCGGAACGTGAGTGCGGAACGCGAGTGTGGAACGCGAGTGCGGAACGCGAGTGCGGAACGTGAGTTCGGAACGTGACTGCGGAACGCGAGTGCGGAACGCGAGTGCGGAACGTGACTGCGGAACGTGACTGCGGAACACGAGTGCGGAACGCGATTGCGGAACGCGAGTGCAGAACAGGAGTGCGGGTGCGGAACGCGAGTGCGGAACGTGAGTGCGGAACGTGAGTGCGGAACGTGAGTTCGGAACGTGACTGCGGAACGCGAGTGCGGAACGCGAGTGCGGAACGCGAGTGCGGAACGCGAGTTCGGAACGCGAGTGCGGAACGTGAGTGCGGGACGTGAGTGCGGAACGTGAGTGCGGAACGTGAGTGCGGGACGTGACTGCGGGACATGAGTGCGGAACGTGAGTGCGGAACGTGACTGCGGAACGTGAGTGCGGAACGTGAGTGCGGAACGTGAGTTCGGAACGTGACTGCGGAACGCGAGTGCGGAACGCGAGTGCGGAACGCGAGTTCGGAACGCGAGTGCGGAACGCGAGTTCGGAACGTGACTGCGGAACGTGAGTGCGGAACGCGAGTGCGAAACGCGAGTGCGGAACGCGACTGCGGAACGTGAGTGCGGAACGTGAGTGCGGAACGTGAGTTCGGAACGTGACTGCGGAACGCGAGTGCGGAACGCGAGTTCGGAACGTGACTGCGGAACGGGAGTTCGGAACGTGACTGCGGAACGTGAGTGCGGAACGCGAGTGCGGAACGCGAGTGCGGAACGTGAGTGCGGAACGTGACTGCGGGACACGATTGCGGAACACAAGTGCGGAACGCGAGTGCGGAACGTGAATGCGGGACACGAGTGTGGAACACAAGTGCGGAACGCGAGTGCGGAACGTGAGTGCGGAACGTGACTGCGGAACGTGAGTGCGGAACGTGAGTTCGGAACGTGACTGCGGAACGTGAGTGCGGAACGTGAGTGCGGAACGTGAGTTCGGAACGTGACTGTGGAACGCGAGTGCGGAACGCGATTGCGGAACGCGAGTGTGGAACGCGAGTGCGGAACACGAGTGCAGAACGTGAGTTCGGAACGTGACTGCGGAACGCGAGTGCGGAACGCGAGTGCGGAACGTGACTGCGGAACGTGACTGCGGAACGCGAGTGCGGAACGCGATTGCGGAATGCGAGTGCAGAACAGGAGTGCGGGTGCGGAACGCGAGTGCGGAACGTGAGTGCGGAACGTGAGTTCGGAACGTGACTGCGGAACGCGAGTGCGGAACGCGAGTTCGGAACGTGACTGCGGAACGTGAGTGCGGAACGCGAGTGCGGAACGCGAGTGCGGAACGTGAGTGCGGAACGTGACTGCGGAACGTGAGTGCGGAACGTGAGTGCGGAACGTGACTGCGGAACGCGAGTGCAGAACAGGAGTGCGGGTGCGGAACGCGAGTGCGGAACGTGAGTGCGGAACGTGAGTGCGGAACGTGAGTGCGGAACGTGAGTTCGGAACGTGACTGCGGAACGCGACTGCGGAACACGAGTGCGGAACGCGATTTCGAAACGCGAGTGCAGAACAGGAGTGCGGGTGCGGAACGCGAGTGCGGAACGTGAGTGCGGAACGCGAGTGCGGAACGCGACTGCGGAACGTGACTGCGGAACGCGAGTGCGGAACACGAGTTCGGAACGTGACTGCGGGACACGAGTGCGGAACACAAGTGCGGAACGCGAGTGCGGAACGTGAGTGCGGAACGTGACTGCGGGACACGAGTGCGGAACACAAGTGCGGAACGCGAGTGCGGAACGTGAGTGCGGAACGTGACTGCGGAACGTGAGTGCGGAACGTGAGTTCGGAACGTGACTGCGGAACGTGACTGCGGAACGTGAGTGCGGAACGTGAGTGCGGAACGTGAGTTCGGAACGTGACTGCGGAACGCGAGTGCGGAACGCGATTGCGGAACGCGAGTGTGGAACGCGAGTGCGGAACACGAGTGCGGAACGCGAGTTCGGAACACGAGTGTGGAACGCGAGTGTGGAACGCGAGTGCGGAACGCGAGTGCGGAACGCGAGTTCGGAACGCGAGTGTGGAACGCGAGTGTGGAACGCGAGTGCGGAACACGAGTGCAGAACAGGAGTGCGGGTGCGGAACGCGAGTGTGGAACGGGAGTGTGGAACGCGAGTGCGGAACGCGATTGCGGAACGCGAGTGTGGAACGCGAGTGTGGAACGCGAGTGCGGAACACGAGTGCAGAACAGGAGTGCGGGTGCGGAACGCGAGTGTGGAACGCGAGTGCGGAACACGAGTGCGGAACGCGAGTGCGGAACGTGAGTGCGGAACGTGACTGCGGAACGTGAGTGCGGAACGCGAGTGTGGAACGCGAGTGCGGAACGCGACTGCGGAACGCGACTGCGGAACGTGAGTGCGGAACGTGAGTGCGGAACGTGAGTTCGGAACGTGACTGCGGAACGCGAGTGCGGAACGCGAGTTCGGAACGTGACTGCGGAACGGGAGTTCGGAACGTGACTGCGGAACGTGAGTGCGGAACGCGACTGCGGAACACGAGTGCGGAACGCGATTTCGAAACGCGAGTGCAGAACAGGAGTGCGGGTGCGGAACGCGAGTGCGGAACGTGAGTGCGGAACGCGAGTGCGGAACGCGACTGCGGAACGTGACTGCGGAACGCGAGTGCGGAACACGAGTTCGGAACGTGACTGCGGGACACGAGTGCGGAACACAAGTGCGGAACGCGAGTGCGGAACGTGAGTGCGGAACGTGACTGCGGGACACGAGTGCGGAACACAAGTGCGGAACGCGAGTGCGGAACGTGAGTGCGGAACGTGACTGCGGAACGTGAGTGCGGAACGTGAGTTCGGAACGTGACTGCGGAACGTGACTGCGGAACGTGAGTGCGGAACGTGAGTGCGGAACGTGAGTTCGGAACGTGACTGCGGAACGCGAGTGCGGAACGCGATTGCGGAACGCGAGTGTGGAACGCGAGTGCGGAACACGAGTGCGGAACGCGAGTTCGGAACACGAGTGTGGAACGCGAGTGTGGAACGCGAGTGCGGAACGCGAGTGCGGAACGCGAGTTCGGAACGCGAGTGTGGAACGCGAGTGTGGAACGCGAGTGCGGAACACGAGTGCAGAACAGGAGTGCGGGTGCGGAACGCGAGTGTGGAACGGGAGTGTGGAACGCGAGTGCGGAACGCGATTGCGGAACGCGAGTGTGGAACGCGAGTGTGGAACGCGAGTGCGGAACACGAGTGCAGAACAGGAGTGCGGGTGCGGAACGCGAGTGTGGAACGCGAGTGCGGAACACGAGTGCGGAACGCGAGTGCGGAACGTGAGTGCGGAACGTGACTGCGGAACGTGAGTGCGGAACGCGAGTGTGGAACGCGAGTGCGGAACGCGACTGCGGAACGTGAGTGCGGAACGTGAGTGCGGAACGTGAGTTCGGAACGTGACTGCGGAACGCGAGTGCGGAACGCGAGTTCGGAACGTGACTGCGGAACGGGAGTTCGGAACGTGACTGCGGAACGTGAGTGCGGAACGCGAGTGCGGAACGCGAGTGCGGAACTTGAGTGCGGAACGTGACTGCGGGACACGATTGCGGAACACAAGTGCGGAACGCGAGTGCGGAACGTGAATGCGGGACACGAGTGTGGAACACAAGTGCGGAACGCGAGTGCGGAACGTGAGTGCGGAACGTGACTGCGGAACGTGAGTGCGGAACGTGAGTTCGGAACGTGACTGCGGAACGTGACTGCGGAACGTGAGTGCGGAACGTGAGTTCGGAACGTGAGTTCGGAACGTGACTGTGGAACGCGAGTGCGGAACGCGATTGCGGAACGCGAGTGTGGAACGCGAGTGCGGAACACGAGTGCAGAACGTGAGTTCGGAACGTGACTGCGGAACGCGAGTGCGGAACGCGAGTGCGGAACGTGACTGCGGAACGTGACTGCGGAACGCGATTGCGGAACGCGAGTGCAGAACAGGAGTGCGGGTGCGGAACGCGAGTGCGGAACGTGAGTGCGGAACGTGAGTTCGGAACGTGACTGCGGAACGCGAGTGCGGAACGCGAGTTCGGAACGTGACTGCGGAACGTGAGTGCGGAACGCGAGTGCGGAACGCGAGTGCGGAACGCGAGTGCGGAACGTGACTGCGGAACGTGAGTGCGGAACGTGAGTGCGGAACGTGACTGCGGAACGCGAGTGCAGAACAGGAGTGCGGGTGCGGAACGCGAGTGCGGAACGCGAGTGCGGAACGTGAGTGCGGAACGTGAGTGCGGAACGTGAGTTCGGAACGTGACTGCGGAACGCGACTGCGGAACACGAGTGCGGAACGCGATTTCGAAACGCGAGTGCAGAACAGGAGTGCGGGTGCGGAACGCGAGTGCGGAACGTGAGTGCGGAACGCGAGTGCGGAACGCGACTGCGGAACGTGACTGCGGAACGCGAGTGCGGAACACGAGTTCGGAACGTGACTGCGGGACACGAGTGCGGAACACAAGTGCGGAACGCGAGTGCGGAACGCGAGTGCGGAACGTGACTGCGGGACACGAGTGCGGAACACAAGTGCGGAACGCGAGTGCGGAACGTGAGTGCGGAACGTGACTGCGGAACGTGAGTGCGGAACGTGAGTTCGGAACGTGACTGCGGAACGTGAGTGCGGAACGTGAGTGCGGAACGTGAGTTCGGAACGTGACTGCGGAACGCGAGTGCGGAACGCGATTGCGGAACGCGAGTGTGGAACGCGAGTGCGGAACACGAGTGCGGAACGCGAGTTCGGAACACGAGTGTGGAACGCGAGTGTGGAACGCGAGTGCGGAACGCGAGTTCGGAACACGAGTGTGGAACGCGAGTGTGGAACGCGAGTGCGGAACACGAGTGCAGAACAGGAGTGCGGGTGCGGAACGCGAGTGTGGAACGGGAGTGTGGAACGCGAGTGCGGAACGCGATTGCGGAACGCGAGTGTGGAACGCGAGTGTGGAACGCGAGTGCGGAACACGAGTGCAGAACAGGAGTGCGGGTGCGGAACGCGAGTGTGGAACGCGAGTGCGGAACACGAGTGCGGAACGCGAGTGCGGAACGTGAGTGCGGAACGTGACTGCGGAACGTGAGTGCGGAACGCGAGTGTGGAACGCGAGTGTGGAACACGAGTGCGGAACACGAGTGCAGAACAGGAGTGCGGGTGCGGAACGCGAGTGTGGAACGCGAGTGCGGAACACGAGTGCGGAACGCGAGTGCGGAACGTGAGTGCGGAACGTGACTGCAGAACGTGAGTGCGGAACGCGAGTGTGGAACGCGAGTGCGGAACACGAGTGCGGAACGCGAGTGCGGAACGTGAGTGCGGAACGTGACTGCAGAACGTGAGTGCGGAACGCGAGTGTGGAACGCGAGTGCGGAACGTGAGTGCGGAACACGAGTGCGGAACACGAGTGCGGAACGCGAGTTTGGAACGCGAGTGCAGAACAGGAGTGCGGGTGCGGAACGCGAGTGCGGAACGTGAGTGCGGAACGTGAGTTCGGAACGTGACTGCGGAACGCGAGTGCGGAACGCGAGTTCGGAACGTGACTGCGGAACGTGAGTGCGGAACGCGAGTGCGGAACGCGAGTGCGGAACGTGAGTGCGGAACGTGACTGCGGAACGTGAGTGCGGAACGTGAGTGCGGAACGTGACTGCGGAACGCGAGTGCAGAACAGGAGTGCGGGTGCGGAACGCGAGTGCGGAACGTGAGTGCGGAACGTGAGTGCGGAACGTGAGTGCGGAACGTGAGTTCGGAACGTGACTGCGGAACGCGACTGCGGAACACGAGTGCGGAACGCGATTTCGAAACGCGAGTGCAGAACAGGAGTGCGGGTGCGGAACGCGAGTGCGGAACGTGAGTGCGGAACGCGAGTGCGGAACGCGACTGCGGAACGTGACTGCGGAACGCGAGTGCGGAACACGAGTTCAGAACGTGACTGCGGGACACGAGTGCGGAACACAAGTGCGGAACGCGAGTGCGGAACGCGAGTGCGGAACGTGAGTGCGGAACGTGACTGCGGGACACGAGTGCGGAACACAAGTGCGGAACGCGAGTGCGGAACGCGAGTGCGGAACGTGACTGCGGAACGTGAGTGCGGAACGTGAGTTCGGAACGTGACTGCGGAACGTGAGTGCGGAACGTGAGTGCGGAACGTGAGTTCGGAACGTGACTGCGGAACGCGAGTGCGGAACGCGATTGCGGAATGCGAGTGTGGAACGCGAGTGCGGAACACGAGTGCGGAACGCGAGTTCGGAACGCGAGTGTGGAACGCGAGTGTGGAACGCGAGTGCGGAACGCGAGTTCGGAACACGAGTGTGGAACGCGAGTGTGGAACGCGAGTGCGGAACACGAGTGCAGAACAGGAGTGCGGGTGCGGAACGCGAGTGTGGAACGGGAGTGTGGAACGCGAGTGCGGAACGCGATTGCGGAACGCGAGTGTGGAACGTGACTGCGGAACGCGAGTGCGGAACACGAGTTCGGAACGTGACTGCGGGACACGAGTGCGGAACACAAGTGCGGAACGCGAGTGCGGAACGCGAGTGCGGAACGTGACTGCGGGACACGAGTGCGGAACACAAGTGCGGAACGCGAGTGCGGAACGTGAGTGCGGAACGTGACTGCGGAACGTGAGTGCGGAACGTGAGTTCGGAACGTGACTGCGGAACGTGAGTGCGGAACGTGAGTGCGGAACGTGAGTTCGGAACGTGACTGCGGAACGCGAGTGCGGAACGCGATTGCGGAACGCGAGTGTGGAACGCGAGTGCGGAACGCGAGTGCGGAACGCGAGTTCGGAACACGAGTGTGGAACGCGAGTGTGGAACGCGAGTGCGGAACGCGAGTTCGGAACACGAGTGTGGAACGCGAGTGTGGAACGCGAGTGCGGAACACGAGTGCAGAACAGGAGTGCGGGTGCGGAACGCGAGTGTGGAACGGGAGTGTGGAACGCGAGTGCGGAACGCGATTGCGGAACGCGAGTGTGGAACGCGAGTGTGGAACGCGAGTGCGGAACACGAGTGCAGAACAGGAGTGCGGGTGCGGAACGCGAGTGTGGAACGCGAGTGCGGAACACGAGTGCGGAACGCGAGTGCGGAACGTGAGTGCGGAACGTGACTGCGGAACGTGAGTGCGGAACGCGAGTGTGGAACGCGAGTGTGGAACACGAGTGCGGAACACGAGTGCAGAACAGGAGTGCGGGTGCGGAACGCGAGTGTGGAACGCGAGTGCGGAACACGAGTGCGGAACGCGAGTGCGGAACGTGAGTGCGGAACGTGACTGCAGAACGTGAGTGCGGAACGCGAGTGTGGAACGCGAGTGCGGAACGTGAGTGCGGAACACGAGTGCGGAACACGAGTGCGGAACGCGAGTTCGGAACGTGACTGCGGAACGCGAGTGCGGAACGCGATTGCGGAACGCGAGTGTTGAACGCGAGTGCGGAACGCCAGTGCGGAACGTGACTGCGGAACGTGACTGCGGAACGCGAGTGCGGAACGCGATTGCGGAACGCGAGTGTGGAACGCGAGTGTGGAACGCGAGTGCGGAACATGAGTCTAGAACATTTCACTGAGTAAATTGTAGAATCAGACGTTTCCACAGATGTTTCTTCTGTTTGTCTGAGACGATGATTTTAACTGTAGTTGTTCTTTTCCACAGACGTTCTGATCATGTGACTTCACGGCTCCTGGTTCTAACAGGAGCTGCTCAGGCTGTGGAGCTGCTCAGGCTGTGGAGCTGCTCAGGCTGTGGAGCTGCTCAGGCTGTGGAGCTGCTCAGGCTGTGGAGCTGCTCAGGCTGTGGACACTGCACAATCAGAACAAACTCATTCTGCAGAAGCTCTCGCCTTCGGACTGAGCAGCGTTTGAAAAATCCAGCAGGAACTCTTCTGGAAAACAGGAACTTAGGGCCATATCTGTCCAAACAGAGCCACACCAGGTTTTATAGAATATTACAGCAAATCTATTGAAAATATGAGGAGAATGAGACGTTTCATGTGAGTCACAAGTCACCAATGTCCCAATGTCCCAATGTCCCAATGTCCTGAAGTCAAAGATTCTTTTCTCTCCCATTGTCAACTGCAACGGCTCAGGTTCAGTTTGTCATTCATTCACACGAGGACATGTCACATGAGGACATGTCACATGAGGACATGTCACACAAGGACATGTCACATGAGGACATGTCACACAAGGACATGTCACACAAGGACATGTCACATGAGGACATGTCACATGAGGACATGTCACACAAGGACATGTCACACGAGGACACGTCACATGAGGACATGTCACATGAGGACATGTCACATGAGGACATGTCACACAAGGACATGTCACACAAGGACATGTCACATGAGGACATGTCACATGAGGACATGTCACACAAGGACATGTCACATGAGGACATGTCACACGAGGACACGTCACATGAGGACATGTCACATGAGGACATGTCACATGAGGACACGTCACATGAGGACATGTCACACGAGGACATGTCACAAAAGGACATGTCACACTCAAGACATGTCACACAAGGACATGTCACACTCAGGACATGTCACACGAGGACACGACACATGAGGACATGTCACACTCAGGACATGTCACACAAGGACATGTCACACTCAGGACATGTCACACGAGGACATGTCACACTCAGGACATGTCACACAAGGACATGTCACACGAGGACATGTCACACAAGGACATGTCACACGAGGACATGTCACACAAGGACATGTCACACTCAAGACATGTCACACAAGGACATGTCACACGAAGACATGTCACACAAGGACATGTCACACTCAGGACATGTCACACAAGGACATGTCACACGAGGACGTGTCACACTCAGGACATGTCACACGAGGACACGTCACATGAGGACATGTCACACTCAGGACATGTCACACAAGGACATGTCACACGAGGACATGTCACACAAGGACATGTCACACTCAGGACATGTCACACAAGGACATGTCACATGAGGACATGTCACACTCAGGACATGTCACACGAGGACATGTCACACTCAGGACATGTCACACAAGGACATGTCACACTCAGGACATGTCACACAAGGACATGTCACACTCAGGACATGTCACACGAGGACATGTCACACTCAGGACATGTCACACAAGGACATGTCACACTCAGGACATGTCACACAAGGACATGTCACACGAGGACATGTCACACAAGGACATGTCACACTCAAGACATGTCACACAAGGACATGTCACACGAAGACATGTCACACAAGGACATGTCACACTCAGGACATGTCACACAAGGACATGTCACACGAGGACGTGTCACATGAGGACATGTCACACGAGGACACGTCACATGAGGACATGTCACATGAGGACATGTCACATGAGGACACGTCACACGAGGACATGTCACACGAAGACATGTCACACAAGGACATGTCACACTCAGGACATGTCACACAAGGACATGTCACACGAGGACGTGTCACACAAGGACATGTCACACTCAGGACATGTCACACAAGGACATGTCACACGAGGACGTGTCACATGAGGACATGTCACATGAGGACACGTCACATGAGGACACGTCACACGAGGACATGTCACATGAGGACATGTCACACGAGGACACGTCACATGAGGACATGTCACATGAGGACACGTCACATGAGGACATGTCACACGAGGACGTGTCACATGAGGACACGTCACATGAGGACACATCACACAAGGACATGTCACATGAGGACATGTCACACGAGGACACGTCACATGAGGACATGTCACACGAGGACATGTCACATGAGGACATGTCACATGAGGACATGTCACATGAGGACATGTCACACGAGGACATGTCACATGAGGACACGTCACATGAGGACATGTCACACAAGGACATGTCACATGAGGACACGTCACATGAGGACATGTCACACGAGGACATGTCACATGAGGACACGTCACATGAGGACATGTCACACAAGGACATGTCACATGAGGACATGTCACACGTAGAAGACAGTCTGCAACTGAAAAACCCTCGAAATTAAAAGCCATAAAAACATTTTAAAAACCTGTTGAAAAGTCTCCACAAAACAATGTATTTTTGTAAATCACAACAGCAGTGTCCTCGAAATGTCCCAGTGTCCCGTGTCCTTAGACACATGTCCCAGCGTCCCTTGTCCTTAGACACATGTCCCAGCATCCTGTGTCCTTAGACACATGTCCCAGCATCCTGTGTCCTTAGACACATGTCCCAGTGTCCCGTGTCCTTAGACACATGTCCCAGCGTCCCTTGTCCTTAGACACATGTCCCAGCATCCTGTGTCCTTAGACACATGTCCCAGCATCCTGTGTCCTTAGACACATGTCCCAGCATCCTGTGTCCTTAGACACATGTCCCAGCGTCCCGTGTCCTTAGACAAATGTGTTACATTGCCTTTTACATGTTGGTTTGTCTCTGTCACTCTCTCACGGTGTGTCTTGATTTAAATTTGACTAACGCAATGCATTCTGGGATTGAAACATGCCCAAGACTGTAGAAGCTTGACCCCTGGACTGTTGAAGCTTGACCCCTGGACTGTTGAAGCTTGACCCCTGGACTGTTCAAGCTTGACCCCTGGACTGTTGAAGCCTCTGACCCCTGGACTGTTGAAGCCTCTGACCCCTGGACTGTTGAAGCCTCTGACCCCTGGACTGTTGAAGCTTGACCCCTGGACTGTTGAAGCCTCTGACCCCTGGACTGTTGAAGCCTGACCCCTGGACTGTTGAAGCTTGACCCTGGCGGTCACTCCGAGTCAAAAAATGGCAAAATTTGGATCTTTTTTTTTGCCTTCAAAGTAACCGACTTGAAACATGTCGGTCGGGTCACAGCAAACACACTCTGTATTTGGGGTCTTATTCCAGTGTTTTTGAAGCGCTTTTCCACCTTCAAAGAGCTTGACCAGGTGAAGGACACAACAACATTTCCTCTAGCGCCACCGTGTGGTCTGAGCGCTCAGACCTGCAGGTGAAACACTGAGCAGAAGTCTGGTCTCTGCTGCTCCACATGAAGCTGCTGCTGAACACGCATGACTGACCTCTGACCTCTGACCTCTGCTTTGTGCAGGAGAAAGGGAGAAACGCTTTGGATCAGAGCGTTTGTGACGGACTCAGCAACCCGAGCAGAAAAGGCCTGCAGGTCGGACTCGCTCAGTTTCGATCGGCTTTTCATCTGCTGCTGCTGAAAACGAAACAAGGAACGAACAAAGAGGAAAGAGGAAGGAGCAGAGGAACGAGGAGGTGGTGAGGAGCAGGAAGCAGAAGCGTACGGTCCTGAAGGGTCTGGAGAAGCGTACGGTCCTGAAGGGTCTGGAAGCGTACGGTCCTGAAGGGTCTGGAAGCGTACGGTCCTGAAGGGTCTGGAGAAGCGTACGGTCCTGAAGGGTCTGGAAGCGTACGGTCCTGAAGGGTCTGGAAGCGTACGGTCCTGAAGGGTCTGGAGAAGCGTACGGTCCTGAAGGGTCTGGAAGCGTACGGTCCTGAAGGGTCTGGAAGCGTACGGTCCTGAAGGGTCTGGAAGCGTACGGTCCTGAAGGGTCTGGAAGCGTACGGTCCTGAAGGGTCTGGAAGCGTACGGTCCTGAAGGGTCTGGAAGCGTACGGTCCTGAAGGGTCTGGAACCGTACGGTCCTGAAGGGTCTGGAAGCGTACGGTCCTGAAGGGTCTGGAGAAGCGTACGGTCCTGAAGGGTCTGGAAGCGTACGGTCCTGAAGGGTCTGGAAGCGTACGGTCCTGAAGGGTCTGGAAGCGTACGGTCCTGAAGGGTCTGGAGAAGCGTACGGTCCTGAAGGGTCTGGAGAAGCGTACGGTCCTGAAGGGTCTGGAAGCGTACGGTCCTGAAGGGTCTGGAGAAGAGCACGGTCCTGAAGGGTCTGGAAGCGTACGGTCCTGAAGGGTCTGGAAGCGTACGGTCCTGAAGGGTCTGGAGAAGCGTACGGTCCTGAAGGGTCTGGAAGCGTACGGTCCTGAAGGGTCTGGAAGCGTACGGTCCTGAAGGGTCTGGAGAAGCGTACGGTCCTGAAGGGTCTGGAAGCGTACGGTCCTGAAGGGTCTGGAAGCGTACGGTCCTGAAGGGTCTGGAGAAGCGTACGGTCCTGAAGGGTCTGGAAGCGTACGGTCCTGAAGGGTCTGGAAGCGTACGGTCCTGAAGGGTCTGGAAGCGTACGGTCCTGAAGGGTCTGGAGAAGCGTACGGTCCTGAAGGGTCTGGAGAAGCGTACGGTCCTGAAGGGTCTGGAAGTGTACGGTCCTGAAGGGTCTGGAGAAGAGCACGGTCCTGAAGGGTCTGGAAGCGTACGGTCCTGAAGGGTCTGGAAGCGTACGGTCCTGAAGGGTCTGGAGAAGCGTACGGTCCTGAAGGGTCTGGAAGCGTACGGTCCTGAAGGGTCTGGAAGCGTACGGTCCTGAAGGGTCTGGAAGCGTACGGTCCTGAAGGGTCTGGAAGCGTACGGTCCTGAAGGGTCTGGAGAAGCGTACGGTCCTGAAGGGTCTGGAAGCGTACGGTCCTGAAGGGTCTGGAAGCGTACGGTCCTGAAGGGTCTGGAGAAGCGTACGGTCCTGAAGGGTCTGGAAGCGTACGGTCCTGAAGGGTCTGGAGAAGCGTACGGTCCTGAAGGGTCTGGAGAAGCGTAAGGTCCTGAAGGGTCTGGAAGCGTACAGTCCTGAAGGGTCTGGAGAAGAGCACGGTCCTGAAAGGTCTGGAGAAGAGAACGGTCCTGAAGGGTCTGGAAGCGTACGGTCCTGAAGGGTCTGGAAGCGTACGGTCCTGAAGGGTCTGGAGAAGCGTACGGTCCTGAAGGGTCTGGAAGCGTACGGTCCTGAAGGGTCTGGAGAAGCGTAAGGTCCTGAAGGGTCTGGAGAAGCGTAAGGTCCTGAAGGGTCTGGAAGCGTACAGTCCTGAAGGGTCTGGAGAAGAGCACGGTCCTGAAAGGTCTGGAGAAGAGAACGGTCCTGAAGGGTCTGGAAGCGTACGGTCCTGAAGGGTCTGGAGAAGCGTACGGTCCTGAAGGGTCTGGAAACGTACGGTCCTGAAGGGTCTGGAGAAGAGCACGGTCCTGAAGGGTCTGGAAGCGTACGGTCCTGAAGGGTCTGGAAGCGTACGGTCCTGAAGGGTCTGGAGAAGCGTACGGTCCTGAAGGGTCTGGAAGCGTACGGTCCTGAAGGGTCTGAAGAAGCGTACGGTCCTGAAGGGTCTGGAAGCGTACGGTCCTGAAGGGTCTGGAGAAGAGCACGGTCCTGAAAGGTCTGGAGAAGAGCACGGTCCTGAAGGGTCTGGAAGCGTACGGTCCTGAAGGGTCTGGAGAAGCGTACGGTCCTGAAGGGTCTGGAAGCGTACGGTCCTGAAGGGTCTGGAGAAGAGCACGGTCCTGAAGGGTCTGGAAGCGTACGGTCCTGAAGGGTCTGGAAGCGTACGGTCCTGAAGGGTCTGGAGAAGCGTACGGTCCTGAAGGGTCTGGAAGCGTACGGTCCTGAAGGGTCTGGAAGCGTACGGTCCTGAAGGGTCTGGAGAAGCGTACGGTCCTGAAGGGTCTGGAAGCGTACGGTCCTGAAGGGTCTGGAAGCGTACGGTCCTGAAGGGTCTGGAAGCGTACGGTCCTGAAGGGTCTGGAGAAGCGTACGGTCCTGAAGGGTCTGGAAGCGTACGGTCCTGAAGGGTCTGGAGAAGCGTACGGTCCTGAAGGGTCTGGAGAAGCGTGAGGTCCTGAAGGGTCTGGAAGCGTACAGTCCTGAAGGGTCTGGAAGCGTACGGTCCTGAAGGGTCTGGAAGCGTACGGTCCTGAAGGGTCTGGAGAAGAGCACGGTCCTGAAAGGTCTGGAGAAGAGCACGGTCCTGAAGGGTCTGGAAGCGTACGGTCCTGAAGGGTCTGGAGAAGCGTACGGTCCTGAAGGGTCTGGAAGCGTACGGTCCTGAAGGGTCTGGAGAAGAGCACGGTCCTGAAGGGTCTGGAAGCGTACGGTCCTGAAGGGTCTGGAAGCGTACGGTCCTGAAGGGTCTGGAGAAGCGTACGGTCCTGAAGGGTCTGGAAGCGTACGGTCCTGAAGGGTCTGGAAGCGTACGGTCCTGAAGGGTCTGGAGAAGCGTACGGTCCTGAAGGGTCTGGAAGCGTACGGTCCTGAAGGGTCTGGAAGCGTACGGTCCTGAAGGGTCTGGAAGCGTACGGTCCTGAAGGGTCTGGAGAAGCATACGGTCCTGAAGGGTCTGGAAGCGTACGGTCCTGAAGGGTCTGGAAGCGTACGGTCCTGAAGGGTCTGGAGAAGCGTACGGTCCTGAAGGGTCTGGAAGCGTACGGTCCTGAAGGGTCTGGAAGCGTACGGTCCTGAAGGGTCTGGAAGCGTACGGTCCTGAAGGGTCTGGAGAAGCGTACGGTCCTGAAGGGTCTGGAAGCGTACGGTCCTGAAGGGTCTGGAGAAGCGTACGGTCCTGAAGGGTCTGGAGAAGCGTGAGGTCCTGAAGGGTCTGGAAGCGTACAGTCCTGAAGGGTCTGGAAGCGTACGGTCCTGAAGGGTCTGGAAGCGTACGGTCCTGAAGGGTCTGGAGAAGAGCACGGTCCTGAAAGGTCTGGAGAAGAGCACGGTCCTGAAGGGTCTGGAAGCGTACGGTCCTGAAGGGTCTGGAGAAGCGTACGGTCCTGAAGGGTCTGGAAGCGTACGGTCCTGAAGGGTCTGGAGAAGAGCACGGTCCTGAAGGGTCTGGAAGCGTACGGTCCTGAAGGGTCTGGAAGCGTACGGTCCTGAAGGGTCTGGAGAAGCGTACGGTCCTGAAGGGTCTGGAAGCGTACGGTCCTGAAGGGTCTGGAAGCGTACGGTCCTGAAGGGTCTGGAGAAGCGTACGGTCCTGAAGGGTCTGGAAGCGTACGGTCCTGAAGGGTCTGGAAGCGTACGGTCCTGAAGGGTCTGGAAGCGTACGGTCCTGAAGGGTCTGGAGAAGCGTACGGTCCTGAAGGGTCTGGAAGCGTACGGTCCTGAAGGGTCTGGAATCGTACGGTCCTGAAGGGTCTGGAGAAGCGTACGGTCCTGAAGGGTCTGGAAGCGTACGGTCCTGAAGGGTCTGGAGAAGCGTACGGTCCTGAAGGGTCTGGAAGCGTACGGTCCTGAAGGGTCTGGAGAAGCGTACGGTCCTGAAGGGTCTGGAGAAGCGTAAGGTCCTGAAGGGTCTGGAAGCGTACAGTCCTGAAGGGTCTGGAGAAGAGCACGGTCCTGAAAGGTCTGGAGAAGAGAACGGTCCTGAAGGGTCTGGAAGCGTACGGTCCTGAAGGGTCTGGAAGCGTACGGTCCTGAAGGGTCTGGAGAAGCGTACGGTCCTGAAGGGTCTGGAAGCGTACGGTCCTGAAGGGTCTGGAGAAGCGTAAGGTCCTGAAGGGTCTGGAGAAGCGTAAGGTCCTGAAGGGTCTGGAAGCGTACAGTCCTGAAGGGTCTGGAGAAGAGCACGGTCCTGAAAGGTCTGGAGAAGAGAACGGTCCTGAAGGGTCTGGAAGCGTACGGTCCTGAAGGGTCTGGAGAAGCGTACGGTCCTGAAGGGTCTGGAAACGTACGGTCCTGAAGGGTCTGGAGAAGAGCACGGTCCTGAAGGGTCTGGAAGCGTACGGTCCTGAAGGGTCTGGAAGCGTACGGTCCTGAAGGGTCTGGAGAAGCGTACGGTCCTGAAGGGTCTGGAAGCGTACGGTCCTGAAGGGTCTGAAGAAGCGTACGGTCCTGAAGGGTCTGGAAGCGTACGGTCCTGAAGGGTCTGGAGAAGAGCACGGTCCTGAAAGGTCTGGAGAAGAGCACGGTCCTGAAGGGTCTGGAAGCGTACGGTCCTGAAGGGTCTGGAGAAGCGTACGGTCCTGAAGGGTCTGGAAGCGTACGGTCCTGAAGGGTCTGGAGAAGAGCACGGTCCTGAAGGGTCTGGAAGCGTACGGTCCTGAAGGGTCTGGAAGCGTACGGTCCTGAAGGGTCTGGAGAAGCGTACGGTCCTGAAGGGTCTGGAAGCGTACGGTCCTGAAGGGTCTGGAAGCGTACGGTCCTGAAGGGTCTGGAGAAGCGTACGGTCCTGAAGGGTCTGGAAGCGTACGGTCCTGAAGGGTCTGGAAGCGTACGGTCCTGAAGGGTCTGGAGAAGCGTACGGTCCTGAAGGGTCTGGAAGCGTACGGTCCTGAAGGGTCTGGAGAAGCGTACGGTCCTGAAGGGTCTGGAGAAGCGTGAGGTCCTGAAGGGTCTGGAAGCGTACAGTCCTGAAGGGTCTGGAAGCGTACGGTCCTGAAGGGTCTGGAAGCGTACGGTCCTGAAGGGTCTGGAGAAGAGCACGGTCCTGAAAGGTCTGGAGAAGAGCACGGTCCTGAAGGGTCTGGAAGCGTACGGTCCTGAAGGGTCTGGAGAAGCGTACGGTCCTGAAGGGTCTGGAAGCGTACGGTCCTGAAGGGTCTGGAGAAGAGCACGGTCCTGAAGGGTCTGGAAGCGTACGGTCCTGAAGGGTCTGGAAGCGTACGGTCCTGAAGGGTCTGGAGAAGCGTACGGTCCTGAAGGGTCTGGAAGCGTACGGTCCTGAAGGGTCTGGAAGCGTACGGTCCTGAAGGGTCTGGAGAAGCGTACGGTCCTGAAGGGTCTGGAAGCGTACGGTCCTGAAGGGTCTGGAAGCGTACGGTCCTGAAGGGTCTGGAAGCGTACGGTCCTGAAGGGTCTGGAGAAGCGTACGGTCCTGAAGGGTCTGGAAGCGTACGGTCCTGAAGGGTCTGGAATCGTACGGTCCTGAAGGGTCTGGAGAAGCGTACGGTCCTGAAGGGTCTGGAAGCGTACGGTCCTGAAGGGTCTGGAGAAGCGTACGGTCCTGAAGGGTCTGGAAGCGTACGGTCCTGAAGGGTCTGGAAGCGTACGGTCCTGAAAGGTCTGGAGAAGCGTACGGTCCTGAAGGGTCTGGAGAAGCGTACGGTCCTGAAGGGTCTGGAAGCGTACGGTCCTGAAGGGTCTGGAGAAGCGTACGGTCCTGAAGGGTCTGGAAGCGTACGGTCCTGAAGGGTCTGGAGAAGAGCACGGTCCTGAAGGGTCTGGAAGCGTACGGTCCTGAAGGGTCTGGAAGCGTACGGTCCTGAAGGGTCTGGAGAAGCGTACGGTCCTGAAGGGTCTGGAAGCGTACGGTCCTGAAGGGTCTGGAGAAGAGCACGGTCCTGAAAGGTCTGGAGAAGAGCACGGTCCTGAAGGGTCTGGAAGCGTACGGTCCTGAAGGGTCTGGAAGCGTACGGTCCTGAAGGGTCTGGAGAAGAGCACGGTCCTGAAAGGTCTGGAGAAGAGCACGGTCCTGAAGGGTCTGGAAGCGTACGGTCCTGAAGGGTCTGCAAGCGTACGGTCCTGAAGGGTCTGGAGAAGAGCACGGTCCTGAAGGGTCTGGAGAAGAGCACGGCCCTGAAGGGTCTGGAAGCGTACGGTCCTGAAGGGTCTGGAGAAGCGTACGGTCCTGAAGGGTCTGGAAGCGTACGGTCCTGAAGGGTCTGGAAGCGTACGGTCCTGAAGGGTCTGGAGAAGCGTACGGTCCTGAAGGGTCTGGAGAAGCGTACGGTCCTGAAGGGTCTGGAAGCGTACGGTCCTGAAGGGTCTGGAAGCGTACGGTCCTGAAGGGTCTGGAAGCGTACGGTCCTGAAGGGTCTGGAGAAGCGTACGGTCCTGAAGGGTCTGGAAGCGTACGGTCCTGAAGGGTCTGGAGAAGCGTACGGTCCTGAAGGGTCTGGAGAAGCGTGAGGTCCTGAAGGGTCTGGAAGCGTACAGTCCTGAAGGGTCTGGAGAAGCGTACGGTCCTGAAGGGTCTGGAAGCGTACGGTCCTGAAGGGTCTGGAGAAGAGCACGGTCCTGAAGGGTCTGGAAGCGTACGGTCCTGAAGGGTCTGGAAGCGTACGGTCCTGAAGGGTCTGGAGAAGCGTACGGTCCTGAAGGGTCTGGAAGCGTACGGTCCTGAAGGGTCTGGAAGCGTACGGTCCTGAAGGGTCTGGAGAAGCGTACGGTCCTGAAGGGTCTGGAAGCGTACGGTCCTGAAGGGTCTGGAGAAGAGCACGGTCCTGAAGGGTCTGGAAGCGTACGGTCCTGAAGGGTCTGGAAGCGTACGGTCCTGAAGGGTCTGGAGAAGCGTACGGTCCTGAAGGGTCTGGAAGCGTACGGTCCTGAAGGGTCTGGAAGCGTACGGTCCTGAAGGGTCTGGAGAAGCGTACGGTCCTGAAGGGTCTGGAAGCGTACGGTCCTGAAGGGTCTGGAAGCGTACGGTCCTGAAGGGTCTGGAAGCGTACGGTCCTGAAGGGTCTGGAGAAGCGTACGGTCCTGAAGGGTCTGGAAGCGTACGGTCCTGAAGGGTCTGGAGAAGCGTGAGGTCCTGAAGGGTCTGGAAGCTTACAGTCCTGAAGGGTCTGGAAGCGTACGGTCCTGAAGGGTCTGGAAGCGTACGGTCCTGAAGGGTCTGGAGAAGAGCACGGTCCTGAAAGGTCTGGAGAAGAGCACGGTCCTGAAGGGTCTGGAAGCGTACGGTCCTGAAGGGTCTGGAGAAGCGTACGGTCCTGAAGGGTCTGGAAGCGTACGGTCCTGAAGGGTCTGGAGAAGAGCACGGTCCTGAAGGGTCTGGAAGCGTACGGTCCTGAAGGGTCTGGAAGCGTACGGTCCTGAAGGGTCTGGAGAAGCGTACGGTCCTGAAGGGTCTGGAAGCGTACGGTCCTGAAGGGTCTGGAAGCGTACGGTCCTGAAGGGTCTGGAGAAGCGTACGGTCCTGAAGGGTCTGGAAGCGTACGGTCCTGAAGGGTCTGGAGAAGCGTACGGTCCTGAAGGGTCTGGAAGCGTACGGTCCTGAAGGGTCTGGAAGCGTACGGTCCTGAAGGGTCTGGAGAAGCGTACGGTCCTGAAGGGTCTGGAAGCGTACGGTCCTGAAGGGTCTGGAGAAGCGTACGGTCCTGAAGGGTCTGGAAGCGTACGGTCCTGAAGGGTCTGGAAGCGTACGGTCCTGAAGGGTCTGGAGAAGCGTACGGTCCTGAAGGGTCTGGAAGCGTACGGTCCTGAAGGGTCTGGAGAAGCGTACGGTCCTGAAGGGTCTGGAAGCGTACGGTCCTGAAGGGTCTGGAGAAGCGTACGGTCCTGAAGGGTCTGGAAGCGTACGGTCCTGAAGGGTCTGGAAGCGTACGGTCCTGAAGGGTCTGGAGAAGCGTACGGTCCTGAAGGGTCTGGAAGCGTACGGTCCTGAAGGGTCTGGAGAAGCGTACGGTCCTGAAGGGTCTGGAAGCGTACGGTCCTGAAGGGTCTGGAGAAGAGCACGGTCCTGAAGGGTCTGGAAGCGTACGGTCCTGAAGGGTCTGGAAGCGTACGGTCCTGAAGGGTCTGGAAGCGTACGGTCCTGAAGGGTCTGGAGAAGAGCACGGTCCTGAAGGGTCTGGAAGCGTACGGTCCTGAAGGGTCTGGAAGCGTACGGTCCTGAAGGGTCTGGAAGCGTACGGTCCTGAAGGGTTTGGAGAAGCGTACGGTCCTGAAGGGTCTGGAAGCGTACGGTCCTGAAGGGTTTGGAGAAGCGTACGGTCCTGAAGGGTCTGGAAGCGTACGGTCCTGAAGGGTCTGGAGAAGCGTACGGTCCTGAAGGGTCTGGAAGCGTACGGTCCTGAAGGGTCTGGAGCAGAAGATAAAGGGGAACTCAGACACACATTTGCACGTTCTACCTGTGCCACTGTTTTCTGGTGTTTTTCAGGTTGAATCTGTTTAATATGTTTAAAGGTGACGTCTGTCAAGGACCAGGAGCAGGACCAGGTTCATAGAAGGTCAGAGCTAGTCTCCAGGCAGAGCAGTAACATCTCCGTGGAGACGAGCAGTTCCGTTAGAAAGTGACACAAAGCAGCTTTAATGACCTGTGAATATCTAACGTGATGAAAGCCATAAAACTGAGAGTTTGATGGTTTGATTCCTCTGTTTCAAAGAGGTTTTGAGCCAATCACTTCTCACCACGTGCGTGAGTCACGACGGTGGCTCTGCAGGGACAAACATCACCCTCATTTAAAGGGTTAGAAAGAACAATCAAATGATTTATGGACAGTTTTTTCTCCAATTCATTAAAAAAATGATTGCAGCAAAAGCCTAAAGACTAAAGACTAAAGACTAAAGCAGGGTCAGGGTCAGGGTCTTGGTCAGGGTCAGGGTCAGGGTTAGGGTCAGGTGGTTTAGGGTCTCTTCAGATCTTTTGGTGACTTGTGGGCCACATGGAGGATCAGGGTCGGACTAAACGTTGTGTTCAGAAGATACGATTGTTCACCGAGAAATATCAAATATATTTTCAGTTTATTCTGCAAAAACTCTCCGTGACCTTCAGTGACTCTCCGTGACCTTCAGTGACTCGCCATGACCTTCAGTGACTCTCCGTGACCTTCAGTGACTCGCCATGACCTTCAGTGACTCCGTGACCTTCAGTGACTCGCCATGACCTTCAGTGACTCTCCGTGACCTTCAGTGACTCGCCATGACCTTCAGTGACTCTCCGTGACCTTCAGTGACTCTCCGTGACCTTCAGTGACTCTCCGTGACCTTCAGTGACTCGCCATGACCTTCAGTGACTCTCCGTGACCTTCAGTGACTCGCCATGACCTTCAGTGACTCTCCGTGACCTTCAGTGACTCCTGTCGTTCTCAGACGTCAAACTGGGCCCAGGGTTAAACAAACTGATTGATTGACAGATTGTAAAGGTCAGCGCACACTCCACCCGGGACACTTGACCCACGTCTGCCAGCGCCTCATGTCCAGTCCCCCGCCTAAGGCCCAAAGTTAAACGTGCAGGACTGAAAGAGGGACAGGTGCCTGGGATTGTATAAAGTACATGTGGGTCAGGGGTCAGGGGTCGTGTGCGCTGGCCGTCACATTTCATGTCCTTTTCCTCCTGGAGATCTTTCTTTTGCAGCGATTTCCCTCGAGACGTTGATGACGCGACGCGTAGCATCTAGCTTTAGCATTAGCATATTTACGTTAGCATTAGCATAGTCACGTTCTGTTGGTGCTGTGACCTGTGACCTGTGACCTCATGGTTCAGTGCAGTTTGTGTTTGTGTCATTGAAAATCCAGCGTTTTGCAGTAAAACATGATGAGATTCTTTATTGTTATTTTGACCCATTTTAGTTTAATTTGATACGTGAATTTATGTCATTTCAATGTTTTAGTTTTTGTCAAAAGTGTAATGGACATTTAGGATGGGATTATACTCTAAACCAGGTCTAAACCATGTCTAAACCAGGTCTAAACCGGGACTAAACCAGGTCTAAACCAGGACAAAACCAGGTCTAAACCAGGTCTAAACCAGGTCTAAACCAGGTCTAAACCAGGTCTAAACCAGGTCTAAACCAGGACAAAACCAGGTCTAAACCAGGACTAAACCAGGTCTAAACCAGGACTAAACCAGGACTAAACCAGGTCTAAACTAGGTCTAAACCAGGTCTAAACCAGGTCTAAACCAGGACAAAACCAGGTCTAAACCAGGTCTAAACCAGGTCTGAACCAGGTCTAAACTAGGACAAAACCAGGTCTAAACCAGGACTAAACCAGGTCTAAACCAGGTCTAAACCAGGTCTAAACCAGGTCTAAACCAGGACAAAACCAGGTCTAAACCAGGACAAAACCAGGTCTAAACCAGGACAGAACCAGGACTAAACCAAGTCTAAACCAGGTCTAAACCAGGACTAAACCAGGTCTAAACCAGGACTAAACCAGGTCTAAACCAGGTCTAAACCAGGTCTAAACCAGGTCTAAACCAGGTCTGAACCAGGTCTAAACCAGGTCTAAACCAGGACTAAACCAGGACTAAACCAGGTCTAAACCGGGACTAAACCAGGTCTAAACCAGGACAAAACCAGGTCTAAACCAGGTCTAAACCAGGTCTAAACCAGGTCTAAACCAGGTCTAAACCAGGACAAAACCAGGTCTAAACCAGGACTAAACCAGGTCTAAACCAGGACTAAACCAGGACTAAACCAGGTCTAAACTAGGTCTAAACCAGGTCTAAACCAGGTCTAAACCAGGACAAAACCAGGTCTAAACCAGGTCTAAACCAGGTCTGAACCAGGTCTAAACTAGGACAAAACCAGGTCTAAACCAGGACTAAACCAGGTCTAAACCAGGTCTAAACCAGGTCTAAACCAGGTCTAAACCAGGACAAAACCAGGTCTAAACCAGGACAAAACCAGGTCTAAACCAGGACAGAACCAGGACTAAACCAAGTCTAAACCAGGTCTAAACCAGGACTAAACCAGGTCTAAACCAGGACTAAACCAGGTCTAAACCAGGTCTAAACCAGGTCTAAACCAGGTCTAAACCAGGTCTGAACCAGGTCTAAACCAGGTCTAAACCAGGACTAAACCAGGACTAAACCAGGTCTAAACCAGGTCTAAACCAGGTCTAAACCAGGTCTAAACCAGGACAAAACCAGGTCTAAACCAGGACTAAACCAGGTCTAAACCAGGACTAAACCAGGACTAAACCAGGTCTAAACTAGGTCTAAACCAGGTCTAAACCAGGTCTAAACCAGGACAAAACCAGGTCTAAACCAGGTCTAAACCAGGTCTGAACCAGGTCTAAACTAGGACAAAACCAGGTCTAAACCAGGACTAAACCAGGTCTAAACCAGGTCTAAACCAGGTCTAAACCAGGTCTAAACCAGGACAAAACCAGGTCTAAACCAGGACAAAACCAGGTCTAAACCAGGACAGAACCAGGACTAAACCAAGTCTAAACCAGGTCTAAACCAGGACTAAACCAGGTCTAAACCAGGACTAAACCAGGTCTAAACCAGGTCTAAACCAGGTCTAAACCAGGTCTAAACCAGGTCTGAACCAGGTCTAAACCAGGTCTAAACCAGGACTAAACCAGGACTAAACCAGGTCTAAACCAGGTCTAAACCAGGTCTAAACCAGGTCTAAACCAGGTCTAAACCAGGTCTAAACCAGGACAAAACCAGGTCTAAACCAGGACAGAACCAGGACTAAACCAAGTCTAAACCAGGTCTAAACCAGGACTAAACCAGGTCTAAACCAGGACTAAACCAGGTCTAAACCAGGTCTAAACCAGGTCTAAACCAGGTCTAAACCAGGTCTAAACCAAGTCTAAACCAGGTCTAAACCAAGTCTAAACCAGGTCTAAACCAGGACTAAACCAGGACTAAACCAAGTCTAAACCAGGTCTAAACCAGGACTAAACCAGGTCTAAACCAGGTCTAAACCAGGACTAAACCAGGTCTAAACCAGGACTAAACCAGGTCTAAACCAGGTCTAAACCAGGTCTAAACCAGGTCTAAACCAGGACTAAACCAGGTCTAAACCAGGTCTAAACCAGGTCTAAACCAGGACAAAACCAGGACTAAACCAGGTCTAAACCAGGTCTAAACCAGGACTAAACCAGGTCTAAACCAGGACTAAACCAGGACTAAACCAGGTCTAAACCAGGACTAAACCAGGTCTAAACCAGGTCTAAACCAGGACAAAACCAGGACTAAACCAAGTCTAAACCAGGTCTAAACCAGGACTAAACCAGGACTAAACCAGGTCTAAACCAGGACTAAACCAGGTCTAAACCAGGACTAACATGCTGATTCCACATCACGAGGCTCCACAATCATCATGTTGCAGTTGTAGTTCATGACTCCAGGTCAGATCCAGGTCAGATCCAGGTCAGATCCAGGTCAGATCCAGGTCAGATCCAGGTCAGATCCAGGTCAGATCCAGGTCAGATCCAGGTCAGATCCAGGTCAGGTCTCTAGAAAGAACCCGTCCACCTCAGACGCTGGAGTCATGAACACCAGGCACCAACGTTCAGATTTACAAACTGAACTGTCCCCGTCCGATGTCTTATGGTTTGTGTCTTATGGTTTGTGTCTTATGGTTTGTGATTTCATGTTTTGTGATTTCATGTTTTGTTGCTTCAGTGTTTTGGACTCGTTCATGTAACAGTTTAATGCTAATTATACTTGTGCTGGAGAAAAGACAAAGACAATATTGTGAAACGCAAGAGTTCTGCTTTTCTGCTTTCGAATAAAGAGTATTTTTGGCCACAAATGGGGACTTTTCTGTGTCAAACTGCTGTCCTCTGCTCCAGTGTGTCCCAGAGGACACACTGGAGCTCAGAGGACACAGTGTGTCCCAGAGGACACACTGGAGCTCAGAGGACACAGTGTGTCCCAGAGGACACACTGGAGCTGCTCCAGTGTGTCCCAGAGGACACACTGGAGCTCAGAGGACACAGTGTGTCCCAGAGGACACACTGGAGCTCAGAGGACACAGTGTGTCCCAGAGGACACAGTGGAGCTGCTCCAGTGTGTCCCAGAGGACACACTGGAGCTCAGAGGACACAGTGTGTCCCAGAGGACACACTGGAGCTCAGAGGACACAGTGTGTCCCAGAGGACACAGTGGAGCTGCTCCAGTGTGTCCCAGAGGACACACTGGAGCTCAGAGGACACAGTGTGTCCCAGAGGACACACTGGAGCTCAGAGGACACAGTGTGTCCCAGAGGACACAGTGGAGCTGCAGGATGTGGAATCAGAGCTGACACAGGAAAAGCTTCATGTTCTTCTCATGTACAAAGTCTTCTTGGACGTGGAGTTTGTCTTCGTTCTGTTTGAGGCTGTGATCGAAATGGAATCGACATTAAAGTGTTTTAATGGAGCGTTTTGTCTCTTTTATTCTCACCGTGTTTCCTCTAGTTTCAGTCCTAAAGTGAGTCTCAGTCTCTAGTCTGCTCTGTTTTTTGGATCCAAAGTGGCCCCTGAGAGGTTCTAGCTCCCAAAGTGGCCCCTGAGAGGTTCTAGCTCCCAAAGTGGCCCCTGAGAGGTTTTATACCCCCCAAAGTGGCCCCTGAGAGGTTCTGGCTCCCAAAGTGGCCCCTGAGAGGTTCTAGCTCCCAAAGTGGCCCCTGAGAGGTTCTAGCTCCAAAAGTGGCCCCTGAGAGGTTCTGGCTCCAAAAGTGGCCCCTGAGAGGTTCTGGCTCCCAAAGTGGCCCCTGAGAGGTTCTAGCTCCCAAAGTGGCCCCTGAGAGGTTCTGGCTCCTAAAGTGGCCCCTGAGAGGTTCTAGCTCCCAAAGTGGCCCCTGAGAGGTTCTGGCTCCTAAAGTGGCCCCTGAGAGGTTCTAGACCCCAAAGCGTCTGGCTCTTGGGCTCCATGTGTACTTTAGCTCAGGGGGAGGAGCCTCCACAGCACAGCCAGATGATTGGACGAGAGAGAGAAAAGACTCAGGCCAAAACAAGAGTCAAAAATTAGAAACAAAAAATAATCATTTGTCTCAAACTGTGACTTGAGCTCCAGCTAAAGCTCCGTGTTTCCCCTGACGACCGTGTGTTTGAGTCACATGACTTATGACTTAGTTTAGGTCCTTTTTAACCCAGAAGTCTTTCCTGAGCTTCATCCTGCAGCGCTGAGGGTCAAGAGTCACCGCAGCAGAGGAGGCGTGTTCCACATCCGTCTGACACAGTCTGACATGTATGTGCCCAATGTGCCCAATGTGCCCAATGTGCCCAATGTGCCCAATGTGCCCAATGTGCCCAATGTGCCCAAAGTGCCCAATGTGCCCAATGTGCCCAATGTGCCCAATGTGCCCAAAGTGCCCAATGTGCCCAATGTGCCCAATGTGCCCAATGTGCCCAAAGTGCCCAATGTGCCCAATGTGCCCAATGTGCCCAATGTGCCCAAAGTGCCCAATGTGCCCAAAGTGCCCAATGTGCCCAATGTGCCCAATGTGCCCAAAGTGCCCAATGTGCCCAATGTGCCCAATGTGCCCAATGTGCCCAATGTGCCCAAAGTGCCCAATGTGCCCAATGTGCCCAATGTGCCCAATGTGCCCAAAGTGCCCAATGTGCCCAATGTGCCCAATGTGCCCAATAATGTGCCCAATGTGCCCAATGTGCCCAATGTGCCCAATGTGCCCAATGTGCCCAATGTGCCCAAAGTGCCCAATGTGCCCAATGTGCCCAATGTGCCCAATGTGCCCAATGTGCCCAATGTGCCCAATGTGCCCAAAGTGCCCAATGTGCCCAAAGTGCCCAATGTGCCCAATGTGCCCAATGTGCCCAAAGTGCCCAATGTGCCCAATGTGCCCAATGTGCCCAATGTGCCCAATGTGCCCAAAGTGCCCAAAGTGCCCAATGTGCCCAATGTGCCCAATGTGCCCAAAGTGCCCAATGTGCCCAATGTGCCCAATGTGCCCAATGTGCCCAAAGTGCCCAAAGTGCCCAATGTGCCCAATGTGCCCAAAGTGCCCAATAATGTGCCCAATGTGCCCAATGTGCCCAAAGTGCCCAATAATGTGCCCAATGTGCCCAATGTGCCCAATGTGCCCAAAGTGCCCAATGTGCCCAATGTGCCCAAAGTGCCCAAAGTGCCCAATGTGCCCAATGTGCCCAAAGTGCCCAATAATGTGCCCAATGTGCCCAATGTGCCCAAAGTGCCCAATAATGTGCCCAATGTGCCCATTGTGCCCATTGTGCCCAATGTGCCCAATGTGCCCATTTTGCCCAAAGTGCCCAAAGTGGCCAAAGTGGCCAAAGTGCCCAAAGTGCCCAATGTGCCCAATGTGCCCATTGTGCCCAATGTGCCCAATGTGCCCATTTTGCCCAATGTGCCCAAAGTGCCCAAAGTGCCCAAAGTGCCCAATGTGCCCAATGTGCCCAAAGTGCCCAATGTGCCCAAAGTGCCCAATGTGCCCAATGTGCCCAATGTGCCCAATGTGCCCATTGTGCCCAAAGTGCCCAATAATGTGCCCAATGTGCCCAAAGTGCCCAAAGTGCCCAAAGTGCCCAAAGTGCCAAATAATGTGCCCAATGTTCCCAAAGTGCCCAATGTGCCTAAAGTGCCCAATGTGCCCAATGTGCCCAAAGTGCCCAATGTGCCCAATGTGCCCAATGTGCCCAATTTGCCCAATGTGCCCAATGTGCCCAAAGTGCCCAATGTGCCCAATGTGCCCAAAGTGCCCAATGTGCACAATGTGCCCAATGTGCCCAATGTGCCCAAAGTGCCCAATGTGCCCAATGTGCCCAATGTGCCCAATGTGCCTAATGTGGCCAAAGTGCCCAAAGCTGTGGGTGGAGCTGTGGTGGAGCTGTGGTGGAGCTGTGGGTGGAGCTGTGGGTGGAGCTGTGGTGGAGCTGTGGGTGGAACTGTGGGTGGAGCTGTGGTGGAACTGTGGGTGGAGCTGTGGGTGGAGCTGTGGTGGAGCTGTGGGTGGAGCTGTGGGTGGAGCTGTGGTGGAGCTGTAGGTGGAGCTGTGGTGGAGCTGTGGGTGGAGCTGTGGTGGAGCTGTGGTGGAGCTGTGGGTGGAGCTGTGGTGGAGCTGTGGTGGAGCTGTGGTGGAGCTGTGGGTGGAGCTGTGGGTGGAGCTGTGGTGGAGCTGTGGGTGGAGCTGTGGGTGGAGCTGTGGTGGAGCTGTAGGTGGAGCTGTGGTGGAGCTGTGGGTGGAGCTGTGGTGGAGCTGTGGTGGAGCTGTGGGTGGAGCTGTGGTGGAGCTGTGGTGGAGCTGTGGTGGAGCTGTGGGTGGAGCTGTGGGTGGAGCTTCTCCCCGAGCAACTCTAAACATGTGACGCTGCCGTAAACATGTTCCCACTCTTTATCCGTCAAACAAGACGAGCTTCTCTTTCCCATTTGTTTTTATTTGTAGAGTATTTGTCCAGATTAGAAATGGATTTATATAATTTAGATATTATTCCCCTTTAAAGTTCTGATTTATAAGCCTTGATAAACATCTCAGTCAGAGGTCATAAAGGTAATAAGTCTTTATTTGTAAAAACTATAAAAGTCTGTTTCTCTTTCCACATGTCAAATCTTTTCATGTGATTCTCTTTTACATCTGGTGAAAAACCTTTTGTCCTCCAGACCTTGAGTCTCAGCTCAGTTCTATTTGTACAAAACCTTTGGTCATAAAGTTTTACCAGTTTAAGTTTGTAACATTTGTGTTTAGTTTGTTCTGATCAGCTCCTTCCATGTTGTAAGAACTGATTTGACCCAGAGATTCTTTACTTCCTCCTCATGACTCAAGCGTCTGTCATCTGCAGTAAGACCTGTACAGGAACCTCAGGCACCACATGACTCTCAGTATAAGACCTGTACAGGAACCTCAGGCACCACATGACTCTCAGTATAAGACCTGTACAGGAACCTCAGGCACCACATGACTCTCAGTATAAGACCTGTACAGGAACCCCCGGCACCACATGACTCTCAGTATAAGACCTTTACAGGAACCCCCGGCACCACATGACTCTCAGTATAAGACCTGTACAGGAACCTCAGGCACCACATTACTCTCAGTATAAGACCTGTACAGGAACCTCAGGCACCACATGACTCTCAGTATAAGACCTGTACAGGAACCCCCGGCACCACATGACTCTCAGTATAAGACCTGTACAGGAACCTCAGGCACCACATGACTCTCAGTATAAGACCTGTACAGGAACCCCCGGCACCACATGACTCTCAGTATAAGACCTGTACAGGAACCCCCGGCACCACATGACTCTCAGTATAAGACCTGTACAGGAACCTCAGGCTCTACATGACTCTCAGTATAAGACCTGTACAGGAACCTCAGGCACCACATGACTCTCAGTATAGGACCTGTAGAGGAACCTCAGGCACCACATGACTCTCAGTATAAGACCTGTACAGGAACCTCAGGCACCACATGACTCTCAGTATAAGAGCTGTACAGGAACCTCAGGCACCACATGACTGTCAGTATAAGACCTGTACAGGAACCTCAGGCACCACATGACTCTCAGTATAGGACCTGTACATGAACCTCAGGCACCAAATGACTCTCAGTATAAGACCTGTACAGGAACCTCAGGCACCACATGACTCTCAGTATAAGACCTGTACAGGAACCTCAGGCACCACATGACTCTCAGTATAAGACCTGTACAGGAACCTCAGGCACCACATGACTCTCAGTATAAAACCTGTACAGGAACCTCAGGCACCACATGACTCTCAGTATAAGACCTGTACATGAACCCCCGGCACCACATGACTCTCTGTATAAGACCTTTACAGGAACCCCCGGCACCACATGACTCTCAGTATAAGACCTGTACAGGAACCTCAGGCACCACATGACTCTCAGTATAAGACCTGTACAGGAACCCCCGGCACCACATGACTCTCAGTATAAGACCTGTACAGGAACCTCAGGCACCACATGACTCTCAGTATAAGACCTGTACAGGAACCTCAGGCACCACATGACTCTTAGTATAGGACCTGTACAGGAACCCCCGGCACCACATGACTCTCAGTATAAGACCTGTACAGGAACCTCAGGCACCACATGACTCTCAGTATAGGACCTGTACAGGAACCCCCGGCACCACATGACTCTCAGTATAAGACCTGTACAGGAACCTCAGGCACCACATTACTCTCAGTATAAGACCTGTACAGGAACTTCAGGCACCACATGACTCTCAGTATAAGACCTGTACAGGAACTGCAGGCACCACATGACTCTCAGTATAAGACCTGTACAGGAACCCCCGGCACCACATGACTCTCAGTATAAGACCTGTACAGGAACCTCAGGCACCACATGACTCTCAGTATAAGATCTGTACAGGAACCTCAGGCACCACATGACTCTCAGTTTAAGACCTGTACAGGAACCTCAGGCACCACATGACTCTAAGTATAAGACCTGTACAGGAACCTCAGGCACCACATGACTCTCAGTATAAGACCTGTACAGGAACCCCCGGCACCACATGACTCTCAGTATAAGACCTGTACAGGAACCCCCGGCACCACATGACTCTCAGTATAAGACCTGTACAGGAACCCCCGGCACAGCATGACTCTCTGACACAGTTGACCCCTGCTTTTGACACAGTTGACCCCTGCCTCTGACACAGTTGACCCCTGCTTTTGACACAGTTGACCCCTGCCTCTGAAAGAGTTGACCCCTGACTCTGACACAGTTGACCCCTGCCTGACACAGTTGACCCCTGCCTCTGACACAGTTGACCCCTGCCTCTGACACAGTTGACCCCTGCCTCTGACTTAGTTGACCCCTGCCTCTGACACAGTTGACCCCTGCCTCTGACACAGTTGACCCCTGCCTTTGGCACAGTTGACCCCTGCCTCTGACACAGTTGACCCCTGCCTCTGACACAGTTGACCCCTGCCTCTGACACAGTTGGCCCCTGCCTCTGACACAGTTGACCCCTGCCTTTGACACAGTTGATCCCTGCCTCTGACACAGTTGACCCCTGCCTTTGACACAGTTGACCCCTGCCTTTGACACAGTTGACCCCTGCCTTTGACACAGTTGACCCCTTGCCTCTGACACAGTTGACCCCTGCCTTTGACACAGTTGACCCCTGCCTCTGACACAGTTGACCCCTGCCTCTGACACAGTTGACCCCTGCCTTTGACACAGTTGACCCCTGCCTCTGACAGAGTTGACCCCTTTCTCTGACACAGTTGACCCCTGCCTTTGACACAGTTGACCCCTGCCTTTGACACAGTTTACCCCTGCCTCTGACACAGTTGACCCCTGCCTCTGACAGAGTTGACCCCTTTCTCTGACACAGTTGACCCCTGCCTTTGACACAGTTGACCCCTGCCTCTGACACAGTTGACCCCTGCCTTTGACACAGTTGACCCCTGCCTCTGACACAGTTGACCCCTGCTTTTGACATAGTTGACCCCTGCCTTTGACACAGTTGACCCCTGCCTCTGACACAGTGACCCCTGCCTCTGACACAGTTGACCCCTTTCTCTGACACAGTTGACCCCTGCCTTTGACACAGTTGACCCCTGCCTCTGACACAGTTGACCCCTGCCTGACACAGTTGACCCCTGCCTTTGACACAGTTGACCCCTGCCTCTGACACAGTTGACCCCTGCCTCTGACACAGTTGACCCCTGCCTCTGACACAGTTGACCCCTGCCTCTGACACAGTTGACCCCTGCCTCTGACACAGTTGACCCCTGCCTTTGACACAGTTGACCCCTGCCTCTGACACAGTTGACCCCTGCTTTTGACATAGTTGACCCCTGCCTTTGACACAGTTGACCCCTGCCTCTGACACAGTGACCCCTGCCTCTGACACAGTTGACCCCTTTCTCTGACACAGTTGACCCCTGCCTCTGACAGAGTTGACCCCTGCTTCTGACACAGTAGACCCCTGCCTCTGACACAGTTGACCCCTGCCTGACACAGTTGACCCCTGCCTTTGACACAGTTGACCCCTGCCTTTGGCACAGTTTACCCCTGCCTCTGACACAGTTGACCCCTGCCTCTGACACAGTTGGCCCCTGCCTCTGACACAGTTGACCCCTGCCTTTGACACAGTTGACCCCTGCCTCTGACACAGTTGACCCCTGCCTTTGACACAGTTGACCCCTGCCTTTGACACAGTTGACCCCTGCCTTTGACACAGTTGACCCCTGCCTTTGACACAGTTGACCCCTGCCTCTGACACTGTTGACCCCTGCCTTTGACACAGTTGACCCCTGCCTCTGACAGAGTTGACCCCTTTCTCTGACACAGTTGACCCCTGCCTTTGACACAGTTGACCCCTGCCTCTGACACAGTTGACCCCTTTCTCTGACACAGTTGACCCCTGCCTTTGACACAGTTGACCCCTGCCTCTGACACAGTTGACCCCTGCCTCTGACAGAGTTGACCCCTTTCTCTGACACAGTTGACCCCTGCCTTTGACACAGTTGACCCCTGCCTTTGACACAGTTGACCCCTTTCTCTGACACAGTTGACCCCTTTCTCTGACACAGTTGACCCCTGCCTTTGACACAGTTGACCCCTGCCTCTGACACAGTTGACCCCTGCCTCTGACACAGTTGACCCCTGCTTTTGACACAGTTGACCCCTGCCTCTGACACAGTTGACCCCTGCTTTTGACACAGTTGACCCCTGCCTCTGAAAGAGTTGACCCCTGACTCTGACACAGTTGACCCCTGCCTGACACAGTTGACCCCTGCCTCTGACACAGTTGACCCCTGCCTCTGAGACAGTTGACCCCCTCCTCTGACACAGTTGACCCCTGCCTCTGACACAGTGACCCCTGCCTCTGACACAGTTGACCCCTTTCTCTGACACAGTTGACCCCTGCCTCTGACAGAGTTGACCCCTGCCTCTGACACAGTTGACCCCTGCCTTTGACACAGTTGACCCCTGCCTCTGACACAGTTGACCCCTGCCTCTGACACAGTTGACCCCTGCCTTTGGCACAGTTTACCCCTGCCTCTGACACAGTTGACCCCTGCCTCTGACACAGTTGACCCCTGCCTTTGACACAGTTGACCCCTGCCTTTGACACAGTTGACCCCTGCCTCTGACACAGTTGACCCCTGCCTTTGACACAGTTGACCCCTGCCTTTGACACAGTTGACCCCTGCCTCTGACACTGTTGACCCCTGCCTTTGACACAGTTGACCCCTGCCGCTGACACAGTTGACCCCTGCCTCTGACAGAGTTGACCCCTTTCTCTGACACAGTTGACCCCTGCCTTTGACACAGTTGACCCCTGCCTCTGACACAGTTGACCCCTGCCTCTGACACAGTTGACCCCTGCCTCTGACACAGTTGTCCCCTGCCTCTGACAGAGTTGACCCCTTTCTCTGACACAGTTGACCCCTGCCTTTGACACAGTTGACCCCTGCCTCTGAAAGAGTTGACCCCTGACTCTGACACAGTTGACCCCTGCCTTTGACACAGTTGACCCCTGCCTCTGACACAGTTGACCCCTGCCTTTGACACAGTTGACCCCTGCCTCTGACACAGTTGACCCCTGCCTCTGACACAGTTGACCCCTGCCTGACACAGTTGACCCCTGCCTCTGACACAGTTGACCCCTGCCTCTGACACAGTTGACCCCTGCCTCTGACACAGTTGATCCCTGCCTCTGACAGAGTTGACCCCTGCCTCTGACACAGTTGACCCCTGCCTTTGGCACAGTTGACCCCTGCCTCTGACACAGTTGACCCCTGCCTCTGAGACAGTTGACCCCTGCCTTTGACACAGTTGACCCCTGCCTCTGACACAGTTGACCCCTGCCTCTGACACAGTTGACCCCTGCCTCTGACAGAGTTGACCCCTGCCTCTGACACAGTTGACCCCTGCCTCTGACACAGTTGACCCCTGCCTCTGACACAGTTGACCCCTGCCTCTGACACAGTTGACCCCTGCCTCTGACACAGTTGACCCCTGCTTTTGACACAGTTGACCCCTGCCTCTGAAAGAGTTGACCCCTGACTCTGACACAGTTGACCCCTGCCTGACACAGTTGACCCCTGCCTCTGACACAGTTGACCCCTGCCTCTGACAGAGTTGACCCCTGCCTCTGACACAGTTGACCCCTGCCTCTGACACAGTTGACCCCTGCCTTTGACACAGTTGACCCCTGCCTTTGACACAGTTGACCCCTGCCTCTGACACAGTTGACCCCTGCCTCTGACACAGTTGACCCCTGCCTCTGACAGAGTTGCCCCCTGCCTTTGACACAGTTGACCCCTGCCTCTGACACAGTTGACCCCTGCCTCTGACACAGTTGACCCCTGCCTTTGACACAGTTGACCCCTGCCTCTGACAGAGTTGACCCCTGCCTCTGACACAGTTGACCCCTGCCTCTGACACAGTTGACCCCTGCTTTTGACACAGTTGACCCCTGCCTCTGAAAGAGTTGACCCCTGACTCTGACACAGTTGACCCCTGCCTGACACAGTTGACCCCTGCCTCTGACACAGTTGACCCCTGCCTCTGACAGAGTTGACCCCTGCCTCTGACACAGTTGACCCCTGCCTTTGACACAGTTGACCCCTGCCTCTGACACAGTTGACCCCTGCCTTTGACACAGTTGACCCCTGCCTCTGACACAGTTGACCTTGTTTGCCTCACAAAAGTCTAAATCAGGGCAAATATGAGGACACCTGACCCCTCAGTGACCTGTGCCCACTCGACTTTGGCGTCACTAGTGACTGTGATTTTAAACTTCAACAACATGTCATGGGTCATCATGCGGTCATCAAATCTGGCCTTTATCATACAAGGCTTTTAGCCAAAGTCACACCTTTTAAAATTGGGTCATCTCTGAGCTCTGAGGGTCATCTCTGAGCTCTGAGGGTCATCTCTGAGGTCTGAGGGTCATCTCTGAGCTCTGAGGGTCATCTCTGAGGTCTGAGGGTCATCTCTGAGGTCTGAGGGTCAGCTCTGAGGTCTGAAGGTCATCTCTGAGGTCTGAGAGTCTTTGATTTTATTTATATTCATTTATCTGACTTACTTACTGCTGTTTTATTCTCTTGTGCTTTTGCTCTGATTTTTGCTTAGACTTTAGTGCAACTCTAATGTTTGTCCAGATGTTTGTCCTGATGTTTGTCCTGATGTTTGTCCTGATGTTGTCCTGATGTTGTCCTGATGTTGTCTTGATGTTGTCTTGATGTTGTCCTGATGTTTGTCCTGATGTCTGTCCTGATGTTTGTCCTGATGTTTGTCCTGATGTTGTCCAGATGTTTGTCCTGATGTTTGTCCAGATGTTTGTCCTGATGTTGTCCTGATGTTGTCCTGATGTTGTCTTGATGTTGTCCTGATGTTTGTCCTGATGTTTGTCCTGATGTTGTCCTGATGTTGTCCAGATGTTGTCTTGATGTTGTCCTGATGTTTGTCCTGATGTTTGTCCTGATGTTGTCCTGATGTTTGTCCAGATGTTGTCTTGATGTCTGTCCTGATGTTTGTCCTGATGTTTGTCCTGATGTTTGTCCTGATGTTGTCCTGATGTTTGTCCAGACGTTGTCTTGATGTTTGCCCTGATGTTTGTCCTGATGTTTGTCCTGATGTTTGTCCTGATGTTTGTCCTGATGTTGTCCTGATGTTTGTCCTGATGTTTGTCCAGATGTTTGTCCTGATGTTTGTCCTGATGTTTTTCCTGATGTTGTCCTGATGTTTGTCCTGATGTTTGTCCTGATGTTTGTCCTGATGTTCGTCCTGATGTTTGTCCAGATGTTTGTCCTGATGTTTGTCCTGATGTTTGTCCAGATGTTTGTCCTGATATTTGTCCTGATGTTTTTCCTGATGTTGTCCTGATGTTTGTCCAGATGTTTGTCCTGATGTTTGTCCTGATGTTTGATGTTTGTCCTGATGTTTGTTCTGATGTTGTCCTGATGTTTGTCCTGATGTTTGTCCTGATGTTTGTCCAGATGTTTGTCCTGATATTTGTCCAGATGTTTGTCCTGATGTTTGTCCAGATGTTTGTCCTGATGTTTGTCCTGATGTTGTCCTGATGTTTGTCCTGATGTTTGTCCTGATGTTGTCCTGATGTTGTCCTGATGTTGTCCTGATGTTTGTCCTGATGTTTGTCCTGATGTTGTCCTGATGTTGTCCAGATGTTTGTCCTGATGTTGTCCTGATGTTGTCCTGATGTTTGATGTTTGTCCTGATGTTTGTCCTGATGTTTGTCCTGATATTTGTCCAGATGTTTGTCCTGATGTTTGTCCAGATGTTTGTCCTGATGTTTGTCCTGATGTTTGTCCAGATGTTTGTCCTGATATTTGTCCAGATGTTTGTCCTGATGTTTGTCCAGATGTTTGTCCTGATGTTTGTCCTGAAGTTTGTCCTGATGTTTGATTTTTGTCCTGATGTTTGTCCTGATGTTTGTCCTGATGTTGTCCTGATGTTTGTCCTGATGTTTGTCCTGATGTTTGTCCTGCTGTTTGATGTTTGTCCTGATGTTTGTCCTGATGTTTGTCCTGATGTTTGTCCTGATGTTTGTCCTGATGTTGTCCTGATGTTGTCCTGATGTTTGTCCTGATGTTGTCCTGATGTTTGTCCTGATGTTTGTCCTGATGTTGTCCTGATGTTTGTCCTGATGTTTGTCCTGATGTTTGTCCTGATGTTGTCCTGATGTTGTCCTGATGCTTGTCCTGATGTTTGTCCTGATGTTGTCCTGATGTTTGTCCTGATGTTTGTCCAGATGTTTGTCCTGATGTTGTTCTGATGTTTGTCCTGATGTTTGTCCTGATGTTTGTCCTGATGTTTGTCCTGATGTTTGTCCTGATATTTGTCCTGATGTTTGTCCAGATGTTTGTCCTGATGTTTGTCCTGATGTTGTCCTGATGTTTGTCCTGATGTTTGTCCAGATGTTTGTCCTGATGTTGTCCTGATGTTGTACTGATGTTTGTCCTGATGTTTGTCCTGATGTTTGTCCAGATGTTTGTCCTGATGTTGTCCTGATGTTTGTCCTGATGTTTGTCCTGATGTTTGTCCAGATGTTTGTCCTGATGTTTGTCCTGATGTTTGTCCTGATGTTTGTCCGGATGTTTGTCCAGATGTTTGTCCTGATGTTGTCCTGATGTTGTCTTGATGTTGTCCTGATGTTTGTCCTGATGTTTGTCCTGATGTTTGTCCTGATGTTGTCCTGATGTTTTTCCTGATGTTTGTCTTGATGTTGTCCAGATGTTTGTCCTGATGTTGTCCTGATGTTGTCCAGATGTTTGTCCTGATGTTGTCCTGATGTTTGTCCTGATGTTTGTCCTGATGTTTGTCCTGATGTTTGTCCTGATGTTTGTCCTGATGTTGTCCTGATGTTTGTCCTGATGTTTGTCCTGATGTTGTCCTGATGTTTGTCCTGATGTTTGTCCTGATGTTTGTCCTGATGTTTGTCCTGATGTTTGTCCAGATGTTTGTCCTGATGTTTGTCCTGATGTTTGTCCAGATGTTTGTCCTGATGTTGTCCTGATGTTGTCCTGATGTTTGTCCTGATGTTTGTCCTGATGTTTGTCCAGATGTTTGTCCTGATGTTTTTCCTGATGTTTGTCCTGATGTTGTCCAGATGTTTGTCCTGATGTTGTCCTGATGTTGTCCTAATGTTTGTCCTGATGTTTGTCCAGATGTTTGTCCTGATGTTGTCCTGATGTTTGTCCTGATGTTTGTCCTGATGTTTGTCCTGATGTTGTCCTGATGTTTGTCCAGATGTTGTCTTGATGTTTGCCCTGATGTTTGTCCTGATGTTTGTCCTGATGTTTGTCCTGATGTTTGTCCTGATGTTGTCCTGATGTTTGTCCTGATGTTTGTCCAGATGTTTGTCCTGATGTTTGTCCTGATGTTTTTCCTGATGTTGTCCTGATGTTTGTCCTGATGTTTGTCCTGATGTTTGTCCTGATGTTCGTCCTGATGTTTGTCCAGATGTTTGTCCTGATGTTTGTCCAGATGTTTGTCCTGATATTTGTCCTGATGTTTTTCCTGATGTTGTCCTGATGTTTGTCCAGATGTTTGTCCTGATGTTTGTCCTGATGTTTGATGTTTGTCCTGATGTTTGTTCTGATGTTGTCCTGATGTTTGTCCTGATGTTTGTCCTGATGTTTGTCCAGATGTTTGTCCTGATATTTGTCCAGATGTTTGTCCTGATGTTTGTCCAGATGTTTGTCCTGATGTTTGTCCTGATGTTGTCCTGATGTTTGTCCTGATGTTTGTCCTGATGTTGTCCTGATGTTGTCCTGATGTTGTCCTGATGTTTGTCCTGATGTTTGTCCTGATGTTGTCCAGATGTTTGTCCTGATGTTGTCCTGATGTTGTCCTGATGTTTGATGTTTGTCCTGATGTTTGTCCTGATGTTTGTCCTGATATTTGTCCAGATGTTTGTCCTGATGTTTGTCCAGATGTTTGTCCTGATGTTTGTCCTGATGTTTGTCCAGATGTTTGTCCTGATATTTGTCCAGATGTTTGTCCTGATGTTTGTCCAGATGTTTGTCCTGATGTTTGTCCTGAAGTTTGTCCTGATGTTTGATTTTTGTCCTGATGTTTGTCCTGATGTTTGTCCTGATGTTGTCCTGATGTTTGTCCTGATGTTTGTCCTGATGTTTGTCCTGCTGTTTGATGTTTGTCCTGATGTTTGTCCTGATGTTTGTCCTGATGTTTGTCCTGATGTTTGTCCTGATGTTGTCCTGATGTTGTCCTGATGTTTGTCCTGATGTTGTCCTGATGTTTGTCCTGATGTTGTCCTGATGTTTGTCCTGATGTTTGTCCTGATGTTTGTCCTGATGTTTGTCCTGATGTTTGTCCTGATATTTGTCCTGATGTTTGTCCAGATGTTTGTCCTGATGTTTGTCCTGATGTTGTCCTGATGTTTGTCCTGATGTTTGTCCAGATGTTTGTCCTGATGTTGTCCTGATGTTGTCCTGATGTTTGTCCTGATGTTTGTCCTGATGTTTGTCCAGATGTTTGTCCTGATGTTGTCCTGATGTTTGTCCTGATGTTTGTCCTGATGTTTGTCCAGATGTTTGTCCTGATGTTTGTCCTGATGTTTGTCCTGATGTTTGTCCGGATGTTTGTCCAGATGTTTGTCCTGATGTTGTCCTGATGTTGTCTTGATGTTGTCCTGATGTTTGTCCTGATGTTTGTCCTGATGTTTGTCCTGATGTTGTCCTGATGTTTTTCCTGATGTTTGTCCTGATGTTGTCCAGATGTTTGTCCTGATGTTGTCCTGATGTTGTCCAGATGTTTGTCCTGATGTTGTCCTGATGTTTGTCCTGATGTTTGTCCTGATGTTTGTCCTGATGTTTGTCCTGATGTTGTCCTGATGTTTGTCCTGATGTTTGTCCTGATGTTGTCCTGATGTTTGTCCTGATGTTTGTCCTGATGTTTGTCCAGATGTTTGTCCTGATGTTGTCCTGATGTTTGTCCTGGTGTCTGTCCTGATGTTGTCCAGATGTTTGTCCTGATGTTGTCCTGGTGTTGTCCTGATGTTTGTCCTGATGTTTGTCCTGATGTTTGTCCAGATGTTGTCCTGATGTTGTCCTGATGTTTGTCCTGATGTTTGTCCTGATGTTTGTCCAGATGTTTGTCCTGATGTTTGTCCTGATGTTTGTCCAGATGTTTGTCCTGATGTTGTCCTGATGTTGTCCTGATGTTTGTCCTGATGTTTGTCCTGATGTTTGTCCAGATGTTTGTCCTGATGTTTTTCCTGATGTTTGTCCTGATGTTGTCCAGATGTTTGTCCTGATGTTGTCCTGATGTTGTCCTAATGTTTGTCCTGATGTTTGTCCAGATGTTTGTCCTGATTTTGTCCAGATGTTTGTCCTGATGTTGTCCTGTTGTTTGTCCTGATGTTTGTCCTGATGTCTGTCCTGATGTTGTCCAGATGTTTGTCCTGATGTTTGATGTTTGTCCTGATGTTTGTCCTGATGTCTGTCCTGATGTTGTCCAGATGTTTGTCCTGATGTTTGATGTTTGTCCTGATGTTTGTCCTGATGTTTGTCCTGATGTTTTTCCTGATGTTTGTCCTGATGTTTGTCCAGATGTTTGTCCTGATGTTGTCCTGATGTTGTCCTGATGTTTGTCCTGATGTTTGTCCTGATGTTTGTCCAGATGTTTGTCCTGATGTTTTTCCTGATGTTGTCCTGATGTTTGTCCTGATGTTGTCCTGATGTTTGTCCTGATGTTTGATGTTTGTCCTGATGTTTGTTCTGATGTTGTCCTGATGTTTGTCCTGATGTTGTCCTGATGTTTGCCCTGATGTTTGTCCTGATGTTTTTTCCTGATGTCTGTCCTGATGTTGTCCAGATGTTTGTCCTGATGTTGTCCTGATGTTTGATGTTTGTCCTGATGTTTGTCCTGATGTTTGTCCTGATGTTTGTCCAGATGTTTGTCCTGATGTTGTCCTGATGTTGTCCTGATGTTGTCCTGATGTTTGATGTTTGTCCTGATGTTTGTCCTGATGTTGTCCTGATGTTTGTCCTGATGTTTGTCCTGATGTTTGTCCAGATGTTTGTCCTGATGTTGTTCTGATGTTGTCCTGATGTTTGTCCTGATGTTGTCCTGATGTTTGTCCTGATGTCTGTCCTGATGTTGTCCAGATGTTTGTCCTGATGTTGTCCTGATATTTGATGTTTGTCCTGTTGTTTGTCCTGATGTTTGTCCTGATGTTGTCCTGATGTCTGTCCTGATGTTGTCCAGATGTTTGTCCTGATGTTTGTCCTGATTTTTGTCCTGATGTTTGTCCAGATGTTTGTCCTAATGTTTGTCCTGATGTTGTCCTGATGTTTGTCCTGATGTTGTCTTGATGTTGTCTTGATTTTTTCCTGATGTTTGTCCTGATGTTTGTCCTGATGTTTGTCCTGATATTTGTCCTGATGTTTGTCCAGATGTTTGTCCTGATGTTGTCCTGATGTTGTCCTGATGTTGTCCTGATGTTTGTCCTGATGTTTGTCCAGATGTTTGTCCTGATGTTGTCCTGATGTTGTCCTGATGTTTGTCCTGATGTTTGTCCTGATGTTTGTCCAGATGTTTGTCCTGATGTTGTCCTGATGTTTGTCCTGATGTTTGTCCTGATGTTTGTCCTGATGTTTGTCCTGATGTTTGTCCTGATGTTTGTCCGGATGTTTGTCCAGATGTTTGTCCTGATGTTGTCCTGATGTTGTCTTGATGTTGTCCTGATGTTTGTCCTGATGTTTGTCCTGATGTTTGTCCTGATGTTGTCCTGATGTTTTTCATGATGTTTGTCCTGATGTTGTCCAGATGTTTGTCCTGATGTTGTCCTGATGTTGTCCAGATGTTTGTCCTGATGTTGTCCTGATGTTTGTCCTGATGTTTGTCCTGATGTTTGTCCTGATGTTTGTCCTGATGTTTGTCCAGATGTTTGTCCTGATGTTTGTCCTGATGTTGTCCTGATGTTTGTCCTGATGTTTGTCCTGATGTTTGTCCAGATGTTTGTCCTGATGTTTGTCTTGATGTTGTCCTGATGTTTGTCCTGATGTTGTCCTGATGTTTGTCCTGATGTCTGTCCTGATGTTGTCCAGATGTTTGTCCTGATGTTGTCCTGATGTTGTCCTGATGTTTGTCCTGATGTTTGTCCTGATGTTTGTCCTGATGTCTGTCCTGATGTTGTCCAGATGTTTGTCCTGATGTTTGGTGTTTGTCCTGATGTTTGTCCTGATGTCTGTCCTGATGTTGTCCAGATGTTTGTCCTGATGTTGTCCTGATGTTGTCCTGATGTTTTTCCTGATTTTTGTCCTGATGTTTTTCCTGATGTCTGTCCTGATGTTGTCCAGATGTTTGTCCTGATGTTTGATGTTTGTCCTGATGTTTGTCCTGATGTTTGTCCTGATGTTTTTCCTGATGTTTGTCCTGATGTTTGTCCAGATGTTTGTCCTGATGTTGTCCTGATGTTGTCCTGATGTTTGTCCAGATGTTTGTCCTGATGTTTTTCCTGATTTTTGTCCTGATGTTTTTCCTGATGTCTGTCCTGATGTTGTCCAGATGTTTGTCCTGATGTTTGATGTTTGTCCTGATGTTTGTTCTGATGTTGTCCTGATGTTTGTCCTGATGTTGTCCTGATGTTTGTCCTGATGTTTGTCCTGATGTTTTTTCCTGATGTCTGTCCTGATGTTGTCCAGATGTTTGTCCTGATGTTTGTCCAGATGTTTGTCCTGATGTTTGTCCAGATGTTTGTCCTGATGTTGTCCTGATGTTGTCCTGATGTTTGTCCTGATGTTGTCCTTATGTTTGTCCTGATGTCTGTCCTGATGTTGTCCAGATGTTTGTCCTGATGTTGTCCTGATGTTTGATGTTTGTCCTGTTGTTTGTCCTGATGTTTGTCCTGATGTTGTCCTGATGTTTGTCCTGATGTTGTCCTGATGTTGTCCTGATGCTTGTCCTGATGTTTGTCCTGATGTTGTCCTGATGTTTGTCCTGATGTTTGTCCTGATGTTTGTCCTGATGTTTGTCCAGATGTTTGTCCTAATGTTTGTCCTGATGTTTGTCCTGATGTTTGTCCTGATATTTTTCCTGATGTTTGTCCTGATGTTTGTCCAGATGTTTGTCCTGATGTTGTCCTGATGTTGTCCTGATGTTTGTCCTGATGTTTGTCCTGATGTTTGTCCAGATGTTTGTCCTGATGTTGTCCTGATGTTTGTCCTGATGTTTGTCCTGATGTTGTCCTGATGTTTGTCCTGATGTTTGTCCTGATGTTTTTCCTGATGTCTGTCCTGATGTTGTCCAGATGTTTGTCCTGATGTTGTCCTGATGTTTGATGTTTGTCCTGATGTTTGTCCTGATGTTGTCCTGATGTTTTGTCCTGATGTTTGTCCTGATGTTTGTCCAGATGTTTGTCCTGATGTTTGTCCTGATGTTGTCCAGAGGTTTGTCCTGATGTTGTCCAGATGTTTGTCCTGATGTTTGATGTTTGTCTTGATGTTTGTTCTGATGTTGTCCTGATGTTTGTCCTGATGTTGTCCTGATGTTTGTCCTGATGTTTGTCCTGATGTTGTCCTGATGTTTGCCCTGATGTTTGTCCTGATGTTTTTTCCTGATGTCTGTCCTGATGTTGTCCAGATGTTTGTCCTGATGTTGTCCTGATGTTTGATGTTTGTCCTGATGTTTGTCCTGATGTTTGTCCTGATGTTTGTCCAGATGTTTGTCCTGATGTTGTCCTGATGTTGTCCTGATGTTGTCCTGATGTTTGATGTTTGTCCTGATGTTTGTCCTGATGTTGTCCTGATGTTTGTCCTGATGTTTGTCCTGATGTTTGTCCTGATGTTTGTCCTGATGTTGTCCTGATGTTTTTCCTGATGTCTGTCCTGATGTTGTCCAGATGTTTGTCCTGATGTTGTCCTGATATTTGATGTTTGTCCTGTTGTTTGTCCTGATGTTTGTCCTGTTGTTTGTCCTGATGTTTGTCCTGATGTTGTCCTGATGTCTGTCCTGATGTTGTCCAGATGTTTGTCCTGATGTTTGTCCTGATTTTTGTCCTGATGTTTGTCCAGATGTTTGTCCTAATGTTTGTCCTGATGTTGTCCTGATGTTTGTCCTGATGTTGTCTTGATGTTGTCTTGATTTTTTCCTGATGTTTGTCCTGATGTTTGTCCTGATGTTTGTCCTGATATTTGTCCTGATGTTTGTCCAGATGTTTGTCCTGATGTTGTCCTGATGTTGTCCTGATGTTGTCCTGATGTTTGTCCTGATGTTTGTCCAGATGTTTGTCCTGATGTTGTCCTGATGTTGTCCTGATGTTTGTCCTGATGTTTGTCCTGATGTTTGTCCAGATGTTTGTCCTGATGTTGTCCTGATGTTTGTCCTGATGTTTGTCCTGATGTTTGTCCAGATGTTTGTCCTGATGTTTGTCCTGATGTTTGTCCTGATGTTTGTCCGGATGTTTGTCCAGATGTTTGTCCTGATGTTGTCCTGATGTTGTCTTGATGTTGTCCTGATGTTGTCTTGATGTTGTCCTGATGTTTGTCCTGATGTTTGTCCTGATGTTTGTCCTGATGTTGTCCTGATGTTTTTCATGATGTTTGTCCTGATGTTGTCCAGATGTTTGTCCTGATGTTGTCCTGATGTTGTCCAGATGTTTGTCCTGATGTTGTCCTGATGTTTGTCCTGATGTTTGTCCTGATGTTTGTCCTGATGTTTGTCCTGATGTTTGTCCAGATGTTTGTCCTGATGTTTGTCCTGATGTTGTCCTGATGTTTGTCCTGATGTTTGTCCTGATGTTTGTCCAGATGTTTGTCCTGATGTTTGTCCTGATGTTATCCTGATGTTTGTCCTGATGTTGTCCTGATGTTTGTCCTGATGTCTGTCCTGATGTTGTCCAGATGTTTGTCCTGATGTTGTCCTGATGTTGTCCTGATGTTTGTCCTGATGTTTGTCCTGATGTTTGTCCTGATGTCTGTCCTGATGTTGTCCAGATGTTTGTCCTGATGTTTGGTGTTTGTCCTGATGTTTGTCCTGATGTCTGTCCTGATGTTGTCCAGATGTTTGTCCTGATGTTGTCCTGATGTTGTCCTGATGTTTTTCCTGATTTTTGTCCTGATGTTTTTCCTGATGTCTGTCCTGATGTTGTCCAGATGTTTGTCCTGATGTTTGATGTTTGTCCTGATGTTTGTCCTGATGTTTGTCCTGATGTTTTTCCTGATGTTTGTCCTGATGTTTGTCCAGATGTTTGTCCTGATGTTGTCCTGATGTTGTCCTGATGTTTGTCCAGATGTTTGTCCTGATGTTTTTCCTGATTTTTGTCCTGATGTTTTTCCTGATGTCTGTCCTGATGTTGTCCAGATGTTTGTCCTGATGTTTGATGTTTGTCCTGATGTTTGTTCTGATGTTGTCCTGATGTTTGTCCTGATGTTGTCCTGATGTTTGTCCTGATGTTTGTCCTGATGTTTTTTCCTGATGTCTGTCCTGATGTTGTCCAGATGTTTGTCCTGATGTTTGTCCAGATGTTTGTCCTGATGTTTGTCCAGATGTTTGTCCTGATGTTGTCCTGATGTTGTCCTGATGTTTGTCCTGATGTTGTCCTGATGTTTGTCCTGATGTCTGTCCTGATGTTGTCCAGATGTTTGTCCTGATGTTGTCCTGATGTTTGATGTTTGTCCTGTTGTTTGTCCTGATGTTTGTCCTGATGTTGTCCTGATGTTTGTCCTGATGTTGTCCTGATGTTGTCCTGATGCTTGTCCTGATGTTTGTCCTGATGTTGTCCTGATGTTTGTCCTGATGTTTGTCCTGATGTTTGTCCTGATGTTTGTCCAGATGTTTGTCCTAATGTTTGTCCTGATGTTTGTCCTGATGTTTGTCCTGATGTTTTTCCTGATGTTTGTCCTGATGTTTGTCCAGATGTTTGTCCTGATGTTGTCCTGATGTTGTCCTGATGTTTGTCCTGATGTTTGTCCTGATGTTTGTCCAGATGTTTGTCCTGATGTTGTCCTGATGTTGTCCTGATGTTTGTCCTGATGTTTGTCCTGATGTTTTTCCTGATGTCTGTCCTGATGTTGTCCAGATGTTTGTCCTGATGTTGTCCTGATGTTTGATGTTTGTCCTGATGTTTGTCCTGATGTTGTCCTGATGTTTTGTCCTGATGTTTGTCCTGATGTTGTCCAGAGGTTTGTCCTGATGTTGTCCAGATGTTTGTCCTGATGTTTGATTTTTGTCTTGATGTTTGTTCTGATGTTGTCCTGATGTTTGTCCTGATGTTGTCCTGATGTTTGTCCTGATGTTTGTCCTGATGTTTTTCCTGATGTCTGTCCTGATGTTGTCCAGATGTTTGTCCTGATGTTTGATGTTTGTCCTGATGTTTGTCCTGATGTTGTCCTGATGTTGTCCTGATGTTTGTCCTGATGTTTGTCCAGATGTTTGTCCTGATGTTTGTCCAGATGTTTGTCCTGATGTTTGTCCAGATGTTTGTCCTGATGTTGTCCTGATGTTGTCCAGATGTTTGTCCTGATGTTTGTCCAGATGTTTGTCCTGATGTTGTCCTGATGTTGTCCTGATGTTTGTCCAGATGTTTGTCCTGATGTTGTCCTGATGTTTGATGTTTGTCCTGATGTTTGTCCTGATGTTGTCCTGATGTTTGTCCTGATGTTGTCCTGATGTTGTCCTGATGTTTGTCCAGATGTTTGTCCTGATGTTTGTCCAGATGTTTGTCCTGATGTTGTCCTGATGTTGTCCTGATGTTTGTCCAGATGTTTGTCCTGATGTTGTCCTGATGTTTGATGTTTGTCCTGATGTTTGTCCTGATGTTTGTCCAGATGTTTGTCCTGATGTCTGTCCTGATGTTGTCCTGATGTTGTCCTGATGTTTGTCCTGATGTTTGTCCTGATGTTTGTCCTGATGTTTGTCCTGATGTTTGTCCTGATGTTGTCCTGATGTTTTTCATGATGTTTGTCCTGATGTTGTCCAGATGTTTGTCCTGATGTTGTCCTGATGTTGTCCAGATGTTTGTCCTGATGTTGTCCTGATGTTTGTCCTGATGTTTGTCCTGATGTTTGTCCTGATGTTTGTCCAGATGTTTGTCCTGATGTTTGTCCTGATGTTGTCCTGATGTTTGTCCTGATGTTTGTCCTGATGTTTGTCCAGATGTTTGTCCTGATGTTTGTCCAGATGTTTGTCCTGATGTTGTCCTGATGTTGTCCTGATGTTTGTCCTGATGTTTGTCCTGATGTTTGTCCTGATGTTTGTCCTGATGTCTGTCCTGATGTTGTCCAGATGTTTGTCCTGATGTTTGGTGTTTGTCCTGATGTTTGTCCTGATGTCTGTCCTGATGTTGTCCAGATGTTTGTCCTGATGTTGTCCTGATGTTGTCCTGATGTTTTTCCTGATTTTTGTCCTGATGTTTTTCCTGATGTCTGTCCTGATTTTGTCCAGATGTTTGTCCTGATGTTTGATGTTTGTCCTGATGTTTGTCCTGATGTTTGTCCTGATGTTTTTCCTGATGTTTGTCCTGATGTTTGTCCAGATGTTTGTCCTGATGTTGTCCTGATGTTGTCCTGATGTTTGTCCAGATGTTTGTCCTGATGTTTTTCCTGATTTTTGTCCTGATGTTTTTCCTGATGTCTGTCCTGATGTTGTCCAGATGTTTGTCCTGATGTTTGATGTTTGTCCTGATGTTTGTTCTGATGTTGTCCTGATGTTTGTCCTGATGTTGTCCTGATGTTTGTCCTGATGTTTGTCCTGATGTTTTTTCCTGATGTCTGTCCTGATGTTGTCCAGATGTTTGTCCTGATGTTTGTCCAGATGTTTGTCCTGATGTTTGTCCAGATGTTTGTCCTGATGTTGTCCTGATGTTGTCCTGATGTTTGTCCTGATGTTGTCCTGATGTTTGTCCTGATGTCTGTCCTGATGTTGTCCAGAGGTTTGTCCTGATGTTGTCCTGATGTTTGATGTTTGTCCTGTTGTTTGTCCTGATGTTTGTCCTGATGTTGTCCTGATGTTTGTCCTGATGTTGTCCTGATGTTGTCCTGATGCTTGTCCTGATGCTTGTCCTGATGTTGTCCTGATGTTTGTCCTGATGTTTGTCCTGATGTTTGTCCTGATGTTTGTCCAGATGTTTGTCCTAATGTTTGTCCTGATGTTTGTCCTGATGTTTGTCCTGATGTTTTTCCTGATGTTTGTCCTGATGTTTGTCCAGATGTTTGTCCTGATGTTGTCCTGATGTTGTCCTGATGTTTGTCCTGATGTTTGTCCTGATGTTTGTCCAGATGTTTGTCCTGATGTTGTCCTGATGTTTGTCCTGATGTTTGTCCTGATGTTGTCCTGATGTTTGTCCTGATGTTTGTCCTGATGTTTTTCCTGATGTCTGTCCTGATGTTGTCCAGATGTTTGTCCTGATGTTGTCCTGATGTTTGATGTTTGTCCTGATGTTTGTCCTGATGTTGTCCTGATGTTTTGTCCTGATGTTTGTCCTGATGTTTGTCCAGATGTTTGTCCTGATGTTTGTCCTGATGTTGTCCAGAGGTTTGTCCTGATGTTGTCCAGATGTTTGTCCTGATGTTTGATTTTTGTCCTGATGTTTGTTCTGATGTTGTCCTGATGTTTGTCCTGATGTTGTCCTGATGTTTGTCCTGATGTTTGTCCTGATGTTTTTCCTGATGTCTGTCCTGATGTTGTCCAGATGTTTGTCCTGATGTTTGATGTTTTTCCTGATGTTTGTCCTGATGTTGTCCTGATGTTGTCCTGATGTTTGTCCTGATGTTTGTCCAGATGTTTGTCCTGTTGTTTGTCCAGATGTTTGTCCTGATGTTGTCCTGATGTTGTCCTGATGTTTGTCCAGATGTTTGTCCTGATGTTTGTCCAGATGTTTGTCCTGATGTTGTCCTGATGTTTGTCCAGATGTTTGTCCTGATGTTGTCCTGATGTTGTCCTGATGTTTGTCCAGATGTTTGTCCTGATGTTGTCCTGATGTTTGATGTTTGTCCTGATGTTTGTCCTGATGTTTGTCCAGATGTTTGTCCTGATGTTGTCCTGATGTTGTCCTGATGTTTGTCCTGATGTTTGTCCTGATGTTTGTCCTGATGTTTGTCCTGATGTTTGTCCTGATGTTTGTCCTGATGTTTGTCCTGATGTTTGTCCTGATGTTTGTCCTGATGTTTGTCCTGATGTTTGTCCTGATGTTTGTCCTGATGTTTGTCCTGATGTTTGTCCTGATGTTTGTCCTGATGTTTGTCCTGGTTCAAACCTCGTGGATGTGATGTTTTAGCAGTCTGCTGCTTCCATCTGCTGGTGGGAGTCTGTTTATACATTTATTTTTTTCACATTATTCATCCATAGTAGAAAAAGC
>NW_027316290.1:275870-485870 GCF_026437365.1 Eucyclogobius newberryi | reverse complement strand
AAGTGGCTCCATCTGAAGCTTGTTCAGCAAAACATTAATAATTCTCAGTCTCATTCTCATTGACAGACAATCATAATTCTATAAAGATCAATACAAAGTCTCTATAAACCAGGATGCTTGTGTGTGGTTTAATAAACAAAGATATAAAATCAATTAATGACACATTTGGTTCCACAGACTGTGGCTCAACTTAGTTAAATAATTAGAATTAGAATTAAAGAAATGCTGGTGTAAGAATTAGGTTTTGGGGAATAATTCAAGGGAAACTGTCTTTAAATGCCACTCTGTAAATATCAGCCACTCTCAGGTCTCACGTGTCCAAGGAAAATGTGGAGCGAGGCCTCCCACGTCTCTGCGTCCTTAGAGCTGTCCGGGGTGCTGATGCTTGAGCAGGTTTAGCATTCGAGGAGTTTGTTGAGTCCAGGGTCCGTTGAATTGTGCATTTTTCGATGAAGATGTTCAGGTTGTTTTGGTTGTTTGGAAGACAATGCAGCCTCCCTGGTGGGGGAGGGGCCCCTGCGGGGGCCACCGACCCGGTGTGTGGGGAAACCAGATCTTGTGGCAAACAAAACTAAAACATGATTTAGTCACAAGTTCAGATCACACAGTCAGCATTAAGTCGGTTTAGATGTGAAATATAGTCATTAAGAAACTTAGTCCTGAGGAATGTCTCTTATCAGGTTCAGGGGGAGGGGCTCCGGTCAGGACAGTGTCCTCTCCGTGGGGAGACGTTCCTTTACACCCAACACTATGCTTTGAGTTCTGCAACAGTGTGTTGAGCTGTGAAAATGTGCTGTCTTTCAAAGGTCTTTTTGGGACAGATGAGTCCACTACATATGTTTATGTACATGTATATATATATATATGTATATATATACTTCAAAGACAAAGACACGATCATCATGACATTTGAGGTGAGGTTCTGTGACCACGAGGGTCTGTGACCACGAGGGTCTGTGACCACGAGCTGAGAGTCTGTGACCACGAGGGTCTGTGACCACGAGCTGAGGGTCTGTGACCACGAGCTAAGGGGTCTGTGACCACGAGCTGAGAGTCTGTGACCACGAGGGTCTGTGACCACGAGCTGAGGGTCTGTGACCACGAGGGTCTGTTTGATTAGAGCAGTAGTAAATATTCATGAGGCAGTTTTCGTTCTTTATCTGCAAAAGACAACAAGCTCAAACTTTCACAACAAAGAAAAGGAGGGACACAATCGAACCCAAACCTGGTAAAACACTTCCACTTCTTTTTAAGAAATCATTATGTCATGAACATATCATATCATATCATTATATCATGAACATGGTATATGTGACCTAACGGCAGCATATAAAGAGTAAACAGAATTGGACTCAGTACTGAACCCTGTGGCACACCGTAAATTACTTTAGAACATGGTGAGGAGCTCTGGTTTACATTAACAAACTGGTACATATCAGATAGATAGGATTTAAACCAGCTGAGGGATTGAGACCAGTCCATCGTCAGCGGCTAATAACAAATCATTTGTGACTTTAACTAGTGCAGTTTCAGTGCTGTGGTGGGCTCTGGACCCTGCTGTGGTGGGCTCTGAACCCTGCTGTGGTGGGCTCTGGACCCTGCTGTGGTGGGCTCTGAACCCTGCTGTGGTGGGCTCTGAACCCTGCTGTGGTGGGCTCTGAACCCTGCTGTGGTGGGCTCTGAACCCTGCTGTGGTGGGCTCTGAACCCTGCTGTGGTGGGCTCTGGACCCTCCTGTAGGGGGCGACAAAGCTGTTTTACTACCACTTTTTCAAGGATTTTCGAGACGAAGGGAAGATTATAAATATGTCTGTAGTTTAACAATAGGTCGGGATCTAGATGAGGCTGTTTCAGAAGAGGTTTAATGACGTCACGTTTGAAGGACGTGGAACATAAACACTTTCTACTGAAGTATTTATTATATTCAGAATAGAGTCTATAATTAGGGGGAGAATGTCTTTGAGGAGCTTGGAATGGGGTCTAGGACACAAGTGGAGCTTTTAGAGGACATAAAGCAGCTTTTCCTGCTTTTAGAGATTCTTCTGTGAGAGCGACAAAATAATCCCTCTAACTTTCTAACTAACTCTTTGTTTATGTGAACGTAGTTCTTGGTTGTACCATGGGGAGGCGCTTTGGCCTAATGACCTTCTGTTTTAACGACGCGACAACGTCAAGAGCAGACTTCAGAGAATTCATGGTCAAGTCGACAAATTGATCACTTAAACTGGGACTAAAGCTGTTCTCAGCAGGATCACATGACGTGATCACATGACATGATCACATGACATGATCACATGACATGATCACGTGACGCGATCACATGACATGATCACATGACGCAATCACGTGACGCGATCACGTGACACAATCACGTGACATGATCACGTGACACGATCACGTGACACGATCACATGACGCGATCACATGACGCGATCACGTAACACGATCACGTGACAGGATCACATGACACGATCACATGACACGATCACATGACACGATCACGTGACATGATCACGTGACACGATCACGTGACGCGATCACATGACACGATCACATGACGCGATCACGTAACATGATCACGTAACATGATCACATGACATGATCACATGACACGATCACATGACACGATCACGTGACACGATCACGTGACACGATCACGTGACGCGATCACATGACGCGATCACGTGACGCGATCACGTAACATGATCACATGACATGATCACATGACACGATCACATGACACGATCACGTGACACGATCACGTGACACGATCACGTGACGCGATCACATGACGCGATCACGTGACGCGATCACGTAACATGATCACATGACATGATCACATGACACGATCACATGACACGATCACGTGACACGATCACGTGACACGATCACATGACACGATCACATGACGCGATCACATGACGCGATCACGTAACATGATCACGTGACGCGATCACATGACACGATCACATGACATATTGGTTCTATTATTTCCTTGAATTTTGAGATAGATTTTTCAGATATTGTTCTTTTCATTATAACTTTATTTTATGGGACTGGATGATCTTTAAGAATAAACTGAAAGGTAATTATGAAATGATCTGACAATATAGGGTTTTGAGGGAGGACAATGAGGTCATTAATCTCTGTTCCATACGTTAGGACAAGATCCAGAGTGTTCTTGTGAGTGTGAGTCGGTTTATTTACATTCTGAGTGAAACCAATGCTGTCTAACAAGGCGCTGAAGGCATTACTGAGAGAGTCATCACTCATGTTCACGTGGATATTAAAGTCTCCAACTATAACTATTTTATCCCAGGCTAACACTAAGTTTGATATAAAGTCAGAAAACTGTTAAAAACTTGGTAGAAAACTATGAACAAAACTCATTTTTGGTTTTTCATATTTGGACACATGTGATTGACACATGAGGCTTTAAATGAGTGACATGTGTTGTTAGTTTTAGGGCTCATAAGTCGAGTGTGAGATCACTGCCACGCCCACCTCTGTGCTCCTGGAGGTGTGACAGGTAACATGGGTGGGTGGGGTTAACATGGGTGGGTGGGCTTAACATGGGTGGGTGGGGTTAACATGAGTGGGTGGGCTTAACATGGGTGGGTGGGCTTAACATGGGTGGGTGGGCTTAACATGGGTGGGTGGGGGTAACATGGGTGGGTGGGCTTAACATGGGTGGGTGGGCTTAACATGGGTGGGTGGGGTTAAGATGGGTGGGAGTGGTTAACATGGGTGGGTGGGGTTAACATGGTTGGGTGGGGTTAACATGGGTGGGAGTGGTTAACATGGGTGGGTGGGGTTAACATGGGTGGGTGGGGTTAACATGGGTGGGTGGGGTTTACATGGGTGGGTGGGGTTAACATGAGTGGGTGGGGTTAACATGGGTGGGTGGGGTTTACATGGGTGGGTGGGGTTTACATGGGTGTGTGGGGTTAACATGGGTGGGTGGAGTTAACATGGGTGGGTGGGGTTTACATGGGTGGGTGGGGTTAACATGGGTGGGTGGGGTTAACAAGGGTGGGTGGGGTTTACATGGGTGTGTGGGGTTAACATGGGTGGGAGGGGTTTACATGGGTGGGTGGGGTTAACATGGGTGGGTGGGGTTAACATGGGTGGGTGGGGTTAACATGGGTGGGTGGGGTGGACTCATTTAGTCTGACGTAGTCGTCTTGTTGAAGCCATGTTTCAGTTCGAGCTGAAGATCTATGTTATAATCACTAATTAATTCATGAACTAAGAGCGATTTGGAGGAAATTGCTCTAATGTTGATCAGTCACATTTGATGTGTTTATTCATTTGTTTATTTGTGTCGTTTGTGATTGTTATTTTCCTTAAGTTATTTGGTCTGAGCCTGAAATAGTTTTTCTGAGATGTGTCTTAATGGCATTATTTGTACGAAGGACACGAGGGACACGAGGGACATGAGGGGCACGAGGGACACGAGGGACACGAGGGACACAAGGGACACACACAGTCTCTATCTGTCTTGAATCTGAACACTTCACATGTGACAGAACGGGCGAGAGTTCAGCGACAGAGGAGCGTCTTACACTGCTGCTCTGCGCCCGGGGCTCATCCCTGGGTGCTCACTTAACACGACTAAGACTATTGGTCAAATTCTGGACTAATAGGGATGTACCCTCTGAAGTGGGAGGGGCCATCCCTGCGTATGAGCCCGGGCTTTACCCAAAACGCACTCCAGTTATCAACAAAGACTACGTTGTTTTGAAGGCACCATCTGGATAACCAGTTGTTGATGCTGAAAGAGGCTGTTCAGTTCAGCTTTGATCCGATTGGGCAGAAAATATTACAGTGTCTGACATCAACTTCACCAATTCACACACCGCGGCTACTTGAACTTTGAGCACCTCTGATTGTCTCCGCCGGCGTCGTTACCGCCTGCGTGAATCACCACTCGACGGGAATTCTGCCTACTCTGCTTTAAGATCCTAAGATTTCCTTCGATGTCACCCATTCTGGCCCCCGGGTAACACCTAACGCTAGCAGCTGGCAGCTTCAAGTCTCTAACAATAGAACTCCCGATTACAAGAGTTTCTCTAGTCTGTTCAGCTGGCGTGTGATCGCTGAGGGGAGAGAACCTATTATAGACGTGAAGCTCACGGCGCTCTGAGGTTCGGCGTTTAGCGCCTTGTCCCCTCCGAACTGTCACAAATTGGTCCCTATTCTGTTCCTGGTCTAGTCCCGGCTGCACGGGAGACGCTGAGGGGCTGAGCTCAGCCTTACTGCTACTGCTAATGCTAATGCTACGCCCTGCAGCGCGGTCCGGTAGACCTAGAGCTAATGCCTGACTATAGCTGGACTTTAGCTCCTCTAAACACCGGATCCGCACTTCTAACTCCGTAACCCTGGCAACCAAAACTGCACTTCACACATCTGTCGACAGGGAAGGAACCAGGGTTCTGACTCGACATATGACAGTTTAAACAGGTAAGCCATGATGCTAGCGGTCCAGCCATGACGCTAGCGGCTAGGCTACGCTAGGCTAGTTCATAGATGAAAAACCAGGATGACACTTAACTACCTGCTTCTTAACCCTGAAAAAACCGAGGTTATTGTGCTGGAGTTCATTGTGCTGGAGGTCGTTGTGCTTGGCCCTAAGCATCTACGAGACGCTTTATCTGAGCTGATAGTCTCACTGAAGCCTCCAGTTCTACTGTAAAAAACCTCAGAGTCTGATTGGACCAGGAGCTCTCATTTAAAGCTCATATAAATCAAGTCTGTAAAACAGACTCTTTCATCTGTGTAAAATAGATCAAATCAGAAGAATCCGGCCTAAAAGTGAAGCTGAAACGTCTCCTGCATTTGTCTAGATTCTCCTGTAACTCCTGCTCACGGCAGGTCCTTAAAGCTCCATAAAAAGCTTTAACTGGTTCAAAATGCAGCAGCAAGATTACAACAGGAACTAAAAGAAGAGATCACATTACGCCGGTGCTGGAGTCTCTTCACTGGCTCCTGTCCAGTTTAGAATCACATTTAAACTCCTCCTCCTGATTTACAAAGCCATAAATGACATGGCCCCTCCCACCTCAAAGATGCTCTAGAACCATCTCATCCAAACAGAGCTCTTCACTCTCAACATGCTGACCTTCTGGTGGTCCCAAGAGTCTCTAAAAGCACAGAAGGAGGTAGAGTCCTGTCCATGTTAAATATGCTGACACAGTCTCTTCATTTAAGTCCAGGCTTAAAACGTTCCTCTTTGAAATGACTTATGGTCAGACCAGGTAGGAACAGAAACATAAACCCACAGCTTTAGCTACGCTGCCCTAGGAGCAACTGTGCTGGGGGAAGTAGGACAGCTTGAGCTCTATCCTCTTCTTCTGACTAATTATTCTATCAAAAAATAGTAGAAAAAACTTCAGTTGTAGTCATCTGGACTCCGATATTTATACTATTCTGTGGTAAGTCCACAGCCCATTGGGAGGAGCCTTCCTGAAGAGGAAAGAGTTGTTTGTTACAACAGAAACTTATCCTCTTTGTATCTACCGAGCCTATTCAACCCTTTAATGGGCTATTAGTCTCCCCTTTGTCTTTGTGAGACCCTGGCTCACCCTGAGGACCTGATTAACATTTCAATGTCCTGGTACTGGTCCTCTAACTCTCCAGGGGTTCAGGATCCCATTATCCACTACAGGAAGATTGAACCTTAGACCTCCGTTTCTGTTTAAAGAAGGTTTTTCTTTTTAACAAAAATAGCTTCCTTGACTCCTCTTTCAAACCATCTTTTCTCCTGCTTAAAACTTTCACCTCACCGTCTTCAAACGAGTGATTAGAGGCTTCAAGATGGAGATGCACGGCGCTCTGTGGTCCTGAACTAGTATTTCTTCTGTGCTGATAAAGCCTCTTGTGTAGAGGCTGTTTCGTCTCACCTATGTAACGTTCTTTACAGCTTTCTTCACTGCATTGGATCGAATAAACTACATTGCTCTGTTTTTGAGTCGGCAACTTGTCCTTAGGGTGAACCAGTTTGTGTCTTAAAGTGTTTCCTGCTTTAAAATAAACAGGGACTTCGTGTTGTCTAAAAATTCTCTGCAGTTTTTCCGACAGGCCAGACACATAAGGGATAGAAACACCCTTCCTTCTCTGTTCAGTTTCCCTTTTGTCCTGCTTCTTGGTTCTCTTCACTCTGTTGAGAGCCCAAGCGGGGTAACCACAGGCTGAGAGGGCATTTCGGACATGTTTTTCCTCTTTCTTCTTGCCCTCTGAGCTGGTGGACACACCTTGAGCTCTGTGTTGTAAGGTTCTGATCACCCCCAGCTTGTGCTGTAGTGGGTGGTTGGAACCAAAGAGCAGATACTGGTCCGTGTGTGTAGGTTTCCTATATACTTCTATTTGGAGTTTCCCGTCCTCTCCTCTGATTGTGGAACAATCAAGAAAGGCCAAGCGATTCTCCTTAGCAAAAATAAAGAATCGCTTGGCCTTTCTTAATTGTTCCACGATCAGTTGTTTTTCTAACTGAGTCCAGATGAAACAACTGAAGCTTTTTCTACAATGGAACACGCCTGGACGAATGAGGGATTACACCGACATATCTATCAAAAAATATTTATTTCTTAATTCCACTTGCAAACTGTTCACCGCCTTCTTTTTCTTTCTCTCACTCCTGAGGACCTGTGGCCCCAGATGTCCCTCTCCTGGTGAAGTGGTCCCTGCCCCGTGTGGACGGTCCCTCATCTGCCTGAAGAGTGGCTCCAGCTCCAGTCTCCCTCGTGTCTGTGAGAGTCGGATCCTCCTTCATCTGGAACTGACCCAGGTTCATACTTTTCCCAAGGAGGTTTTTTGTAGTTTTTCCTGGCCGAGAAGGAGAGTCTAAGGACAGAGGACCCTGGGACATCGTCCCTCGCACCACAGACATTGTCTGACTCCATCGCCACCACAGACATTGTTGTTTCATTTCTCCCTGTGGCCCTCAGAGAAAACCGTTGTTGTGAATTTGGGCCTTACAAAAATTAATTGATTTGATTCAGGCTGGAGCTAGAGAGTGAGGAGGGCTTTTAATCCACGAAATACAGAAAAGTGAGCGGTTTGAGGCTCTGGATTGTTATTGTATATCATGAACATATCATATCATTATGTCATGAACATATCATATCATTGTATCATATCATATAATTATGTCATAAACATATCATATCATTATATCATCAAATCAAATCAATTTATTTTTGTAAGGCCCAAAATCACAACAACAGTTGCCTCTGAGGGCCACAGGGAGAAATGAATCAACAATGTCTGTGGTGGCGATGAAGTCAGACAATGTCTGTGGTGGCGATGAAGTCAGACAATGTCTGTGGTGGCGAGGGACGATGTCCCAGGGTCCTCTGTCCTTAGACTCTCCTTCTCGGCCAGGAAAAACTACAAAAAAAACCTCTTTGGGAAAAAAGCGTAGAAACCTGGAGGAGTTCCAGTGAAGGAGAGATCCGACTCTCAGACACGAGGGAGACTGGAGCTGGAGCCACTCTTCAGGCAGATGAGGGACCGTCCACACAGGGCAGGGACCACTTCACCAGGGGAGGGGCATCTGGGTCCACAGGTCCTCAGGAGTGAGAGAAAGAAAAGAAGGCGGTGAACAGTTTGCAAGTGGAATCAAAAAATAAATATTGTTTGATAGCATAAGTAGTCAGAAGAAGAAGAGGACAGTGCTCAAGCTGTCATACTTCCCCCAGCACAGTTACTCCTAGGGCAGCGTAGCTGAAGCTGTGGGTTTATCTTTCTGTTCCTAACTACTCTGACCGTAAGCGATTTCGAAGAGGAACGTTTTAAGCCTGGACTTAAATGAAGAGACTGTGTCAGCATATTTAACATGGGTCGGGAGCTGATTCCATAACACAGGAGCTTGGTAGCTAAACGCTCTACCTCCTACAGTACTTTTAGAGACTCTTGGCACCACCAGAAGGCTCTACCTCCTACAGTACTTTTAGAGACTCTTGGGACCACCAGAAGGCCAGCATTCTGAGAGCGAAGAGCTCTGTTTGGATGATATGGTTCTATAGCATCTTTGAGGTAGGATGGGGCCATGTCATTTATGGCTTTGTAGGTCAAAAGTAGAATTTTAAATGTGATTCTAAACTCGACAGGAGCCAGTGAAGAGACTCCAGCACCGGCATAATGTGCTCTCTTCTTTTTGTTCTTGTTAGTAATCTTGCTGCTGCATTTTGAACCAGTTGAAAGCTTTTTATGGAGCTTTTAGGACACGCTGTGAGCAGGGAGTTACAGTCTAATCTAGTCGTTACAAATGCATGGATAAGTTTTTCGGCATCACTTTTAGGCAGGATTCTTCTGATTTTGGCTCTTGTTGCGCAAATAGAAATAGGCTGTTTTACAAGCTTGATTTATATGAGCTTTAAATGAGAGCTCCTGGTCAAATAAGACTCTGAGGTTTCTTACAGTAGAACTGGAGGCTACACTGACATTGTCCAGTGTGACTATCTGCTCAGATAGAGCATCTCGTAGATGCTTAGGACCAGCACAATGACCTCGGTTTTTTCAGGGTTAAGAAGCAGGTAGTTTAGTGTCATCTAGGTTTTTATCTCCTTCACACAAGTACTAAGTCTGTCTACTTGATCGCTCTGATCAGGTTTCATTGATAAATACAGCTGAGTGTCATCTGCATAGCAGTGGAAGTTAATGTCATGCTTTCTGATAATGTTGCCTAATGGCAGCATATAAAGAGTAAACAGAATTGGACCGAGTACTGAACCCTGTGGCCCACCGTAAATTACTTTAGAGCAGGTGAGGAGCTCTGGTTTACATTAACAAATTGGTACCTATCAGATAAATAGGATTTAAACCAGCTGAGGGCGGAGCCTCTGAGGGCGGGGCCTCCAACACCTACATCACATTCTAACCTCTGCAGTAGAATGTTGTGGTCGATGGTCAAATGCTGCGCTGAGGTCCAACAGAACCAGGATTGAGACCAGTCCATCGTCAGCGGCTAATAACAAATCATTTGTGACTTTAACTAGTGCAGTTTCAGTGCTGTGGTGGGCTCTGGACCCTGCTGTGGTGGGCTCTGGACCCTGCTGTGGTGGGCTCTGAACCAGGGGACAGAGTGTCCTGCAGGGGGCGACACTCATGGTCCAGCATAGATGTGAATTTAGCCAGGACCCTTCTGTCCCCCACCTCCTGCACCGAGTCCAGAGCACAGCCCAGGACGGAGCTGGACTTCTTGATGACTTTGTCCAGCCTCTTCCTCTCCCTCTCTGTGATGCTGCTGCTCCAGCAGGCCACACCTACAGGAGCTGATGCTACCACAGAGTCGTAGAAGGTCTTCAGGAGTGGCCCTGTCACTCCAAAAGACCCGAGTCTCCTCAGGAGGTAGAGCCGACTCTGGCTCTTCCTGTACAGTCTGTGTTATGAGTCCAGTTTGTGGTTCAGATGAACACCCAGGTACTTGTATGAGTCACTCTCTCAATGTCCCGTCCCTGGATGTTCACTGGTGAGGGGGCAGTGGGGTGGCGTCTGCGGAAATCCACCACCATCTCCTTGGTCTTTCCCGCGTTGATGAGGAGGTGGTTCCGCTGACACCAGTCCACAAAGTCCTGCTCCAGTCCACTGTACTCCTCGTCATCGTCGTCTGTGATGAGTCCAATGATGGCAGAGTCGTCAGAACTTCTGCAGGACACAGCTGTCCATGTCGTGTCTGAAGTCTGCAGTGTAAAGGGTGAAGAGAAAGGGCGCGAGGACAGTGCCCTGGGGCTCCCCCACACTGCAGGTCCTCCACACTGCAGGTTCTCACACTGCAGGTCCTCACACTGCAGGTCCTCCACTCTGCAGGTCATACTCCACACCAGCCGTCTCCAGCTTGTCCCTCAGGACCTGATGGTGTTGAAGGCGCTGGAGAGATGAAAGAACAGGATCCTCACAGAGCTGCCAGGCTTCTTCAGGTGAGAGAGAGAGCGGTGCAGCAGGAGATGACGGTGTCCTCCACTCCGATGTCAGGACGTATACAAACTGCAACGGGTCCATGGCTGAGCTCACGGTGGAGCGGAGGTGGTCCAGGACCAGCTCCAGTGTCTTCATCAGGACATGAGAGCCACCGGCCTGAAGCTGTTGAGGTCTTTGGCGCGCGGTGTCTTGGGCACAGGTACCAGACAGGAGGTCTTCAGACCTGTGGTACCACCCTCAGCTTCAGGCTCATGTTGAAGACATGCTCCAGAACTCCACACAGTTCATCTGCGCATATCATTATGTCATGAACATATCATATTATGTTATGAACATATCATATCATTATGTCATGAACATATCATATCATTATGTCATGAACATATATCATTATGTCATGAACATATCATATCATATCATTATGTCATGAACATATCATATCATATCATTATGTCATGATCATATCATATCATTATGTCATGATCATATCATTATGTCATGATCATATCATATCTTTATGTCATGATCATATCATTATGTCATGATCATATCATTATGTCATGATCATATCATTATGTCATGATCATATCATATATCATAACATTATGTCATGAACATATCATATCATATCATTATGTCATGAACATATCATATCATATCATTATGTCATGATCATATCATATCATTATGTCATGATCATATCATATCATTATGTCATGAACATATCATATCATTATGTCATGATCATATCATATCATTATGTCATGATCATATCATATCATTATGTCATGAACATATCATATCATTATGTCATGAACATATCATATCATATCATTATGTCATGAACATATCATATCATTATGTCATGATCATATCATATCATTATGTCATGATCATATCATATCATTATGTCATGATCATATCATATCATTATGTCATGATCATATCATATCATTATGTCATGAACATATCATATCATATCATTATGTCATGATCATATCATATCATTATGTCATGATCATATCATATCATTATGTCATGAACATATATCATTATGTCATGATCATATCATTATGTCATGATCATATCATATCATTATGTCATGATCATATCATTATGTCATGATCATATTATATCATTATGTCATGAACATATCATATCATTATGTCATGAACATATCATATCATTATGTCATGAACATATCATATCATTATGTCATGAACATATATCATTATGTCATGATCATATCATTATGTCATGATCATATCATATCATTATGTCATGATCATATCATATCATTATGTCATGAACATATATCATTATGTCATGATCATATCATATCATTATGTCATGATCATATCATTATGTCATGAACATATCATATCATTATGTCATGATCATATCATTATGTCATGATCATATCATTATGTCATGATCATATCATATCTTTATGTCATGATCATATCATTATGTCATGATCATATCATTATGTCATGATCATATCATTATGTCATGATCATATCATATCTTTATGTCATGATCATATCATTATGTCATGATCATATCATTATGTCATGATCATATCATTATGTCATGAACATATCATATCTTTATGTCATGATCATATCATTATGTCATGATCATATCATTATGTCATGATCATATCATTATGTCATGATCATATCATATCATTATGTCATGATCATATATCATTATGTCATGATCATATCATATCATTATGTCATGATCATATCATATCATTATGTCATGATCATATCATTATGTCATGATCATATCATATCATTATGTCATGATCATATCATTATGTCATGAACATATCATATCATTGTCACGATCATATCATTATGTCATGATCATATCATTATGTCATGATCATATCATTATGCCATGATCATATCATATCATTATGTCATGATCATATCATTATGCCATGATCATATCATATCATTATGTCATGATCATATCATTATGTCATGATCATATCATTATGCCATGATCATATCATATCATTATGTCATGATCATATCATTATGTCATGATCATATCATTATGTCATGAACATATCATATCATTATGTCATGAACATATATAATTATGTCATGAACATATCATATCATTATGTCATGAACATATATAATTATGTCATGAACATATCATATCATTATGTCATGAACATATATCATTATGTCATGAACATATATCATTATGTCATGAACCCTTCAGACTTTGGGTAAAACGTCGTCTGTGTTTCTCGTCCCATGTGAATCGCCCGAGTGACCTTCAGAGTGTCCTTGGGTCATTTTTGTCCCATTTTAGCTCATGTTTGTGACCGTTTTAGTCTGTGTGCAGAAGCTCAACCCCGTTGTCATGGCAACGGAAGAACATGCAGGACCTCTTTTGAGAAAGCTCGTGTGCTTCTGCAAAGTTTGTGTGGAGGAGCATCATTTACACACAAAAGCACATAAGACCCTAAAATACTCTCAGCACCACAAACAATGCAAAGTGTTTATTGGCTGAAAGGAAACAGGTGCTTCCTGGAGGCGGGGCTGGAACAGACGCAGGATTCAGTCAGAAAACCACTTTGGGCATTTCTACGAGGACCAATCCCACTGTAAGAAGGTTAAAAGCTATGACATGGGGTCTTTAGGATAACAAACGTATCTTCAACTATATGAAGCAACATGAATGAACTGTTCTTGTCATAGTTCACTGTTTGTCGTTTCTGGTTCTAAGTGAATTAGTGACATTTCTGATCCTTTGGGTGCTCATTAAAGCAGATGTTTTGGGTCATTTCACAGACGTCCTGAGGTGAATAAAGCTCTTTCACACAAACTGCTCTCTTTGATCACAGTTTGTTTCTTTATCTTCTCTCTACTTGACGCTTGGATGAACAATGACTCTCGCCCCTCTTGGAGTTTTTCAGCCGCTTCATTTTTCATTTATTTTCCTCAAATCGCCGACATCTCATTCTGTCTCAAATGGAGAGAAATATGAGGAGTTCAGAGCTCAAAAGAACAAATATGTTCTGACTTTCATCTACAAACATCACGTTTTCAAGCTCAAGGTCCAAATATGTCAAACTTAATAATGAAAATGTTCAGTTCAAAATATAAAAGTGAAACATTTTCATCATTTGTCTTGAAAAAATATAATTCCTTGAAGTGAGTCATCTAAAAATGATAAAAACATTTAAGAGAGAGATTTGGGAAACAACATTTAAAAAGACAATATTAAACATATGTTTTAATTGATATTATCTATATTTAGTGTAATTATATAACAAACCATAAAACAGTATGAAGAGAGAGACATCCCATGGAAATATAATATAATATACTATAATATAATATAATACAATATAATACAATATATAATATAATATATAATATACTATAATATAATATTATACAATATAATACAATATATAATATAATACATAATATACTATAATATAATATAATATAATACAATATATAATATAATACATAATATACTATAATATAATATAATATAATACAATATATAATATAATATATAGTATAATATAATATATAATATAATACATAATATACTATTATATAATATAATACAATATAATACAATATATAATATAATATATAATATAATATACTATAATATAATACAATATATAATATAATATATTATATATGACATATTATAATATAATACAATATATAATATAATATATAATATAATATACTATAATATAATACAATATATAATATAATATATTATATATGACATACTATAATATAATACAATATATAATATAATATTATATATAATATACTATAATATAATACAATATATAATTTTCAATTCAATTTATTTTTGTAACGCCCAAAATCACAACATCACTTCCTCTGAGAGCGACAGTGAAAAATATATATAATATACACGTAAAGCACTGTATACATCTAATGCATTTGTCCATCCATCCATTTTCTACCGCTTGTTCCTTTTCGGGGTCGCAGGTGACTGGAGCCTATCCCAGTGACTTTGGGCCTTAGGCCGGGTTCACCCTGGACAGGGGCAAACTGGTCGCAGGGTCAACACAGAAACACAGACATTACAGTCACTCACATTGATTCAGAGTCACCGATTCTACCCGATACATCATGTGATTGGACGGTGGGAGGAGCCTGAGAACCCGGAGAGAACCCACAGTAACACGGGGAGAACCCACGGTAACACGAGGAGAACCCACGGTAACACGAGAAGAACCAACGGTAACACGAGAAGAACCCACGGTAACACGAGGAGAACCCACGGTAACACGAGAAGAACCCACAGTAACACGAGGAGAACCCACGGTAACACGGGGAGAACCCACGGTAACACGAGGAGAACCCACGGTAACACGAGAAGAACCCACGGTAACACGAGGAGAACCCACGGTAACACGAGAAGAACCAACGGTAACACGAGAAGAACCCACGGTAACACGAGGAGAACCCACGGTCACACGAGAAGAACCCACGGTAACACGAGGAGAACCCACGGTAACACGGGGAGAACCCACGGTAACACGAGAAGAACCCACGGTAACACGAGGAGAACCCACGGTAACACGAGGAGAACCCACGGTAACACGAGAAGAACCCACGGTAACACGAGGAGAACCCACGGCAACACGAGAAGAACCAACGGTAACACGAGAAGAACCCACGGTAACACGAGGAGAACCCACGGTAACACGAGGAGAACCCACGGTAACACGAGAAGAACCAACGGTAACACGAGAAGAACCCACGGTAACACGAGGAGAACCCACGGTAACACGAGAAGAACCCACAGTAACACGAGGAGAACCCACGGTAACACGGGGAGAACCCACGGTAACACGAGGAGAACCCACGGTAACACGAGAAGAACCCACGGTAACACGAGGAGAACCCACGGTAACACGAGAAGAACCAACGGTAACACGAGAAGAACCCACGGTAACACGAGGAGAACCCACGGTAACACGAGAAGAACCCACAGTAACACGAGGAGAACCCACGGTAACACGGGGAGAACCCACGGTAACACGAGAAGAACCCACGGTAACACGAGGAGAACCCACGGTAACACGAGGAGAACCCACGGTAACATGAGAAGAACCCACGGTAACACGAGGAGAACCCACAGCAACACGAGAAGAACCAACGGTAACACGAGAAGAACCCACGGTAACACGAGGAGAACCCACGGTAACAAGAGGAGAACCCACGGTAACACGGGGAGAACCCACGGTAACACGAGGAGAACCCACGGTAACACGAGAAGAACCCACGGTAACACGAGGAGAACCCACGGTAACACGAGGAGAACCCATGGTAACACGAGAAGAACCCACGGTAACACGAGGAGAACCCACGGTAACACGAGAAGAACCCACGGTAACACGAGGAGAACCCACGGTAACACGAGAAGAACCAACGGTAACACGAGAAGAACCCACGGTAACACGAGGAGAACCCACGGTAACACGAGAAGAACCCACAGTAACACGAGGAGAACCCACGGTAACACGGGGAGAACCCACGGTAACACGAGAAGAACCCACGGTAACACGAGGCGAACCCACGGTAACACGAGGAGAACCCACGGTAACACGAGAAGAACCCACGGTAACACGAGGAGAACCCACGGTAACACGAGGAGAACCAACGGTAACACGAGAAGAACCCACGGTAACACGAGGAGAACCCACGGCAACACGAGAAGAACCAACGGTAACACGAGAAGAACCCACGGTAACACGAGGAGAACCCACGGTAACACGAGGAGAACCCACGGTAACACGGGGAGAACCCACGGTAACACGAGGAGAACCCACGGTAACACGAGAAGAACCCACGGTAACACGAGGAGAACCCACGGTAACACGAGAAGAACCCACGGTAACACGAGGAGAACCCACGGTAACACGAGAAGAACCCACGGTAACACGAGGAGAACCCACGGTAACACGAGAAGAACCAACGGTAACACGAGAAGAACCCACGGTAACACGAGGAGAACCCACGGTAACACGAGAAGAACCCACGGTAACACGAGGAGAACCCACGGTAACACGGGGAGAACCCACGGTAACACGAGAAGAACCCACAGTAACACGAGGAGAACCCACGGTAACACGGGGAGAACCCACGGTAACACGAGGAGAACCCACGGTAACACGAGAAGAACCCACGGTAACACGAGGAGAACCCACGGTAACACGAGAAGAACCAACGGTAACACGAGAAGAACCCACGGTAACACGAGGAGAACCCACGGTAACACGAGAAGAACCCACAGTAACACGAGGAGAACCCACGGTAACACGGGGTGAACCCACGGTAACACGAGAAGAACCCACGGTAACACGAGAAGAACCCACGGTAACACGAGGAGAACCCACGGTAACACGAGAAGAACCCACGGTAACACGAGGAGAACCCACGGCAACACGAGAAGAACCAACGGTAACACGAGAAGAACCCACGGTAACACGAGGAGAACCCACGGTAACACGAGGAGAACCCACGGTAACACGGGGAGAACCCACGGTAACACGAGGAGAACCCACGGTAACACGAGAAGAACCCACGGTAACACGAGGAGAACCCACGGTAACACGAGGAGAACCCATGGTAACACGAGAAGAACCCACGGTAACACGAGGAGAACCCACGGTAACACGAGAAGAACCCACGGTAACACGAGGAGAACCCACGGTAACACGAGAAGAACCAACGGTAACACGAGAAGAACCCACGGTAACACAAGGAGAACCCACGGTAACACGGGGAGAACCCACGGTAACACGAGAAGAACCCACAGTAACACGAGGAGAACCCACGGTAACACGGGGAGAACCCACGGTAACACGAGAAGAACCCACGGTAACACGAGGAGAACCCACGGTAACACGAGGAGAACCCACGGTAACACGAGAAGAACCCACGGTAACACGAGGAGAACCCACGGTAATACGAGAAGAACCAACGGTAACACGGGGAGAACCCACGGTAACACGAGGCGAACCCACGGTAACACGAGGAGAACCCACGGTAACACGAGAAGAACCCACGGTAACACGAGGAGAACCCACGGTAACACGAGAAGAACCAACGGTAACACGAGAAGAACCCACGGTAACACGAGGAGAACCCACGGTAACACGAGAAGAACCCACGGTAACACGAGGAGAACCCACGGTAACACGGGGAGAACCCACGGTAACACGAGAAGAACCCACAGTAACACGAGGAGAACCCACGGTAACACGGGGAGAACCCACGGTAACACGAGGAGAACCCACGGTAACACGAGAAGAACCCACGGTAACACGAGGAGAACCCACGGTAACACGAGAAGAACCAACGGTAACACGAGAAGAACCCACGGTAACACGAGGAGAACCCACGGTAACACGAGAAGAACCCACAGTAACACGAGGAGAACCCACGGTAACACGGGGTGAACCCACGGTAACACGAGAAGAACCCACGGTAACACGAGAAGAACCCACGGTAACACGAGGAGAACCCACGGTAACACGAGAAGAACCCACGGTAACACGAGGAGAACCCACGGCAACACGAGAAGAACCAACGGTAACACGAGAAGAACCCACGGTAACACGAGGAGAACCCACGGTAACACGAGGAGAACCCACGGTAACACGGGGAGAACCCACGGTAACACGAGGAGAACCCACGGTAACACGAGGAGAACCCACGGTAACACGAGAAGAACCAACGGTAACACGAGAAGAACCCACGGTAACACGAGGAGAACCCACGGCAACACGAGAAGAACCAACGGTAACACGAGAAGAACCCACGGTAACACGAGGAGAACCCACGGTAACACGAGGAGAACCCACGGTAACACGAGGAGAACCCACGGTAACACGAGAAGAACCCACGGTAACACGAGGAGAACCCACGGTAACACGAGAAGAACCCACGGTAACACGAGGAGAACCCACGGTAACACGAGAAGAACCCACGGTAACACGAGAAGAACCAACGGTAACACGAGAAGAACCCACGGTAACACGAGGAGAACCCACGGTAACACGAGAAGAACCCACGGTAACACGAGGAGAACCCACGGTAACACGGGGAGAACCCACGGTAACACGAGGCGAACCCACGGTAACACGAGGAGAACCCACGGTAACACGAGAAGAACCCACGGTAACACGAGGAGAACCCACGGTAACACGAGAAGAACCAACGGTAACACGAGAAGAACCCACGGTAACACGAGGAGAACCCACAGTAACACGAGAAGAACCCACGGTAACACGAGGAGAACCCACGGTAACACGGGGAGAACCCACGGTAACACGAGGAGAACCCACGGTAACACGAGAAGAACCCACGGTAACACTGGGAGAACCCACAGTAACACGAGGAGAACCCATGGTAACACTGGGAGAACCCACGGTAACACTGGGAGAACCCACGGTAACACGAGGAGAACCCACGGTAACACAAGGAGAACCCACGGTAACACGGGGAGAACCCACGGTAACACGAGGAGAACCCACAGTAACACGAGAAGAACCCATGGTAACACGAGGAGAACCCACGGTAACACGAGGAGAACCCACGGTAACACGAGGAGAACCCACGGTAACACGAGAAGAACCCACGGTAACACGAGGAGAACCCACGGTAACACGAGAAGAACCCACGGTAACACGAGGAGAACCCACGTTAACACGAGAAGAACCCACGGTAACACGAGGAGAACCCACGGTAACACGAGAAGAACCAACGGTAACACGAGAAGAACCCACGGTAACACGAGGAGAACCCACGGTAACACGAGAAGAACCCACGGTAACACGAGGAGAACCCACGGTAACACGAGAAGAACCAACGGTAACACGAGAAGAACCCACGGTAACACGAGGAGAACCCACGGTAACACGAGAAGAACCCACGGTAACACGAGGAGAACCCACGGTAACACGGGGAGAACCCACGGTAACACGAGGCGAACCCACGGTAACACGAGGAGAACCCACGGTAACACGAGAAGAACCCACGGTAACACGAGGAGAACCCACGGTAACACGAGAAGAACCAACGGTAACACGAGAAGAACCCACGGTAACACGAGGAGAACCCACAGTAACACGAGAAGAACCCACGGTAACACGAGGAGAACCCACGGTAACACGGGGAGAACCCACGGTAACACGAGGAGAACCCACGGTAACACGAGAAGAACCCACGGTAACACTGGGAGAACCCACAGTAACACGAGGAGAACCCATGGTAACACTGGGAGAACCCACGGTAACACTGGGAGAACCCACGGTAACACGAGGAGAACCCACGGTAACACAAGGAGAACCCACGGTAACACGGGGAGAACCCACGGTAACACGAGGAGAACCCATGGTAACACTGGGAGAACCCACGGTAACACTGGGAGAACCCACGGTAACACGAGGAGAACCCACAGTAACACGAGAAGAACCCATGGTAACACAAGGAGAACCCACGGTAACACGGGGAGAACCCACGGTAACACGAGGAGAACCCACGGTAACACGAGGAGAACCCACGGTAACACGAGGAGAACCCACGGTAACACGAGAAGAACCCACGGTAACACGAGGAGAACCCACGGTAACACGAGAAGAACCCACGGTAACACGAGGAGAACCCACGGTAACACGAGAAGAACCAACGGTAACACGAGAAGAACCCACGGTAACACGAGGAGAACCCACGGTAACACGAGAAGAACCCACGGTAACACGAGGAGAACCCACGGTAACACGGGGAGAACCCACGGTAACACGAGGCGAACCCACGGTAACACGAGGAGAACCCACGGTAACACGAGAAGAACCCACGGTAACACGAGGAGAACCCACGGTAACACGAGAAGAACCAACGGTAACACGAGAAGAACCCACGGTAACACGAGGAGAACCCACAGTAACACGAGAAGAACCCACGGTAACACGAGGAGAACCCACGGTAACACGGGGAGAACCCACGGTAACACGAGGAGAACCCACGGTAACACGAGAAGAACCCACGGTAACACAGGGAGAACCCACAGTAACACGAGGAGAACCCACGGTAACACAAGGAGAACCCACGGTAACACGGGGAGAACCCACGGTAACACGAGGAGAACCCATGGTAACATTGGGAGAACCCACGGTAACACTGGGAGAACCCACGGTAACACGAGGAGAACCCACAGTAACACGAGAAGAACCCATGGTAACACGAGGAGAACCCACGGTAACACGGGGAGAACCCACGGTAATACGAGGAGAACCCACGGTAACACGAGGAGAACCCACGGTAACACGAGAAGAACCCACGGTAACACGAGAAGAACCCACGGTAACACGAGGAGAACCCACGGTAACACGAGAAGAACCCACGGTAACACGAGGAGAACCCACGGTAACACGGGGAGAACCCACGGTAACACGAGGCGAACCCACGGTAACACGAGGAGAACCCACGGTAACACGAGAAGAACCCACGGTAACACGAGGAGAACCCACGGTAACACGAGAAGAACCAACGGTAACACGAGAAGAACCCACGGTAACACGAGGAGAACCCACAGTAACACGAGAAGAACCCACGGTAACACGAGGAGAACCCACGGTAACACGGGGAGAACCCACGGTAACACGAGGAGAACCCACGGTAACACGAGAAGAACCCACGGTAACACAGGGAGAACCCACAGTAACACGAGGAGAACCCATGGTAACACTGGGAGAACCCACGGTAACACTGGGAGAACCCACGGTAACACGAGGAGAACCCACGGTAACACAAGGAGAACCCACGGTAACACGGGGAGAACCCACGGTAACACGAGGAGAACCCATGGTAACATTGGGAGAACCCACGGTAACACTGGGAGAACCCACGGTAACACGAGGAGAACCCACAGTAACACGAGAAGAACCCATGGTAACACGAGGAGAACCCACGGTAACACGGGGAGAACCCACGGTAATACGAGGAGAACCCACGGTAACACGAGGAGAACCCACGGTAACACGAGAAGAACCCACGGTAACACGAGGCGAACCCACGGTAACACGAGGAGAACCCACGGTAACACGAGAAGAACCCACGGTAACACGAGGAGAACCCACGGTAACACGAGAAGAACCAACGGTAACACGAGAAGAACCCACGGTAACACGAGGAGAACCCACAGTAACACGAGAAGAACCCACGGTAACACGAGGAGAACCCACGGTAACACGGGGAGAACCCACGGTAACACGAGGAGAACCCACGGTAACACGAGAAGAACCCACGGTAACACTGGGAGAACCCACAGTAACACGAGGAGAACCCATGGTAACACTGGGAGAACCCACGGTAACACTGGGAGAACCCACGGTAACACGAGGAGAACCCACGGTAACACAAGGAGAACCCACGGTAACACGGGGAGAACCCACGGTAACACGAGGAGAACCCATGGTAACACTGGGAGAACCCACGGTAACACTGGGAGAACCCACGGTAACACGAGGAGAACCCACAGTAACACGAGAAGAACCCATGGTAACACAAGGAGAACCCACGGTAACACGGGGAGAACCCACGGTAACACGAGGAGAACCCACGGTAACACGAGGAGAACCCACGGTAACACGAGGAGAACCCACGGTAACACGAGAAGAACCCACGGTAACACGAGGAGAACCCACGGTAACACGAGAAGAACCCACGGTAACACGAGGAGAACCCACGGTAACACGAGAAGAACCAACGGTAACACGAGAAGAACCCACGGTAACACGAGGAGAACCCACGGTAACACGAGAAGAACCCACGGTAACACGAGGAGAACCCACGGTAACACGGGGAGAACCCACGGTAACACGAGGCGAACCCACGGTAACACGAGGAGAACCCACGGTAACACGAGAAGAACCCACGGTAACACGAGGAGAACCCACGGTAACACGAGAAGAACCAACGGTAACACGAGAAGAACCCACGGTAACACGAGGAGAACCCACAGTAACACGAGAAGAACCCACGGTAACACGAGGAGAACCCACGGTAACACGGGGAGAACCCACGGTAACACGAGGAGAACCCACGGTAACACGAGAAGAACCCACGGTAACACAGGGAGAACCCACAGTAACACGAGGAGAACCCATGGTAACACTGGGAGAACCCACGGTAACACTGGGAGAACCCACGGTAACACGAGGAGAACCCACGGTAACACAAGGAGAACCCACGGTAACACGGGGAGAACCCACGGTAACACGAGGAGAACCCATGGTAACATTGGGAGAACCCACGGTAACACTGGGAGAACCCACGGTAACACGAGGAGAACCCACAGTAACACGAGAAGAACCCATGGTAACACGAGGAGAACCCACGGTAACACGGGGAGAACCCACGGTAATACGAGGAGAACCCACGGTAACACGAGGAGAACCCACGGTAACACGAGAAGAACCCACGGTAACACGAGGAGAACCCACGGTAACACGAGAAGAACCCACGGTAACACGAGGAGAACCCACGGTAACACGAGAAGAACCAACAGTAACACGAGAAGAACCCACGGTAACACGAGGAGAACCCATGGTAACACGAGAAGAACCCACGGTAACACGAGGAGAACCCACGGTAACACGGGGAGAACCCACGGTAACACGAGGAGAACCCACGGTAACACGAGGAGAACCCACGGTAAAACGAGAACAACCCACGGTAACACGAGGAGAACCCACGGTAACACGAGAAGAACCAACGGTAACACGAGAAGAACCCACGGTAACACGAGGAGAACCCACAGTAACACGAGAAGAACCCACGGTAACACGAGGAGAACCCACTGTAACACGAGGAGAACCCACGGTAACACGAGAAGAACCCACGGTAACACGTGGAGAACCCACGGTAACACTGGGAGAACCCACGGTAACATGAGGAGAACCCATGGTAACACTGGGAGAACCCATGGTAACACTGGGAGAACCCACGGTAACACTGGGAGAACCCACGGTAACACGAGGAGAACCCACGGTAACACGAGGAGAACCCACGGTAACACGGGGAGAACCCACGGTAACACGAGGAGAACCCATGGTAACACTGGGAGAACCCACGGTAACACGAGAAGAACCCACGGTAACACGGGGAGAACCCACGGTAACACGAGGAGAACCCACGGTAACACTGGGAGAACCCACGGTAACACTGGGAGAACCCACGGAAACACGAGGAGAACCCACGGTAACACGAGAAGAACCCACGGTAACACGAGGAGAACCCACGTTAACACTGGGAGAACCCACGGTAACACGGGGAGAACCCACGGTAACACGAGGAGAACCCACGGTAACACGGGAAGAACCCACGGTAACACGAGGAGAACCCACGGTAACACTGGGAGAACCCACGGTAACACGGGGAGAACCCACGGTAACACGAGGAGAACCCACGGTAACACTGGAAGAACCCACGGTAACACTGGGAGAACCAGCGGTAACACGAGGAGAACCCACAGTAACACGGGGAGAACCCACGGTAACACGGGGAGAACCCACGGTAACACGGGGAGAACCCACAGTAACACGGGGAGAACCCACGGTAACACGAGAAGAACCCACGGTAACACTGGGAGAACCCACGGTAACACGAGGAGAACCCATGGTAACACTGGGAGAACCCACGGTAACACTGGGAAAACCCACGGTAACACGGGGAGAACCCACGGTAACATGAGGAGAACCCACGGTAACACTGGGAGAACCCACGGTAACACTGGGAGAACCCACGGTAACACGAGGAGAACCAACAGTAACACGGGGAGAACCCACGGTAACACAGAGAGAACACACGGTAACATTGGGAGAACCCACGGTAACACAGGGAGAACCCACGGTAACACGGAGAGAACCCACGGTAACACAGAGAGAACCCACGGTTACACAGGGAGAACCCACGGTAACAGGGAGAACCCACGGTAACATGGGGAGAACCCACGGTAACACGGGGAGAACCCACGGTAACACAGAGAGAACCCACGGTAACACAGAGAGAAAACCCACGGTAACACAGAGAGAGAACCCACGGTAACACGAGGAGAACCCATGGTAACACGAGAAGAACCCACGGTAACACTGGGAGAACCCACGGTAACACGGGGAGAACCCACGGTAACACGAGGAGAACCCACGGTAACACTGGGAGAACCCATGGTAACACGAGGAGAACCCACAGTAACACGGGGAGAACCCACGGTAACACGGGGAGAACCCACAGTAACACGGGGAGTACCCACGGTAACACGGGGAGAACCCACGGTAACACAGAGAGAACACACGGTAACACAGAGAGAACCCACGGTTACACAGGGAGAACCCACGGTAACAGGGAGAACCCACGGTAACATGGGGAGAACCCACGGTAACACGGGGAGAACCCACGGTAACACGAGAAGAACCCACGGTAACACGGGGAGAACCCACGGTAACACGAGGAGAACCCACAGTAACACTGGGAGAACCCACGGTAACACTGGGAGAACCCACGGTAACACGAGGAGAACCCACGGAAACACGAGGAGAACCCACGGTAACACGAGAAGAACCCACGGTAACACGAGGAGAACCCACGTTAACACTGGGAGAACCCACGGTAACACGGGGAGAACCCACGGTAACACGAGGAGAACCCACGGTAACACGAGAAGAACCCACGGTAACACGAGGAGAACCCACGGTAACACTGGGAGAACCCACGGTAACACGGGGAGAACCCACGGTAACACGAGGAGAACCCACGGTAACACTGGGAGAACCCACGGTAACACTGGGAGAACCCACGGTAACACGAGGAGAACCCACAGTAACACGGGGAGAACCCACGGTAACACGGGGAGAACCCATGGTAACACGGGGAGAACCCACAGTAACACGGGGAGAACCCACGGTAACACGAGAAGAACCCACGGTAACACTGGGAGAACCCACGGTAACACGAGGAGAACCCACGGTAACACGAGGAGAACCCACGGTAACACTGGGAAAACCCACGGTAACACGGGGAGAACCCACGGTAACACGAGGAGAACCCACGGTAACACTGGGAGAACCCACGGTAACACTGGGAGAACCCACGGTAACACGAGGAGAACCAACAGTAACACGGGGAGAACCCACGGTAACACAGAGAGAACACACGGTAACATTGGGAGAACCCACGGTAACACAGGGAGAACCCACGGTAACACGGAGAGAACCCACGGTAACACAGAGAGAACCCACGGTTACACAGGGAGAACCCACGGTAACAGGGAGAACCCACGGTAACATGGGGAGAACCCACGGTAACACGGGGAGAACCCACGGTAACACAGAGAGAACCCACGGTAACACAGAGAGAAAACCCACGGTAACACAGAGAGAGAACCCACGGTAACACGAGGAGAACCCATGGTAACACGAGAAGAACCCACGGTAACACTGGGAGAACCCACGGTAACACGGGGAGAACCCACGGTAACACGAGGAGAACCCACGGTAACACTGGGAGAACCCATGGTAACACGAGGAGAACCCACAGTAACACGGGGAGAACCCACGGTAACACGGGGAGAACCCACAGTAACACGGGGAGTACCCACGGTAACACGGGGAGAACCCACGGTAACACAGAGAGAACACACGGTAACATTGGGAGAACCCACGGTAACACGGGGAGAACCCACGGTAACACGGAGAGAACCCACGGTAACACAGAGAGAACCCACGGTTACACAGGGAGAACCCACGGTAACAGGGAGAACCCACGGTAACATGGGGAGAACCCACGGTAACACGGGGAGAACCCACGGTAACACAGAGAGAACCCACGGTAACACGAGGAGAAACCACGGTAACACGGGGAGAACCCACGGTAACACGAGGAGAACCCACGGTAACACGAGAAGAACCCACTATAACACGAGGAGAACCCACGGTAACACTGGGAGAACCCACGGTAACACGGGGAGAACCCACGGTAACACTGGGAGAACCCACGGTAACACGAGGAGAACCCACGGTAACACTGGGAGAACCCACGGTAACACAGAGGGAACCCACGGTAACATGGGGAGAACCCACGGTAACACGGAGAGAACCACGGGGAGAACCCACGGTAACACGGAGAGAACCCACGGTAACACGGAGAGAACCACGGGGAGAACCCACGATAACACGGAGAGAACCCACGGTGACACAGAGAGAACCCACGGTAACACGGGGAGAACCCACGGTAACACGGAGAGAACCATGGGGAGAACCCACGGTAACACGGAGAGAACCCACGGTAACACGGGAAGAACCCACGGTAACACGGGGAGAACCCACGGTAACACGGTGAGAACCCACGGTAACACGGGGAGAACCCACGGTAGCATGGGGAGAACCCACGGTAACACTAGGAGAACCCATGGTAACACGAGAAGAACCCACGGTAACACGAGGAGAACCCACGGTACCACGGGTAGAACCCACGGTAACACGAGGAGAACCCACGGTAACACGAGGAGAACCCACGGTAACACGAGAAGAACCCACGGTAACACAAGGAGAACCCACGGTAACACGAGAAGAACCAACGGTAACACGAGAAGAACCCACGGTAACACGAGGAGAACCCACAGTAACACGAGAAGAACCCACGGTAACACGAGGAGAACCCATGGTAACACTGGGAGAACCCACGGTAACACTGGTAGAACCCACGGTAACACGAGGAGAACCCACAGTAACACGAGAAGAACCCACGGTAACACGAGAAGAACCCACGGTAACACGAGGAGAACCCACGGTAACACGAGAAGAACCAACGGTAACACGAGGAGAACCCACAGTAACACGGGGAGAACCCACGGTAACACGGGGAGAACCCATGGTAACACGGGGAGAACCCACAGTAACACGGGGAGAACCCACGGTAACACGAGAAGAACCCACGGTAACACTGGGAGAACCCACGGTAACACGAGGAGAACCCACGGTAACACGAGGAGAACCCACGGTAACACTGGGAAAACCCACGGTAACACGGGGAGAACCCACGGTAACACGAGGAGAACCCACGGTAACACTGGGAGAACCCACGGTAACACTGGGAGAACCCACGGTAACACGAGGAGAACCAACAGTAACACGGGGAGAACCCACGGTAACACAGAGAGAACACACGGTAACATTGGGAGAACCCACGGTAACACAGGGAGAACCCACGGTAACACGGAGAGAACCCACGGTAACACAGAGAGAACCCACGGTTACACAGGGAGAACCCACGGTAACAGGGAGAACCCACGGTAACATGGGGAGAACCCACGGTAACACGGGGAGAACCCACGGTAACACAGAGAGAACCCACGGTAACACAGAGAGAAAACCCACGGTAACACTGAGAGAGAACCCACGGTAACACGAGGAGAACCCATGGTAACACGAGAAGAACCCACGGTAACACTGGGAGAACCCACGGTAACACGGGGAGAACCCACGGTAACACGAGGAGAACCCACGGTAACACTGGGAGAACCCATGGTAACACGAGGAGAACCCACAGTAACACGGGGAGAACCCACGGTAACACGGGGAGAACCCACAGTAACACGGGGAGTACCCACGGTAACACGGGGAGAACCCACGGTAACACAGAGAGAACACACGGTAACATTGGGAGAACCCACGGTAACACGGGGAGAACCCACGGTAACACGGAGAGAACCCACGGTAACACAGAGAGAACCCACGGTTACACAGGGAGAACCCACGGTAACAGGGAGAACCCACGGTAACATGGGGAGAACCCACGGTAACACGGGGAGAACCCACGGTAACACAGAGAGAACCCACGGTAACACGAGGAGAAACCACGGTAACACGGGGAGAACCCACGGTAACACGAGGAGAACCCACGGTAACACGAGAAGAACCCACTATAACACGAGGAGAACCCACGGTAACACTGGGAGAACCCACGGTAACACGGGGAGAACCCACGGTAACACTGGGAGAACCCACGGTAACACGAGGAGAACCCACGGTAACACTGGGAGAACCCACGGTAACACAGAGGGAACCCACGGTAACATGGGGAGAACCCACGGTAACACGGAGAGAACCACGGGGAGAACCCACGGTAACACGGAGAGAACCCACGGTAACACGGAGAGAACCACGGGGAGAACCCACGATAACACGGAGAGAACCCACGGTGACACAGAGAGAACCCACGGTAACACGGGGAGAACCCACGGTAACACGGAGAGAACCATGGGGAGAACCCACGGTAACACGGAGAGAACCCACGGTAACACGGGAAGAACCCACGGTAACACGGGGAGAACCCACGGTAACACGGTGAGAACCCACGGTAACACGGGGAGAACCCACGGTAGCATGGGGAGAACCCACGGTAACACTAGGAGAACCCATGGTAACACGAGAAGAACCCACGGTAACACGAGGAGAACCCACGGTACCACGGGTAGAACCCACGGTAACACGAGGAGAACCCACGGTAACACGAGGAGAACCCACGGTAACACAAGAAGAACCCACGGTAACACAAGGAGAACCCACGGTAACACGAGAAGAACCAACGGTAACACGAGAAGAACCCACGGTAACACGAGGAGAACCCACAGTAACACGAGAAGAACCCACGGTAACACGAGGAGAACCCATGGTAACACTGGGAGAACCCACGGTAACACTGGTAGAACCCACGGTAACACGAGGAGAACCCACAGTAACACGAGAAGAACCCACGGTAACACGAGAAGAACCCACGGTAACACGAGGAGAACCCACGGTAACACGAGAAGAACCAACGGTAACACGAGAAGAACCCACGGTAACACGAGAAGAACCCACGGTAACACGAGGAGAACCCACAGTAACACGAGAAGAACCCACGGTAACACGAGGAGAACCCATGGTAACACTGGGAGAACCCACGGTAACACTGGTAGAACCCACGGTAACACGAGGAGAACCCACAGTAACACGAGAAGAACCCACGGTAACACGAGGAGAACCCACTGTAACACGAGGAGAACCCACGGTAACACGAGAAGAACCCACGGTAACACGTGGAGAACCCACGGTAACACTGGGAGAACCCACGGTAACATGAGGAGAACCCATGGTAACACTGGGAGAACCCATGGTAACACTGGGAGAACCCACGGTAACACTGGGAGAACCCACGGTAACACGAGGAGAACCCACGGTAACACGAGGAGAACCCACGGTAACACGGGGAGAACCCACGGTAACACGAGGAAAACCCATGGTAACACTGGGAGAACCCACGGTAACACGAGAAGAACCCACGGTAACACGGGGAGAACCCACGGTAACACGAGGAGAACCCACGGTAACACTGGGAGAACCCACGGTAACACTGGGAGAACCCACGGTAACACGAGGAGAACCCACGGAAACACGAGGAGAACCCACGGTAACACGAGAAGAACCCACGGTAACACGAGGAGAACCCACGTTAACACTGGGAGAACCCACGGTAACACGGGGAGAACCCACGGTAACACGAGGAGAACCCACGGTAACACGGGAAGAACCCACGGTAACACGAGGAGAACCCACGGTAACACTGGGAGAACCCACGGTAACACGGGGAGAACCCACGGTAACACGAGGAGAACCCACGGTAACACTGGAAGAACACACGGTAACACTGGGAGAACCAGCGGTAACACGAGGAGAACCCACAGTAACACGGGGAGAACCCACGGTAACACGGGGAGAACCCACAGTAACACGGGGAGAACCCACGGTAACACGAGAAGAACCCACGGTAACACTGGGAGAACCCACGGTAACACGAGGAGAACCCATGGTAACACTGGGAGAACCCACGGTAACACTGGGAGAACCCACGGTAACACGAGGAGAACCCACGGTAACACAAGGAGAACCCACGGTAACACTGGGAGAACCCACGGTAACACTGGGAGAACCCACGGTAACACGAGGAGAACCCACAGTAACACGGGGAGAACCCACGGTAACACAGAGAGAACACACGGTAACATTGGGAGAACCCACGGTAACACGGGGAGAACCCACGGTAACACGGAGAGAACCCACGGTAACACAGAGAGAACCCACGGTTACACAGGGAGAACCCACGGTAACAGGGAGAACCCACGGTAACATGGGGAGAACCCACGGTAACACGGGGAGAACCCACGGTAACACAGAGAGAACCCACGGTAACACAGAGAGAAAACCCACGGTAACACAGAGAGAGAACCCACGGTAACACGAGGAGAACCCATGGTAACACGAGAAGAACCCATGGTAACACTGGGAGAACCCACGGTAACACGGGGAGAACCCACGGTAACACGAGGAGAACCCATGGTAACACTGGGAGAACCCATGGTAACACGAGGAGAACCCACAGTAACACGGGGAGAACCCACGGTAACACGGGGAGAACCCACAGTAACACGGGGAGTACCCACGGTAACACGGGGAGAACCCACGGTAACACAGAGAGAACCCACGGTTACACAGGGAGAACCCAAGGTAACAGGGAGAACCCACGGTAACATGGGGAGAACCCACGGTAACACGGGGAGAACCCACGGTAACACAGAGAGAACCCACGGTAACACGAGGAGAAACCACGGTAACACGGGGAGAACCCACGGTAACACGAGGAGAACCCACGGTAACACGAGAAGAACCCACGGTAACACGAGGAGAACCCACGGTAACACTGGGAGAACCCACGGTAACACGGGGAGAACCCACGGTAACACAAGGAGAACCCACGGTAACACTGGGAGAACCCACGGTAACACGGGGAGAACCCACGGTAACACGAGGAGAACCCACGGTAACACTGGAAGAACCCACGGTAACACTGGGAGAACCAGCGGTAACACGAGGAGAACCCACAGTAACACGGGGAGAACCCACGGTAACACGGGGAGAACCCACAGTAACACGGGGAGAACCCACGGTAACACGAGAAGAACCCACGGTAACACTGGGAGAACCCACGGTAACACGAGGAGAACCCATGGTAACACTGGGAGAACCCACGGTAACACTGGGAGAACCCACGGTAACACGAGGAGAACCCACGGTAACACAAGGAGAACCCACGGTAACACAAGGAGAACCCACGGTAACACTGGGAGAACCCACGGTAACACGAGGAGAACCCACGGTAACACGAGGAGAACCCATGGTAACACTGGGAGAACCCATGGTAACACGAGGAGAACCCACAGTAACACGGGGAGAACCCACGGTAACACGGGGAGAACCCACAGTAACACGGGGAGTACCCACGGTAACACGGGGAGAACCCACGGTAACACAGAGAGAACCCACGGTTACACAGGGAGAACCCAAGGTAACAGGGAGAACCCACGGTAACATGGGGAGAACCCACGGTAACACGGGGAGAACCCACGGTAACACAGAGAGAACCCACGGTAACACGAGGAGAAACCACGGTAACACGGGGAGAACCCACGGTAACACGAGGAGAACCCACGGTAACACGAGAAGAACCCACGGTAACACTGGGAGAACCCACGGTAACACGGGGAGAACCCACGGTAACACAAGGAGAACCCACGGTAACACTGGGCGAACCCACGGTTACACAGGGAGAACCCAAGGTAACAGGGAGAACCCACGGTAACATGGGGAGAACCCACGGTAACACGGGGAGAACCCACGGTAACACAGAGAGAACCCACGGTAACACGAGGAGAAACCACGGTAACACGGGGAGAACCCACGGTAACACGAGGAGAACCCACGGTAACACGAGAAGAACCCACGGTAACACGAGGAGAACCCACGGTAACACTGGGAGAACCCACGGTAACACGGGGAGAACCCACGGTAACACAAGGAGAACCCACGGTAACAGTGGGAGAACCCACGGTAACACTGGGAGAACCCAGGGTAACACGAGGAGAACCCACGGTAACACTGGGAGAACCCGCTGTAACACTGGGAGAACCCACGGTAACACAGAGGGAACCCACGGTAACACTGGGAGAACCCGCTGTAACACTGGGAGAACCCACGGTAACACAGAGGGAACCCACGGTAACATGGGGAGAACCCACGGTAACACGGAGAGAACCACGGGGAGAACCCACGGTAACACGGAGAGAACCCACGGTAACACGGAGAGAACCACGGGGAGAACCCACGATAACACGGAGAGAACCCACGGTGACACAGAGAGAACCCACGGTAACACGGGGAGAACCCACGGTAACACGGAGAGAACCATGGGGAGAACCCACGGTAACACGGAGAGAACCCACGGTAACACGGGAAGAACCCACGGTAACACGGGGAGAACCCACGGTAACACGGGGAGAACCCACGGTAACACGGGGAGAACCCACGGTAGCATGGGGAGAACCCACAGTAACACGGGGAGAACCCATTGTAACACGGGGAGAACCCAAGGTAACACAGAGAGAACACACGGTAACATTGGGAGAACCCACGGTAACACTGGGAGAACCCACGGTAACACGGAGAACCCACGGTAACACGGGGAGAACCCACGGTAACACGAGGAGAACCCACGGTAACACAGAGAGAACCCACGGTAACACAGAGAGAGAACCCAAGGTAACACAGAGAGAGAACCCACGGTAACACGAGGAGAACCCACGGTAACACGAGAAGAACCCACGGTAACACGAGGAGAACCCACGGTAACACGGGGAGAACCCACGGTAACACTGGGAGAACCCACGGTAACACTGGGAGAACCCTAGGTAATACTGGGAGAACCCACGGTAACACGAGGAGAACCCACGGTAACACTGAGAACCCACGGTAACACGGGGAGAACCCACGGTAACACTGGGAGAACCCACGGTAACACTGGGAGAACCCACGGTAACACGAGGAGAACCAACGGTAACACGAGAAGAACCCACGGTAACACGAGGAGAACCCATGGTAACACGAGAAGAACCCACGGTAACACGAGGAGAACCCACGGTAACACGGGGAGAACCCACGGTAACACGAGGAGAACCCACGGTAACACGAGGAGAACCCACGGTAACACGAGAAGAACCCACGGTAACACGAGGAGAACCCACGGTAACATGAGGAGAACCCACTGTAACACGAGAAGAACCCACGGTAACACGAGGAGAACCCACGTTAACACTGGGAGAACCCACGGTAACACGGGGAGAACCCACGGTAACACGAGGAGAACCCACGGTAACACGAGAAGAACCCACGGTAACACGAGGACAACCCACGGTAACACTGGGAGAACCCACGGTAACACGGGGAGAACCCACGGTAACACGAGGAGAACCCACGGTAACACTGGGAGAACCCACGGTAACACTGGGAGAACCCACGGTAACACGAGGAGAACCCACAGTAACACGGGGAGAACCCACGGTAACACGGGGAGAACCCACGGTAACACGGGGAGAACCCACAGTAACACGGGGAGAACCCACGGTAACACGAGAAGAACCCACGGTAACACTGGGAGAACCCACGGTAACACGAGGAGAACCCACGGTAACACGAGGAGAACCCACGGTAACACTGGGAAAACCCACGGTAACACGGGGAGAACCCACGGTAACACGAGGAGAACCCACGGTAACACTGGGAGAACCCACGGTAACACTGGGAGAACCCACGGTAACACGAGGAGAACCAACAGTAACACGGGGAGAACCCACGGTAACACAGAGAGAACACACGGTAACATTGGGAGAACCCACGGTAACACAGGGAGAACCCACGGTAACACGGAGAGAACCCACGGTAACACAGAGAGAACCCACGGTTACACAGGGAGAACCCACGGTAACAGGGAGAACCCACGGTAACATGGGGAGAACCCACGGTAACACGGGGAGAACCCACGGTAACACAGAGAGAACCCACGGTAACACAGAGAGAAAACCCACGGTAACACAGAGAGAGAACCCACGGTAACACGAGGAGAACCCATGGTAACACGAGAAGAACCCACGGTAACACTGGGAGAACCCACGGTAACACGGGGAGAACCCACGGTAACACGAGGAGAACCCACGGTAACACTGGGAGAACCCATGGTAACACGAGGAGAACCCACAGTAACACGGGGAGAACCCACGGTAACACGGGGAGAACCCACAGTAACACGGGGAGTACCCACGGTAACACGGGGAGAACCCACGGTAACACAGAGAGAACACACGGTAACATTGGGAGAACCCACGGTAACACGGGGAGAACCCACGGTAACACGGAGAGAACCCACGGTAACACAGAGAGAACCCACGGTTACACAGGGAGAACCCACGGTAACAGGGAGAACCCACGGTAACATGGGGAGAACCCACGGTAACACGGGGAGAACCCACGGTAACACGAGAAGAACCCACGGTAACACGGGGAGAACCCACGGTAACACGAGGAGAACCCACAGTAACACTGGGAGAACCCACGGTAACACTGGGAGAACCCACGGTAACACGAGGAGAACCCACGGAAACACGAGGAGAACCCACGGTAACACGAGAAGAACCCACGGTAACACGAGGAGAACCCACGTTAACACTGGGAGAACCCACGGTAACACGGGGAGAACCCACGGTAACACGAGGAGAACCCACGGTAACACGAGAAGAACCCACGGTAACACGAGGAGAACCCACGGTAACACTGGGAGAACCCACGGTAACACTGGGAGAACCCACGGTAACACTGGGAGAACCCACGGTAACACGAGGAGAACCCACAGTAACACGGGGAGAACCCACGGTAACACGGGGAGAACCCACGGTAACACGGGGAGAACCCACAGTAACACGGGGAGAACCCACGGTAACACGAGAAGAACCCACGGTAACACTGGGAGAACCCACGGTAACACGAGGAGAACCCACGGTAACACGAGGAGAACCCACGGTAACACGAGGAGAACCCACGGTAACACGAGAAGAACCCACTATAACACGAGGAGAACCCACGGTAACACTGGGAGAACCCACGGTAACACGGGGAGAACCCACGGTAACACAAGGAGAACCCACGGTAACACTGGGAGAACCCACGGTAACACTGGGAGAACCCACGGTAACACGAGGAGAACCCACGGTAACACTGGGAGAACCCGCTGTAACACTGGGAGAACCCACGGTAACACAGAGGGAACCCACGGTAACATGGGGAGAACCCACGGTAACACGGAGAGAACCACGGGGAGAACCCACGGTAACACGGAGAGAACCCACGGTAACACGGAGAGAACCACGGGGAGAACCCACGATAACACGGAGAGAACCCACGGTGACACAGAGAGAACGCACGGTAACACGGGGAGAACCCACGGTAACACGGAGAGAACCATGGGGAGAACCCACGGTAACACGGAGAGAACCCACGGTAACACGGGAAGAACCCACGGTAACACGGGGAGAACCCACGGTAACACGGGGAGAACCCACGGTAACACGGGGAGAACCCACGGTAGCATGGGGAGAACCCACGGTAACACGAGGAGAACCCATGGTAACACGAGAAGAACCCACGGTAACACGAGGAGAACCCACGGTAACACGGGGAGAACCCACGGTAACACGAGGAGAACCCACGGTAACACGAGGAGAACCCACGGTAACACGAGAAGAACCCACGGTAACACGAGGAGAACCCACGGTAACACGAGAAGAACCAACGGTAACACGAGAAGAACCCACGGTAACACGAGGAGAACCCACAGTAACACGAGAAGAACCCACGGTAACACGAGGAGAACCCATGGTAACACTGGGAGAACCCACGGTAACACTGGTAGAACCCACGGTAACACGAGGAGAACCCACGGTAACACGAGGAGAACCCACGGTAACACGGGGAGAACCCACGGTAACACGAGGAGAACCCATGGTAACACTGGGAGAACCCACGGTAACACGAGAAGAACCCACGGTAACACGGGGAGAACCCACGGTAACACGAGGAGAACCCACGGTAACACTGGGAGAACCCACGGTAACACTAGGAGAACCCACGGTAACACGAGGAGAACCCACGGAAACACGAGGAGAACCCACGTTAACACTGGGAGAACCCACGGTAACACGGGGAGAACCCACGGTAACACGAGGAGAACCCACGGTAACACGAGAAGAACCCACGGTAACACGAGGAGAACCCACGGTAACACTGGGAGAACCCACGGTAACACGGGGAGAACCCACGGTAACACGAGGAGAACCCACGGTAACACTGGGAGAACCCACGGTAACACTGGGAGAACCCACGGTAACACGAGGAGAACCCACAGTAACACGGGGAGAACCCACGGTAACACGGGGAGAACCCACGGTAACACGGGGAGAACCCACAGTAACACGGGGAGAACCCACGGTAACACGAGATGAACCCACGGTAACACTGGGAGAACCCACGGTAACACGAGGAGAACCCACGGTAACACGAGGAGAACCCACGGTAACACTGGGAAAACCCACGGTAACACGGGGAGAACCCACGGTAACACGAGGAGAACCCACGGTAACACTGGGAGAACCCACGGTAACAATGGGAGAACCCACGGTAACACGAGGAGAACCCACAGTAACACGGGGAGAACCCACGGTAACACAGAGAGAACACACGGTTACACAGGGAGAACCCACGGTAACACTGGGAGAACCCACGGTAACACGAGGAGAACCCACGGTAACACTGGGAGAACCCGCTGTAACACTGGGAGAACCCACGGTAACACAGAGGGAACCCACGGTAACATGGGGAGAACCCACGGTAACACGGAGAGAACCACGGGGAGAACCCACGGTAACACGGAGAGAACCCACGGTAACACGGAGAGAACCACGGGGAGAACCCACGATAACACGGAGAGAACCCACGGTGACACAGAGAGAACGCACGGTAACACGGGGAGAACCCACGGTAACACGGAGAGAACCATGGGGAGAACCCACGGTAACACGGAGAGAACCCACGGTAACACGGGAAGAACCCACGGTAACACGGGGAGAACCCACGGTAACACGGGGAGAACCCACGGTAACACGGGGAGAACCCACGGTAGCATGGGGAGAACCCACGGTAACACGAGGAGAACCCATGGTAACACGAGAAGAACCCACGGTAACACGAGGAGAACCCACGGTAACACGGGGAGAACCCACGGTAACACGAGGAGAACCCACGGTAACACGAGGAGAACCCACGGTAACACGAGAAGAACCCACGGTAACACGAGGAGAACCCACGGTAACACGAGAAGAACCAACGGTAACACGAGAAGAACCCACGGTAACACGAGGAGAACCCACAGTAACACGAGAAGAACCCACGGTAACACGAGGAGAACCCATGGTAACACTGGGAGAACCCACGGTAACACTGGTAGAACCCACGGTAACACGAGGAGAACCCACGGTAACACGAGGAGAACCCACGGTAACACGGGGAGAACCCACGGTAACACGAGGAGAACCCATGGTAACACTGGGAGAACCCACGGTAACACGAGAAGAACCCACGGTAACACGGGGAGAACCCACGGTAACACGAGGAGAACCCACGGTAACACTGGGAGAACCCACGGTAACACTAGGAGAACCCACGGTAACACGAGGAGAACCCACGGAAACACGAGGAGAACCCACGTTAACACTGGGAGAACCCACGGTAACACGGGGAGAACCCACGGTAACACGAGGAGAACCCACGGTAACACGAGAAGAACCCACGGTAACACGAGGAGAACCCACGGTAACACTGGGAGAACCCACGGTAACACGGGGAGAACCCACGGTAACACGAGGAGAACCCACGGTAACACTGGGAGAACCCACGGTAACACTGGGAGAACCCACGGTAACACGAGGAGAACCCACAGTAACACGGGGAGAACCCACGGTAACACGGGGAGAACCCACGGTAACACGGGGAGAACCCACAGTAACACGGGGAGAACCCACGGTAACACGAGATGAACCCACGGTAACACTGGGAGAACCCACGGTAACACGAGGAGAACCCACGGTAACACGAGGAGAACCCACGGTAACACTGGGAAAACCCACGGTAACACGGGGAGAACCCACGGTAACACGAGGAGAACCCACGGTAACACTGGGAGAACCCACGGTAACAATGGGAGAACCCACGGTAACACGAGGAGAACCCACAGTAACACGGGGAGAACCCACGGTAACACAGAGAGAACACACGGTTACACAGGGAGAACCCACGGTAACACTGGGAGAACCCACGGTAACACGAGGAGAACCCACGGTAACACGAGGAGAACCCACGGTAACACTGGGAAAACCCACGGTAACACGGGGAGAACCCACGGTAACACGAGGAGAACCCACGGTAACACTGGGAGAACCCACGGTAACAATGGGAGAACCCACGGTAACACGGGGAGAACCCACGGTAACACGGAGAGAACCCACGGTAACACAGAGAGAACCCACGGTTACACAGGGAGAACCCACGGTAACAGGGAGAACCCACTGTAACATGGGGAGAACCCACGGTAACACGGGGAGAACCCACGGTAACACAGAGAGAACCCACGGTAACACAGAGAGAAAACCCACGGTAACACAGAGAGAGAACCCACGGTAACACGAGGAGAACCCATGGTAACACGAGAAGAACCCACGGTAACACTGGGAGAACCCACGGTAACACGGGGAGAACCCACGGTAACACGAGGAGAACCCACGGTAACACGAGAAGAACCCACGGTAACACGAGGAGAACCCACGGTAACATGAGGAGAACCCACTGTAACACGAGGAGAACCCACGGTAACACGAGAAGAACCCACGGTAACACGAGAAGAACCCACGGTAACACTGGGAGAACCCATGGTAACACGAGGAGAACCCAGAGTAACATGGGGAGAACCCACGATAACACGGGGAGAACCCACAGTAACACGCGGAGTACCCACGGTAACACGGGGAGAACCCACGGTAACACAGAGAGAACACACGGTAACATTGGGAGAACCCACGGTAACACGGGAGAACCCACGGTAACACGGAGAGAACCCACGGTAACACAGAGAGAACCCACGGTTACACAGGGAGAACCCACGGTAACAGGGAGAACCCACGGTAACATGGGGAGAACCCACGGTAACACGGGGAGAACCCACGGTAACACAGAGAGAACCCACGGTAACACGAGGAGAAACCACGGTAACACGGGGAGAACCCACGGTAACACGAGGAGAACCCACGGTAACACGAGAAGAACCCACGGTAACACGAGGAGAACCCACGGTAACACTGGGAGAACCCACGGTAACACGGGGAGAACCCACGGTAACACAAGGAGAACCCACGGTAACACTGGGAGAACCCACGGTAACACTGGGAGAACCCACGGTAACACGAGGAGAACCCACGGTAACACTGGGAGAACCCGCTGTAAAACTGGGAGAACCCACGGTAACACAGAGGGAACCCACGGTAACATGGGGAGAACCCACGGTAACACGGAGAGAACCACGGGGAGAACCCACGGTAACACGGAGAGAACCCACGGTAACACGGAGAGAACCACGGGGAGAACCCACGATAACACGGAGAGAACCCACGGTGACACAGAGAGAACCCACGGTAACACGGGGAGAACCCACGGTAACACGGAGAGAACCATGGGGAGAACCCACGGTAACACGGAGAGAACCCACGGTAACACGGGAAGAACCCACGGTAACACGGGGAGAACCCACGGTAACACGGGGAGAACCCACGGTAACACGGGGAGAACCCACGGTAGCATGGGGAGAACCCACAGTAACACGGGGAGAACCTATTGTAACACGGGGAGAACCCAAGGTAACACAGAGAGAACACACGGTAACATTGGGAGAACCCACGGTAACACGGGGAGAACCCACGGTAACACGGAGAGAACCCACGGTAACACAGAGAGAACCCACGGTTACACTGGGAGAACCCACGGTAACACGGAGAACCCACGGTAACACGGGGAGAACCCACGGTAACACGAGGAGAACCCACGGTAACACAGAGAGAACCCACGGTAACACAGAGAGAGAACCCAAGGTAACACAGAGAGAGAACACACGGTAACACGAAGAGAAACCACGGTCACACGGGGAGAACCCACGGTAACACGAGGAGAACCCACGGTAACACTGAGAACCCACGGTAACACGGGGAGAACCCACGGTAACACGGGGAGAACCCACGGCAACACTGGGAGAACCCGCGGTAACACGGAGATAACACACGGTAACACTGGGAGAACCCATGGTAACACTGGGAGAACCCATGGTAACACGAGGAGAACCCACGGTAACACTGGGAGAACCCACGGTAACACGGGGAGAACCCACGGTAACACTGGGAGAACCCACGGTAACACGAGGAGAACCCACGGTAACACGGGGAGAACCCACGGTAACAAGGGGAGAACCCATGGTAACACAGAGAGAGAACCCACGGTAACACAGAGAGAGAACCCACGGTAACACGAGGAGAAACCACGGTAACACGAGAAGAACCCACGGTAACACGAGGAGAACCCATGGTAACACGGGGAGAACCCACGGTAACACGAGGAGAACCCACGGTAACACTGGGAGAACCCACGGTAACACGAGGAGAACCCACGGTAACACGAGAAGAACCCACGGTAACACGAGGAGAACCCACGGTAACACTGGGAGAACCCACTGTAACACGGGGAGAACCCACGGTAACACGAGGAGAACCCACGGTAACACTGGGAGAACCCACGGTAACACTGGGAGAACCCACAGTAACACGAGGAGAACCCACAGTTACACGGGGAGAACCCACGGTAACACGGGGAGAACCCACGGTAACACGGGGAGAACCAACGGTAACACGAGGAGAAACCACGGTAACACGAAAAGAACCCACGGTAACACGAGGAGAACCCACGGTAACACTGGGAGAACCCACGGTAACACGGGGAGAACCCACGGTAACACAGAGAGAACACACGGTAACATTGGGAGAACCCACGGTAACACAGAGGGAACCCACGGTAACATGGGGAGAACCCACGGTAACACGGAGAGAACCCACGGTAACACGAGAAGAACCCACGGTAACACGAGGAGAACCCACGGTAACACGGGGAGAACCCACGGTAACACTGGGAGAACCCACGGTAACACTGGGAGAACCCTAGGTAATACTGGGAGAACCCACGGTAACACGAGGAGAACCCACGGTAACACTGAGAACCCACGGTAACACGGGGAGAACCCACGGTAACACTGGGAGAACCCACGGTAACACGGGGAGAACCCACGGTAACACAAAGGGAACCCACGGTAACATGGGGAGAACCCACGGTAACACGGAGAGAACCACGGGGAGAACCCACGGTAACACGGAGAGAACCCACGGTAACACGGAGAGAACCACGGGGAGAACCCACGATAACACGGAGAGAACCCACGGTGACACAGAGAGAACCCACGGTAACACGGGGAGAACCCACGGTAACACGGAGAGAACCATGGGGAGAACCCACGGTAACACGGAGAGAACCCACGGTAACACGGGAAGAACCCACGGTAACACGGGGAGAACCCACGGTAACACGGGGAGAACCCACGGTAACACGGGGAGAACCCACGGTAGCATGGGGAGAACTCACAGTAACACGGGGAGAACCCATTGTAACACGGGGAGAACCCAAGGTAACACAGAGAGAACACACGGTAACATTGGGAGAACCCACGGTAACACGGGGAGAACCCACGGTAACACGGAGAGAACCCACGGTAACACAGAGAGAACCCACGGTTACACTGGGAGAACCCACGGTAACACGGAGAACCCACGGTAACACGGGGAGAACCCACGGTAACACGAGGAGAACCCACGGTAACACAGAGAGAACCCACGGTAACACAGAGAGAGAACCCAAGGTAACACAGAGAGAGAACCCACGGTAACACGAAGAGAAACCACGGTCACACGGGGAGAACCCACGGTAACACGAGGAGAACCCACGGTAACACTGAGAACCCACGGTAACACGGGGAGAACCCACGGTAACACGGGGAGAACCCACGGTAACACAGGGAGAACCCACGGTAACACGGAGATAACCCACGGTAACACTGGGAGAACCCACGGTAACACTGGGAGAACCCATGGTAACACGAGGAGAACCCACGGTAACACTGGGAGAACCCACGGTAACACGGGGAGAACCCACGGTAACACTGGGAGAACCCACGGTAACACTGGGAGAACCCACGGTAACACGAGGAGAACCCACGGTAACACGAGAAGAACCCACGGTAACACGAGGAGAACCCACGGTAACACTGGGAGAACCCACGGTAACACGGGGAGAACCCACGGTAACACAGAGAGAACCCACGGTTACACAGGGAGAACCCACGGTAACAGGGAGAACCCACGGTAACACGGGGAGAACCCACGGTAACACGGAGAGAACCCACGGTAACACAGAGAGAACCCACGGTTACACAGGGAGAACCCACGGTAACAGGGAGAACCCACGGTAACATGGGGAGAACCCACGGTAACACAGGGAGAACCCACGGTAACACAGAGAGAACCCACGGTAACACAGAGAGAAAACCCACGGTAACACAGAGAGAGAACCCACGGTAACACGAGGAGAACCCACGGTAACACGAGAAGAACCCACGGTAACACTGGGAGAACCCACGGTAACACGGGGAGAACCCACGGTAACACGAGGAGAACCCACGGTAACACTGGGAGAACCCATGGTAACACGAGGAGAACCCACAGTAACACGGGGAGAACCCACGGTAACACGGGGAGAACCCACAGTAACACGGGGAGTACCCACGGTAACACGGGGAGAACCCACGGTAACACAGAGAGAACACATGGTAACATTGGGAGAACCCACGGTAACACGGGATAACCCACGGTAACACGGAGAGAACCCACGGTAACACAGAGAGAACCCACGGTTACACAGGGAGAACCCACGGTAACAGGGAGAACCCACGGTAACATGGGGAGAACCCACGGTAACACGGGGAGAACCCACGGTAACACAGAGAGAACCCACGGTAACACGAGGAGAAACCACGGTAACACGGGGAGAACCCACGGTAACACGAGGAGAACCCACGGTAACACGAGAAGAACCCACGGTAACACGAGGAGAACCCACGGTAACACTGGGAGAACCCACGGTAACACGGGGAGAACCCACGGTAACACAAGGAGAACCCACGGTAACACTGGGAGAACCCACGGTAACACTGGGAGAACCCACGGTAACACGAGGAGAACCCACGGTAACACTGGGAGAACCCGCTGTAACACTGGGAGAACCCACGGTAACACAGAGGGAACCCACGGTAACACGAGGAGAACCCACGGTAACACTGGGAGAACCCACGGTAACACTGGGAGAACCCACAGTAACACGAGGAGAACCCACAGTTACACGGGGAGAACCCACGGTAACACGGGGAGAACCCACGGTAACACGGGGAGAACCAACGGTAACACGAGGAGAAACCACGGTAACACGAAAAGAACCCACGGTAACACGAGGAGAACCCACGGTAACACTGGGAGAACCCACGGTAACACGGGGAGAACCCACGGTAACACAGAGAGAACACACGGTAACATTGGGAGAACCCACGGTAACACAGAGGGAACCCACGGTAACATGGGGAGAACCCACGGTAACACGGAGAGAACCCACGGTAACACGAGAAGAACCCACGGTAACACGAGGAGAACCCACGGTAACACGGGGAGAACCCACGGTAACACTGGGAGAACCCACGGTAACACTGGGAGAACCCTAGGTAATACTGGGAGAACCCACGGTAACACGAGGAGAACCCACGGTAACACTGAGAACCCACGGTAACACGGGGAGAACCCACGGTAACACTGGGAGAACCCACGGTAACACGGGGAGAACCCACGGTAACACAAAGGGAACCCACGGTAACATGGGGAGAACCCACGGTAACACGGAGAGAACCACGGGGAGAACCCACGGTAACACGGAGAGAACCCACGGTAACACGGAGAGAACCACGGGGAGAACCCACGATAACACGGAGAGAACCCACGGTGACACAGAGAGAACCCACGGTAACACGGGGAGAACCCACGGTAACACGGAGAGAACCATGGGGAGAACCCACGGTAACACGGAGAGAACCCACGGTAACACGGGAAGAACCCACGGTAACACGGGGAGAACCCACGGTAACACGGGGAGAACCCACGGTAACACGGGGAGAACCCACGGTAGCATGGGGAGAACCCACAGTAACACGGGGAGAACCCATTGTAACACGGGGAGAACCCAAGGTAACACAGAGAGAACACACGGTAACATTGGGAGAACCCACGGTAACACGGGGAGAACCCACGGTAACACGGAGAGAACCCACGGTAACACAGAGAGAACCCACGGTTACACTGGGAGAACCCACGGTAACACGGAGAACCCACGGTAACACGGGGAGAACCCACGGTAACACGAGGAGAACCCACGGTAACACAGAGAGAACCCACGGTAACACAGAGAGAGAACCCAAGGTAACACAGAGAGAGAACCCACGGTAACACGAAGAGAAACCACGGTCACACGGGGAGAACCCACGGTAACACGAGGAGAACCCACGGTAACACTGAGAACCCACGGTAACACGGGGAGAACCCACGGTAACACGGGGAGAACCCACGGTAACACTGGGAGAACCCACGGTAACACGGAGATAACCCACGGTAACACTGGGAGAACCCACGGTAACACTGGGAGAACCCATGGTAACACGAGGAGAACCCACGGTAACACTGGGAGAACCCACGGTAACACGGGGAGAACCCACGGTAACACTGGGAGAACCCACGGTAACACGAGGAAAACCCACGGTAACACAGGGAGAACCCACGGTAACACGAGGAAAACCCACGGTAACACGGGGAGAACCCACGGTAACACGGGGAGAACCCATGGTAACACAGAGAGAGAACCCACGGTAACACAGAGAGAGAACCCACGGTAACACGAGGAGAAACCACGGTAACACGAGAAGAACCCACGGTAACACGAGTAGAACCCATGGTAACACGGGGAGAACCCACGGTAACACGAGGAGAACCCACGGTAACACTGGGAGAACCCACGGTAACACGAGGAGAACCCACGGTAACACGAGAAGAACCCACGGTAACACGAGGAGAACCCACGGTAACACTGGGAGAACCCACGGTAACACGGGGAGAACCCACGGTAACACAGAGAGAACCCACGGTTACACAGGGAGAACCCACGGTAACAGGGAGAACCCACGGTAACACGGGGAGAACCCACGGTAACACGGAGAGAACCCACGGTAACACAGAGAGAACCCACGGTTACACAGGGAGAACCCACGGTAACAGGGAGAACCCACGGTAACATGGGGAGAACCCACGGTAACACAGGGAGAACCCACGGTAACACAGAGAGAACCCACGGTAACACAGAGAGAAAACCCACGGTAACACAGAGAGAGAACCCACGGTAACACGAGGAGAACCCACGGTAACACGAGAAGAACCCACGGTAACACTGGGAGAACCCACGGTAACACGGGGAGAACCCACGGTAACACGAGGAGAACCCACGGTAACACTGGGAGAACCCATGGTAACACGAGGAGAACCCACAGTAACACGGGGAGAACCCACGGTAACACGGGGAGAACCCACAGTAACACGGGGAGTACCCACGGTAACACGGGGAGAACCCACGGTAAAACAGAGAGAACACATGGTAACATTGGGAGAACCCACGGTAACACGGGATAACCCACGGTAACACGGAGAGAACCCACGGTAACACAGAGAGAACCCACGGTTACACAGGGAGAACCCACGGTAACAGGGAGAACCCACGGTAACATGGGGAGAACCCACGGTAACACGGGGAGAACCCACGGTAACACAGAGAGAACCCACGGTAACACGAGGAGAAACCACGGTAACACTGAGAGAACCCACGGTAACACGAGGAGAACCCACGGTAACACGAGAAGAACCCACGGTAACACGAGGAGAACCCACGGTAACACTGGGAGAACCCACGGTAACACGGGGAGAACCCACGGTAACACAAGGAGAACCCACGGTAACACTGGGAGAACCCACGGTAACACTGGGAGAACCCACGGTAACACGAGGAGAACCCACGGTAACACTGGGAGAACCCGCTGTAACACTGGGAGAACCCACGGTAACACAGAGGGAACCCACGGTAACATGGGGAGAACCCACGGTAACACGGAGAGAACCACGGGGAGAACCCACGGTAACACGGAGAGAACCCACGGTAACACGGAGAGAACCACGGGGAGAACCCACGATAACACGGAGAGAACCCACGGTGACACAGAGAGAACCCACGGTAACACGGGGAGAACCCACGGTAACACGGAGAGAACCATGGGGAGAACCCACGGTAACACGGAGAGAACCCACGGTAACACGGGAAGAACCCACGGTAACACGGGGAGAACCCACGGTAACACGGAGATAACCCACGGTAACACTGGGAGAACCCACGGTAACTCTGGGAGAACCCATGGTAACACGAGGAGAACCCACGGTAACACTGGGAGAACCCACGGTAACACGGGGAGAACCCACGGTAACACTGGGAGAACCCACGGTAACACGAGGAGAACCCACGGTAACACGGGGAGAACCCACGGTAACACGGGGATAACCCATGGTAACACAGAGAGAGAACCCACGGTAACACAGAGAGAGAACCCACGGTAACACGAGGAGAAACCACGGTAACACGAGAAGAACCCACGGTAACACGAGGAGAACCCATGGTAACACGGGGAGAACCCACGGTAACACGAGGAGAACCCACGGTAACACTGGGAGAACCCACGGTAACACAAGGAGAACCCACGGTAACACGAGAAGAACCCACGGTAACACGAGGAGAACCCACGGTAACACTGGGAGAACCCACGGTAACACGGGGAGAACCCACGGTAACACGAGGAGAACCCGCGGTAACACTGGGAGAACCCACGGTAACACTGGGAGAACCCACAGTAACACGAGGAGAACCCACAGTTACACGGGGAGAACCCACGGTAACACGGGGAGAACCCACGGTAACACGGGGAGAACCAACGGTAACACGAGGAGAAACCACGGTAACACGAAAAGAACCCACGGTAACACGAGGAGAACCCACGGTAACACTGGGAGAACCCACGGTAACACAGAGAGAACACACGGTAACATTGGGAGAACCCACGGTAACACAGAGGGAACCCACGGTAACATGGGGAGAACCCACGGTAACACGGAGAGAACCACGGGGAGAACCCACGGTAACACGGAGAGAACCCACGGTAACACGGAGAGAACCACGGGGAGAACCCACGATAACACGGAGAGAACCCACGGTGACACAGAGAGAACCCACGGTAACACGGGGAGAACCCACGGTAACACGGAGAGAACCATGGGGAGAACCCACGGTAACACGGAGATAACCCACGGTAACACGGGAAAAACCCACGGTAACACGGGGAGAACCCACGGTAACACGGGTAGAACCCACGGTAACACGGGGAGAACCCACGGTAGCATGGGAAGAACCCACAGTAACACGGGGAGAACCCATTGTAACACGGGGAGAACCCAAGGTAACAGAGAGAGAACACACGGTAACATTGGGAGAACCCACGGTAACACGGGGAGAACCCACGGTAACACGGAGAGAACAGACGGTAACACAGAGAGAACCCACGGTTACACTGGGAGAACCCACGGTAACACGGAGAATCCACGGTAACACGGGGAGAACCCACGGTAACACGAGGAGAACCCACGGTAACACAGAGAGAACCCACGGTAACACAGAGAGAGAACCCAAGGTAACACAGAGAGAGAACCCACGGTAACACGAAGAGAAACCACGGTCACACGGGGAGAACCCACGGTAACACGAGGAGAACCCACGGTAACACGAGAAGAACCCAAGGTAACACGAGGAGAACCCACGGTAACACGGGGAGAACCCACGGTAACACTGGGAGAACCCATGGTAACACAGAGAGAGAACCCACGGTAACACAGAGAGAGAACCCACGGTAACACGAGGAGAAACCACGGTAACACGAGAAGAACCCACGGTAACACGAGTAGAACCCATGGTAACACGGGGAGAACCGACGGTAACACGAGGAGAACCCACGGTAACACTGGGAGAACCCACGGTAACACGAGGAGAACCCACGGTAACACGAGAAGAACCCACGGTAACACGAGGAGAACCCACGGTAACACTGGGAGAACCCACGGTAACACGGGGAGAACCCACGGTAACACAGAGAGAACCCACGGTTACACAGGGAGAACCCACGGTAACAGGGAGAACCCACGGTAACACGGGGAGAACCCACGGTAACACGGAGAGAACCCACGGTAACACAGAGAGAACCCACGGTTACACAGGGAGAACCCACGGTAACAGGGAGAACCCACGGTAACATGGGGAGAACCCACGGTAACACGGGGAGAACCCACGGTAACACAGAGAGAACCCACGGTAACACAGAGAGAAAACCCACGGTAACACAGAGAGAGAACCCACGGTAACACGAGGAGAACCCACGGTAACACGAGAAGAACCCACGGTAACACTGGGAGAACCCACGGTAACACGGGGAGAACCCACGGTAACACGAGGAGAACCCACGGTAACACTGGGAGAATCCATGGTAACACGAGGAGAACCCACAGTAACACGGGGAGAACCCACGGTAACACGGGGAGAACCCACAGTAACACGGGGAGTACCCACGGTAACACGGGGAGAACCCACGGTAACACAGAGAGAACACATGGTAACATTGGGAGAACCCACGGTAACACGGGATAACCCACGGTAACACGGAGAGAACCCACGGTAACACAGAGAGAACCCACGGTTACACAGGGAGAACCCACGGTAACAGGGAGAACCCACGGTAACATGGGCAGAACCCACGGTAACACGGGGAGAACCCACGGTAACACAGAGAGAACCCACGGTAACACGAGGAGAAACCACGGTAACACGGGGAGAACCCACGGTAACACGAGGAGAACCCACGGTAACACGAGAAGAACCCACGGTAACACGAGGAGAACCCACGGTAACACTGGGAGAACCCACGGTAACACGGGGAGAACCCACGGTAACACAAGGAGAACCCACGGTAACACTGGGAGAACCCACGGTAACACTGGGAGAACCCACGGTAACACGAGGAGAACCCACGGTAACACTGGGAGAACCCGCTGTAACACTGGGAGAACCCACGGTAACACAGAGGGAACCCACGGTAACATGGGGAGAACCCACGGTAACACGGAGAGAACCACGGGGAGAACCCACGGTAACACGGAGAGAACCCACGGTAACACGGAGAGAACCACGGGGAGAACCCACGATAACACGGAGAGAACCCACGGTGACACAGAGAGAACCCACGGTAACACGGGGAGAACCCACGGTAACACGGAGAGAACCATGGGGAGAACCCACGGTAACACGGAGAGAACCCACGGTAACACGGGAAGAACCCACGGTAACACGGGGAGAACCCACGGTAACACGGAGATAACCCACGGTAACACTGGGAGAACCCACGGTAACACTGGGAGAACCCATGGTAACACGAGGAGAACCCACGGTAACACTGGGAGAACCCACGGTAACACGGGGAGAACCCACGGTAACACTGGGAGAACCCACGGTAACACGAGGAGAATCCACGGTAACACGGGGAGAACCCACGGTAACACGGGGAGAACCCATGGTAACACAGAGAGAGAACCCACGGTAACACAGAGAGAGAACCCACGGTAACACGAGGAGAAACCACGGTAACACGAGAAGAACCCACGGTAACACGAGGAGAACCCATGGTAACACGGGGAGAACCCACGGTAACACGAGGAGAACCCACGGTAACACTGGGAGAACCCACGGTAACACGAGGAGAACCCACGGTAACACGGGGAGAACCATGGGGAGAACCCACGGTAACACGGAGATAACCCACGGTAACACGGGAAAAACCCACGGTAACACGGGGAGAACCCACGGTAACACGGGTAGAACCCACGGTAACACGGGGAGAACCCACGGTAGCATGGGGAGAACCCACAGTAACACGGGGAGAACCCATTGTAACACGGGGAGAACCCAAGGTAACAGAGAGAGAACACACGGTAACATTGGGAGAACCCACGGTAACACGGGGAGAACCCACGGTAACACGGAGAGAACAGACGGTAACACAGAGAGAACCCACGGTTACACTGGGAGAACCCACGGTAACACGGAGAATCCACGGTAACACGGGGAGAACCCACGGTAACACGAGGAGAACCCACGGTAACACAGAGAGAACCCACGGTAACACAGAGAGAGAACCCAAGGTAACACAGAGAGAGAACCCACGGTAACACGAAGAGAAACCACGGTCACACGGGGAGAACCCACGGTAACACGAGGAGAACCCACGGTAACACGAGAAGAACCCAAGGTAACACGAGGAGAACCCACGGTAACACGGGGAGAACCCACGGTAACACTGGGAGAACCCACGGTAACACTGGGAGAACCCTAGGTAATACTGGGAGAACCCACGGTAACACGAGGAGAACCCACGGTAACACTGAGAACCCACGGTAACACGGGGAGAACCCACGGTAACACTGGGAGAACCCACGGTAACACGGGGAGAACCCACGGTAACACAGAGGGAACCCACGGTAACACGGAGAGAACCACGGGGAGAACCCACGATAACACGGAGAGAACCCACGGTGACACAGAGAGAACCCACGGTAACACGGGGAGAACCCACGGTAACACGGAGAGAACCATGGGGAGAACCCACGGTAACACGGAGAGAACCCACGGTAGCACGGGAAGAACCCACGGTAACACGGGGAGAACCCACGGTAACACGGGGAGAACCCACGGTAGCATGGGGAGAACCCACAGTAACACGGGGAGAACCCATTGTAACACGGGGAGAACCCAAGGTAACACAGAGAGAACACACGGTAACATTGGGAGAACCCACGGTAACACGGGGAGAACCCACGGTAACACGGAGAGAACCCACGGTAACACAGAGAGAACCCACGGTTACACTGGGAGAACCCACGGTAACACGAAGAACCCACGGTAACACGGGGAGAACCCACGGTAACACGAGGAGAACCCACGGTAACACAGAGAGAACCCACGGTAACACGAGGAGAAACCACGGTAACACGAGAAGAACCCACGGTAACACGAGGAGAACCCATGGTAACACGGGGAGAACCCACGGTAACACGAGGAGAACCCACGGTAACACTGGGAGAACCCACGGTAACACGAGGAGAACCCACGGTAACACGGGGAGAACCATGGGGAGAACCCACGGTAACACGGAGATAACCCACGGTAACACGGGAAAAACCCACGGTAACACGGGGAGAACCCACGGTAACACGGGTAGAACCCACGGTAACACGGGGAGAACCCACGGTAGCATGGGGAGAACCCACAGTAACACGGGGAGAACCCATTGTAACACGGGGAGAACCCAAGGTAACAGAGAGAGAACACACGGTAACATTGGGAGAACCCACGGTAACACGGGGAGAACCCACGGTAACACGGAGAGAACAGACGGTAACACAGAGAGAACCCACGGTTACACTGGGAGAACCCACGGTAACACGGAGAATCCACGGTAACACGGGGAGAACCCACGGTAACACGAGGAGAACCCACGGTAACACAGAGAGAACCCACGGTAACACAGAGAGAGAACCCAAGGTAACACAGAGAGAGAACCCACGGTAACACGAAGAGAAACCACGGTCACACGGGGAGAACCCACGGTAACACGAGGAGAACCCACGGTAACACGAGAAGAACCCAAGGTAACACGAGGAGAACCCACGGTACCACGGGGAGAACCCACGGTAACACTGGGAGAACCCACGGTAACACTGGGAGAACCCTAGGTAATACTGGGAGAACCCACGGTAACACGAGGAGAACCCACGGTAACACTGAGAACCCACGGTAACACGGGGAGAACCCACGGTAACACTGGGAGAACCCACGGTAACACGGGGAGAACCCACGGTAACACAGAGGGAACCCACGGTAACACGGAGAGAACCACGGGGAGAACCCACGATAACACGGAGAGAACCCACGGTGACACAGAGAGAACCCACGGTAACACGGGGAGAACCCACGGTAACACGGAGAGAACCATGGGGAGAACCCACGGTAACACGGAGAGAACCCACGGTAGCACGGGAAGAACCCACGGTAACACGGGGAGAACCCACGGTAACACGGGGAGAACCCACGGTAACACGGGGAGAACCCACGGTAGCATGGGGAGAACCCACAGTAACACGGGGAGAACCCATTGTAACACGGGGAGAACCCAAGGTAACACAGAGAGAACACACGGTAACATTGGGAGAACCCACGGTAACACGGGGAGAACCCACGGTAACACGGAGAGAACCCACGGTAACACAGAGAGAACCCACGGTTACACTGGGAGAACCCACGGTAACACGAAGAACCCACGGTAACACGGGGAGAACCCACGGTAACACGAGGAGAACCCACGGTAACACAGAGAGAACCCACGGTAACACAGAGAGAGAACCCAAGGTAACACAGAGAGAGAACCCACGGTAACACGAAGAGAAACCACGGTCACACGGGGAGAACCCACGGTAACACGAGGAGAACCCACGGTAACACTGAGAACCCACGGTAACACGGGGAGAACCCACGGTAACACGGAGAGAACCCACGGTAACACAGGGAGAACCCACGGTAACACGGAGATAACCCACGGTAACACTGGGAGAACCCACGGTAACACTGGGAGAACCCATGGTAACACGAGGAGAACCCACGGTAACACTGGGAGAACCCACGGTAACACGGGGAGAACCCACGGTAACACTGGGAGAACCCACGGTAACACGAGGAGAACCCACGGTAACACGGGGAGAACCCACGGTAACACGGGGAGAACCCATGGTAACACAGAGAGAGAACCCACGGTAACACAGAGAGAGAACCCACGGTAACACGAGGAGAAACCACGGTAACACGAGAAGAACCCACGGTAACACGAGGAGAACCCATGGTAACACGGGGAGAACCCACGGTAACACGAGGAGAACCCACGGTAACACTGGGAGAACCCACGGTAACACGAGGAGAACCCACGGTAACACGAGAAGAACCCACGGTAACACGAGGAGAACCCACGGTAACACTGGGAGAACCCACGGTAACACGGGGAGAACCCACGGTAACACGAGGAGAACCCACGGTAACACTGGGAGAACCCACGGTAACACTGGGAGAACCCACAGTAACACGAGGAGAACCCACAGTTACACGGGGAGAACCCACGGTAACACGGGGAGAACCCACGGTAACACGGGGAGAACCAACGGTAACACGAGGAGAAACCACGGTAACACGAAAAGAACCCACGGTAACACGAGGAGAACCCACGGTAACACTGGGAGAACCCACGGTAACACGGGGAGAACCCACGGTAACACAGAGAGAACACACGGTAACATTGGGAGAACCCACGGTAACACAGAGGGAACCCACGGTAACATGGGGAGAACCCACGGTAACACGGAGAGAACCACGGGGAGAACCCACGGTAACACGGAGAGAACCCACGGTAACACGGAGAGAACCACGGGGAGAACCCACGATAACACGGAGAGAACCCACGGTGACACAGCGAGAACCCACGGTAACACGGGGAGAACCCACGGTAACACGGAGAGAACCATGGGGAGAACCCACGGTAACACGGAGAGAACCCACGGTAACACGGGAAAAACCCACGGTAACACGGGGCGAACCCACGGTAACACGGGGAGAACCCACGGTAACACGGGGAGAACCCACGGTAGCATGGGGAGAACCCACAGTAACACGGGGAGAACCCATTGTAACACGGGGAGAACCCAAGGTAACAGAGAGAGAACACACGGTAACATTGGGAGAACCCACGGTAACACGGGAGAACCCACGGTAACACGGAGAGAACCCACGGTAACACAGAGAGAACCACGGGGAGAACCCACGATAACACGGAGAGAACCCACGGTGACACAGAGAGAACCCACGGTAACACGGGGAGAACCCACGGTAACACGGAGAGAACCATGGGGAGAACCCACGGTAACACGGAGATAACCCACGGTAACACGGGAAAAACCCACGGTAACACGGGGAGAACCCACGGTAACACGGGTAGAACCCACGGTAACACGGGGAGAACCCACGGTAGCATGGGGAGAACCCACAGTAACACGGGGAGAACCCATTGTAACACGGGGAGAACCCAAGGTAACAGAGAGAGAACACACGGTAACATTGGGAGAACCCACGGTAACACGGGGAGAACCCACGGTAACACGGAGAGAACAGACGGTAACACAGAGAGAACCCACGGTTACACTGGGAGAACCCACGGTAACACGGAGAATCCACGGTAACACGGGGAGAACCCACGGTAACACGAGGAGAACCCACGGTAACACAGAGAGAACCCACGGTAACACAGAGAGAGAACCCAAGGTAACACAGAGAGAGAACCCACGGTAACACGAAGAGAAACCACGGTCACACGGGGAGAACCCACGGTAACACGAGGAGAACCCACGGTAACACGAGAAGAACCCAAGGTAACACGAGGAGAACCCACGGTAACACGGGGAGAACCCACGGTAACACTGGGAGAACCCACGGTAACACTGGGAGAACCCTAGGTAATACTGGGAGAACCCACGGTAACACGAGGAGAACCCACGGTAACACTGAGAACCCACGGTAACACGGGGAGAACCCACGGTAACACTGGGAGAACCCACGGTAACACGGGGAGAACCCACGGTAACACAGAGGGAACCCACGGTAACACGGAGAGAACCACGGGGAGAACCCACGATAACACGGAGAGAACCCACGGTGACACAGAGAGAACCCACGGTAACACGGGGAGAACCCACGGTAACACGGAGAGAACCATGGGGAGAACCCACGGTAACACGGAGAGAACCCACGGTAACACGGGAAGAACCCACGGTAACACGGGGAGAACCCACGGTAACACGGGGAGAACCCACGGTAACACGGGGAGAACCCACGGTAGCATGGGGAGAACCCACAGTAACACGGGGAGAACCCATTGTAACACGGGGAGAACCCAAGGTAACACAGAGAGAACACACGGTAACATTGGGAGAACCCACGGTAACACGGGGAGAACCCACGGTAACACGGAGAGAACCCACGGTAACACAGAGAGAACCCACGGTTACACTGGGAGAACCCACGGTAACACGGAGAACCCACGGTAACACGGGGAGAACCCACGGTAACACGAGGAGAACCCACGGTAACACAGAGAGAACCCACGGTAACACAGAGAGAGAACCCAAGGTAACACAGAGAGAGAACCCACGGTAACACGAAGAGAAACCACGGTCACACGGGGAGAACCCACGGTAACACGAGGAGAACCCACGGTAACACTGAGAACCCACGGTAACACGGGGAGAACCCACGGTAACACGGAGAGAACCCACGGTAACACAGGGAGAACCCACGGTAACACGGAGATAACCCACGGTAACACTGGGAGAACCCACGGTAACACTGGGAGAACCCATGGTAACACGAGGAGAACCCACGGTAACACTGGGAGAACCCACGGTAACACGGGGAGAACCCACGGTAACACTGGGAGAACCCACGGTAACACGAGGAGAACCCACGGTAACACGGGGAGAACCCACGGTAACACGGGGAGAACCCATGGTAACACAGAGAGAGAACCCACGGTAACACAGAGAGAGAACCCACGGTAACACGAGGAGAAACCACGGTAACACGAGGAGAACCCATGGTAACACGGGGAGAACCCACGGTAACACGAGGAGAACCCACGGTAACACTGGGAGAACCCACGGTAACACGAGGAGAACCCACGGTAACACGAGAAGAACCCACGGTAACACGAGGAGAACCCACGGTAACACTGGGAGAACCCACGGTAACACGGGGAGAACCCACGGTAACACTGGGAGAACCCACGGTAACACTGGGAGAACCCACAGTAACACGAGGAGAACCCACAGTTACACGGGGAGAACCCACGGTAACACGGGGAGAACCCACGGTAACATGGGGAGAACCAACGGTAACACGAGGAGAAACCACGGTAACACGAAAAGAACCCACGGTAACACGAGGAGAACCCACGGTAACACTGGGAGAACCCACGGTAACACGGGGAGAACCCACGGTAACACAGAGAGAACACACGGTAACATTGGGAGAACCCACGGTAACACAGAGGGAACCCACGGTAACACGGAGAGAACCACGGGGAGAACCCACGATAACACGGAGAGAACCCACGGTGACACAGAGAGAACCCACGGTAACACGGGGAGAACCCACGGTAACACGGAGAGAACCATGGGGAGAACCCACGGTAACACGGAGAGAACCCACGGTAACACGGGAAGAACCCACGGTAACACGGGGAGAACCCACGGTAACACGGGGAGAACCCACGGTAACACGGGGAGAACCCACGGTAGCATGGGGAGAACCCACAGTAACACGGGGAGAACCCATTGTAACACGGGGAGAACCCAAGGTAACACAGAGAGAACACACGGTAACATTGGGAGAACCCACGGTAACACGGGGAGAACCCACGGTAACACGGAGAGAACCCACGGTAACACAGAGAGAACCCACGGTTACACTGGGAGAACCCACGGTAACACGGAGAACCCACGGTAACACGGGGAGAACCCACGGTAACACGAGGAGAACCCACGGTAACACAGAGAGAACCCACGGTAACACAGAGAGAGAACCCAAGGTAACACAGAGAGAGAACCCACGGTAACACGAAGAGAAACCACGGTCACACGGGGAGAACCCACGGTAACACGAGGAGAACCCACGGTAACACTGAGAACCCACGGTAACACGGGGAGAACCCACGGTAACACGGAGAGAACCCACGGTAACACAGGGAGAACCCACGGTAACACGGAGATAACCCACGGTAACACTGGGAGAACCCACGGTAACACTGGGAGAACCCATGGTAACACGAGGAGAACCCACGGTAACACTGGGAGAACCCACGGTAACACGGGGAGAACCCACGGTAACACTGGGAGAACCCACGGTAACACGAGGAGAACCCACGGTAACACGGGGAGAACCCACGGTAACACGGGGAGAACCCATGGTAACACAGAGAGAGAACCCACGGTAACACAGAGAGAGAACCCACGGTAACACGAGGAGAAACCACGGTAACACGAGGAGAACCCATGGTAACACGGGGAGAACCCACGGTAACACGAGGAGAACCCACGGTAACACTGGGAGAACCCACGGTAACACGAGGAGAACCCACGGTAACACGAGAAGAACCCACGGTAACACGAGGAGAACCCACGGTAACACTGGGAGAACCCACGGTAACACGGGGAGAACCCACGGTAACACTGGGAGAACCCACGGTAACACTGGGAGAACCCACAGTAACACGAGGAGAACCCACAGTTACACGGGGAGAACCCACGGTAACACGGGGAGAACCCACGGTAACATGGGGAGAACCAACGGTAACACGAGGAGAAACCACGGTAACACGAAAAGAACCCACGGTAACACGAGGAGAACCCACGGTAACACTGGGAGAACCCACGGTAACACGGGGAGAACCCACGGTAACACAGAGAGAACACACGGTAACATTGGGAGAACCCACGGTAACACAGAGGGAACCCACGGTAACATGGGGAGAACCCACGGTAACACGGAGAGAACCACGGGGAGAACCCACGGTAACACGGAGAGAACCCACGGTAACACGGAGAGAACCACGGGGAGAACCCACGATAACACGGAGAGAACCCACGGTGACACAGAGAGAACCCACGGTAACACGGGAGAACCCACGGTAACACGGAGAGAACCATGGGGAGAACCCACGGTGACACAGAGAGAACCCACGGTAACACGGGAAAAACCCACGGTAACACGGGGAGAACCCACGGTAACACGGGGAGAACCCACGGTAACACGGGGAGAACCCACGGTAGCATGGGGAGAACCCAGAGTAACACGGGGAGAAACCATTGTAACACGGGGAGAACCCAAGGTAACACAGAGAGAACACACGGTAACATTGGGAGAACCCACGGTAACACGGGGAGAACCCACGGTAACACGGAGAGAACCCACGGTAACACAGAGAGAACCCACGGTTACACTGGGAGAACCCACGGTAACACGGAGAATCCACGATAACACGGGGAGAACCCACGGTAACACGAGGAGAACCCACGGTAACACAGAGAGAACCCACGGTAACACAGAGAGAGAACCCAAGGTAACACAGAGAGAGAACCCACGGTAACACGAAGAGAAACCACGGTCACACGGGGAGAACCCACGGTAACACGAGGAGAACCCACGGTAACACGAGAAGAACCCACGGTAACACGAGGAGAACCCACGGTAACACGGGGAGAACCCACGGTAACACTGGGAGAACCCACGGTAACACTGGGAGAACCCTAGGTAATACTGGGAGAACCCACGGTAACACGAGGAGAACCCACGGTAACAATGAGAACCCACGGTAACACGGGGAGAACCCACGGTAACACTGGGAGAACCCTAGGTAATACTGGGAGAACCCACGGTAACACGGAGAATCCACGGTAACACGGGGAGAACCCACGGTAACACGAGGAGAACCCACGGTAACACAGAGAGAACCCACGGTAACACAGAGAGAGAACCCAAGGTAACACAGAGAGAGAACCCACGGTAACACGAAGAGAAACCACGGTCACACGGGGAGAACCCACGGTAACACGAGGAGAACCCACGGTAACACGAGAAGAACCCACGGTAACACGAGGAGAACCCACGGTAACACGGGGAGAACCCACGGTAACACTGGGAGAACCCACGGTAACACTGGGAGAACCCTAGGTAATACTGGGAGAACCCACGGTAACACGAGGAGAACCCACGGTAACAATGAGAACCCACGGTAACACGAGGAGAACCCACGGTAACACAGAGAGAACCCACGGTAACACGGGGAGAGAAACCAAGGTAACACAGAGAGAGAACCCACGGTAACACGAAGAGAAACCACGGTCACACGGGGAGAACACACGGTAACATTGGGAGAACCCACGGTAACACAGAGGGAACCCACGGTAACATGGGGAGAACCCACGGTAACACGGAGAGAACCACAGGGAGAACCCACGGTAACACGGAGAGAACCCACGGTAACACGGAGAGAACCACGGGGAGAACCCACGATAACACGGAGAGAACCCACGGTGACACAGAGAGAACCCACGGTAACACGGGGAGAACCCACGGTAACACGGAGAGAACCATGGGGAGAACCCACGGTAACACGGAGAGAACCCACGGTAACACGGGAAGAACCCACGGTAACACGGGGAGAACCCACGGTAACACGGGGAGAACCCACGGTAGCATGGGGAGAACCCACAGTAACACGGGGAGAACCCATTGTAACACGGGGAGAACCCAAGGTAACACAGAGAGAACACACGGTAACATTGGGAGAACCCACGGTAACACGGGGAGAACCCACGGTAACACGGAGAGAACCCACGGTAACACAGAGACAACACACGGTTACACTGGGAGAACCCACGGTAACACGGAGAATCCACGGTAACACGGGGAGAACCCACGGTAACACGAGGAGAACCCACGGTAACACAGAGAGAACCCACGGTAACACAGAGAGATAACCCAAGGTAACACAGAGAGAGAACCCACGGTAACACGAAGAGAAACCACGGTCACACGGGGAGAACCCACGGTAACACGAGGAGAACCCACGGTAACACGAGAAGAACCCACGGTAACACGAGGAGAACCCACGGTAACACGGGGAGAACACACGGTAACACTGGGAGAACCCACGATAACACTGGGAGAACCCTAGGTAATACTGGGAGAACCCACGGTAACACGAGGAGAACCCACGGTAACACTGAGAACCCACGGTAACACGGGGAGAACCCACGGTAACACTGGGAGAACCCACGGTAACACGGGGAGAACCCACGGTAGCATGGGGAGAACCCACAGTAACACGGGGAGAACCCATTGTAACACGGGGAGAACCCAAGGTAACACAGAGAGAACACACGGTAACATTGGGAGAACCCACGGTAACACGGGGAGAACCCACGGTAACACGGAGAGAACCCACGGTAACACTGAGAGAACCCACGGTTACACTGGGAGAACCCACGGTAACACGGAGAACCCACGGTAACACGGGGAGAACCCACGGTAACACGAGGAGAACCCACGGTAACACAGAGAGAACCCACGGTAACACAGAGAGAGAACCCAAGGTAACACAGAGAGAGAACCCACGGTAACACGAAGAGAAACCACGGTCACACGGGGAGAACCCACGGTAACACGAGGAGAACCCACGGTAACACGAGAAGAACCCACGGTAACACAAGGAGAACCCACGGTAACACGAAGAGAAACCACGGTCACACGGGGAGAACCCACGGTAACACGAGGAGAACCCACGGTAACACGAGAAGAACCCACGGTAAGACAAGGAGAACCCACGGTAACACGGGGAGAACCCACGGTAACACTGGGAGAACCCACGGTAACACTGGGAGAACCCTAGGTAATACTGGGAGAACCCACGGTAACACGAGGAGAACCCACGGTAACACTGAGAACCCACAGTAACACGGGGAGAACCCACGGTAACACGAGGAGAACCCACGGTAACACGGGGAGAACCCACGGTAACACGAGGAGAACCCACGGTAACACGAGGAGAAACCACGGTAACACGAGAAGAACCCACGGTAACACGAGGAGAACCCATGGTAACACGGGGAGAACCCACGGTAACACGAGGAGAACCCACGGTAACACTGGGAGAACCCACGGTAACACGAGGAGAACCCACGGTAACACGAGAAGAACCCACGGTAACACGAGGAGAACACACGGTAACACTGGGAGAACCCACGGTAACACGGGGAGAACCCACGGTAACACGAGGAGAACCCACGGTAACACTGGGAGAACCCACGGTAACACTGGGAGAACCCACGGTAACACGAGGAGAACCCACAGTTACACGGGGAGAACCCACGGTAACACGGGGAGAACCCACGGTAACACGGGGAGAACCCACAGTAACACGGGGAGAACCAACGGTATCACGAGGAGAAACCACGGTAACACGAAAAGAACCCACGGTAACACGAGGAGAACCCACGGTAACACTGGGAGAACCCACGGTAACACGGGGAGAACCCACGGTAACACAGAGAGAACACACGGTAACATTGGGAGAACCCACGGTAACACAGAGGGAACCCACGGTAACATGGGGAGAACCCACGGTAACACGGAGAGAACCACGGGGAGAACCCACGGTAACAGGAGAGAACCCACGGTAACACGGAGAGAACCACGGGGAAAACCCACGATAACACGGAGAGAACCCACGGTAACACAGAGAGAACCCACGGTAACACGGGGAGAACCCACGGTAACACGGAGAGAACCATGGGGAGAACCCACGGTAACACGGAGAGAACCCACGGTAACACGGGAAGAACCCACGGTAACACGGGGAGAACCCACGGTAACACGGGGAGAACCCACGGTAACACGGGGAGAACCCACGGTAGCATGGGGAGAACCCACAGTAACACGGGGAGAACCCATTGTAACACGGGGAGAACCCACGGTAACACAGAGAGAACACACGGTAACATTGGGAGAACCCAGGGTAACACGGGGAGAACCCACGGTAACACGGAGAGAACCCACGGTAACACAGAGAGAACCCACGGTTACACAGAGAGAACCCACGGTAACAGGGAGAACCCACGGTAACATGGGGAGAACCCACGGTAACACGGGGAGAACCCACGGTAACACAGAGAGAACCCACGGTAACACAGAGAGAAAACCCACGGTAACACAGAGAGAGAACCCACGGTAACACGAGGAGAACCCATGGTAACACGAGAAGAACCCACGGTAACACTGGGAGAACCCACGGTAACACGGGGAGAACCCACGGTAACACGAGGAGAACCCACGGTAACACTGGGAGAACCCATGGTAACACGAGGAGAACCCACAGTAACACGGGGAGAACCCACGGTAACACGGGGAGAACCCACAGTAACACGGGGAGTACCCACGGTAACACGGAGAGAACCCACGGTAACACAGAGAGAACCCACGGTTACACAGGGAGAACCCACGGTAACAGGGAGAACCCACGGTAACATGGGGAGAACCCACGGTAACACGGGGAGAACCCACGGTAACACGAGAAGAACCCACGGTAACACGAGGAGAACCCACGGTAACACTGGGAGAACCCACGGTAACACGGGGAGAACCCACGGTAACACAAGGAGAACCCACGGTAACACTGGGAGAACCCACGGTAACACGAGGAAAACCCACGGTAACACTGGGAGAACCCGCTGTAACACTGGGAGAACCCACGGTAACACAGAGGGAACCCACGGTAACATGGGGAGAACCCACGGTAACATGGAGAGAACCACGGGGAGAACCCACGGTAACACGGAGAGAACCCACGGTAACACGGAGAGAACCACGGGGAGAACCCACGATAACACGGAGAGAACCCACGGTGACACAGAGAGAACCCACGGTAACACGGGGAGAACCCACGGTAACACGGAGAGAACCATGGGGAGAACCCACGGTAACACGGAGAGAACCCACGGTAACACGGGAAGAACCCACGGTAACACGGGGAGAACCCACGGTAACACGGGGAGAACCCACGGTAACACGGGGAGAACCCACAGTAACACGGGGAGAACCCATTGTAACACGGGGAGAACCCAAGGTAACACAGAGAGAACACACGGTAACATTGGGAGAACCCACGGTAACACGGGGAGAACCCACGGTAACACGGAGAGAACCCACGGTAACACAGAGAGAACCCACGGTAACACGGGGAGAACCCACGGTAACACGAGGAGAACCCACGGTAACACAGAGAGAACCCACGGTAACACAGAGAGAGAACCCAAGGTAACACAGAGAGAGAACCCACGGTAACACAGAGAGAGAACCCACGGTAACACGAAGAGAAACCACGGTCACACGGGGAGAACCCACGGTAACACGAGGAGAACCCACGGTAACACGAGAAGAACCCACGGTAACACGAGGAGAACCCACGGTAACACGGGGAGAACCCACGGTAACACTGGGAGAACCCACGGTAACACTGGGAGAACCCTAGGTAATACTGGGAGAACCCACGGTAACACGAGGAGAACCCACGGTAACAATGAGAACCCACGGTAACACGAGGAGAACCCACGGTAACACAGAGAGAACCCACGGTAACACGGGGAGAGAACCCAAGGTAACACAGAGAGAGAACCCACGGTAACACGAAGAGAAACCACGGTCACACGGGGAGAACACACGGTAACATTGGGAGAACCCACGGTAACACAGAGGGAACCCACGGTAACATGGGGAGAACCCACGGTAACACGGAGAGAACCACAGGGAGAACCCACGGTAACACGGAGAGAACCCACGGTAACACGGAGAGAACCACGGGGAGAACCCACGATAACACGGAGAGAACCCACGGTGACACAGAGAGAACCCACGGTAACACGGGGAGAACCCACGGTAACACGGAGAGAACCATGGGGAGAACCCACGGTAACACGGAGAGAACCCACGGTAACACGGGAAGAACCCACGGTAACACGGGGAGAACCCACGGTAACACGGGGAGAACCCACGGTAGCATGGGGAGAACCCACAGTAACACGGGGAGAACCCATTGTAACACGGGGAGAACCCAAGGTAACACAGAGAGAACACACGGTAACATTGGGAGAACCCACGGTAACACGGGGAGAACCCACGGTAACACGGAGAGAACCCACGGTAACACAGAGACAACACACGGTTACACTGGGAGAACCCACGGTAACACGGAGAATCCACGGTAACACGGGGAGAACCCACGGTAACACGAGGAGAACCCACGGTAACACAGAGAGAACCCACGGTAACACAGAGAGATAACCCAAGGTAACACAGAGAGAGAACCCACGGTAACACGAAGAGAAACCACGGTCACACGGGGAGAACCCACGGTAACACGAGGAGAACCCACGGTAACACGAGAAGAACCCACGGTAACACGAGGAGAACCCACGGTAACACGGGGAGAACACACGGTAACACTGGGAGAACCCACGATAACACTGGGAGAACCCTAGGTAATACTGGGAGAACCCACGGTAACACGAGGAGAACCCACGGTAACACTGAGAACCCACGGTAACACGGGGAGAACCCACGGTAACACTGGGAGAACCCACGGTAACACGGGGAGAACCCACGGTAGCATGGGGAGAACCCACAGTAACACGGGGAGAACCCATTGTAACACGGGGAGAACCCAAGGTAACACAGAGAGAACACACGGTAACATTGGGAGAACCCACGGTAACACGGGGAGAACCCACGGTAACACGGAGAGAACCCACGGTAACACTGAGAGAACCCACGGTTACACTGGGAGAACCCACGGTAACACGGAGAACCCACGGTAACACGGGGAGAACCCACGGTAACACGAGGAGAACCCACGGTAACACAGAGAGAACCCACGGTAACACAGAGAGAGAACCCAAGGTAACACAGAGAGAGAACCCACGGTAACACGAAGAGAAACCACGGTCACACGGGGAGAACCCACGGTAACACGAGGAGAACCCACGGTAACACGAGAAGAACCCACGGTAACACAAGGAGAACCCACGGTAACACGGGGAGAACCCACGGTAACACTGGGAGAACCCACGGTAACACTGGGAGAACCCTAGGTAATACTGGGAGAACCCACGGTAACACGAGGAGAACCCACGGTAACACTGAGAACCCACAGTAACACGGGGAGAACCCACGGTAACACGAGGAGAACCCACGGTAACACGGGGAGAACCCACGGTAACACGAGGAGAACCCACGGTAACACGAGGAGAAACCACGGTAACACGAGAAGAACCCACGGTAACACGAGGAGAACCCATGGTAACACGGGGAGAACCCACGGTAACACGAGGAGAACCCACGGTAACACTGGGAGAACCCACGGTAACACGAGGAGAACCCACGGTAACACGAGAAGAACCCACGGTAACACGAGGAGAACACACGGTAACACTGGGAGAACCCACGGTAACACGGGGAGAACCCACGGTAACACGAGGAGAACCCACGGTAACACTGGGAGAACCCACGGTAACACTGGGAGAACCCACGGTAACACGAGGAGAACCCACAGTTACACGGGGAGAACCCACGGTAACACGGGGAGAACCCACGGTAACACGGGGAGAACCCACAGTAACACGGGGAGAACCAACGGTATCACGAGGAGAAACCACGGTAACACGAAAAGAACCAACGGTAACACGAGGAGAACCCACGGTAACACTGGGAGAACCCACGGTAACACGGGGAGAACCCACGGTAACACAGAGAGAACACACGGTAACATTGGGAGAACCCACGGTAACACAGAGGGAACCCACGGTAACATGGGGAGAACCCACGGTAACACGGAGAGAACCACGGGGAGAACCCACGGTAACAGGAGAGAACCCACGGTAATACGGAGAGAACCACGGGGAAAACCCACGATAACACGGTGAGAACCCACGGTAACACAGAGAGAACCCACGGTAACACGGGGAGAACCCACGGTAACACGGAGAGAACCATGGGGAGAACCCACGGTAACACGGAGAGAACCCACGGTAACACGGGAAGAACCCACGGTAACACGGGGAGAACCCACGGTAACACGGGGAGAACCCACGGTAACACGGGGAGAACCCACGGTAGCATGGGGAGAACCCACAGTAACACGGGGAGAACCCATTGTAACAAAGGGAGAACCCACGGTAACACAGAGAGAACACACGGTAACATTGGGAGAACCCAGGGTAACACGGGGAGAACCCACGGTAACACGGAGAGAACCCACGGTAACACAGAGAGAACCCACGGTTACACAGAGAGAACCCACGGTAACAGGGAGAACCCACGGTAACATGGGGAGAACCCACGGTAACACGGGGAGAACCCACGGTAACACAGAGAGAACCCACGGTAACACAGAGAGAAAACCCACGGTAACACAGAGAGAGAACCCACGGTAACACGAGGAGAACCCATGGTAACACGAGAAGAACCCACGGTAACACTGGGAGAACCCACGGTAACACGGGGAGAACCCACGGTAACACGAGGAGAACCCACGGTAACACTGGGAGAACCCATGGTAACACGAGGAGAACCCACAGTAACACGGGGAGAACCCACGGTAACACGGGGAGAACCCACAGTAACACGGGGAGTACCCACGGTAACACGGAGAGAACCCACGGTAACACAGAGAGAACCCACGGTTACACAGGGAGAACCCACGGTAACAGGGAGAACCCACGGTAACATGGGGAGAACCCACGGTAACACGGGGAGAACCCACGGTAACACGAGAAGAACCCACGGTAACACGAGGAGAACCCACGGTAACACTGGGAGAACCCACGGTAACACGGGGAGAACCCACGGTAACACAAGGAGAACCCACGGTAACACTGGGAGAACCCACGGTAACACGAGGAAAACCCACGGTAACACTGGGAGAACCCGCTGTAACACTGGGAGAACCCACGGTAACACAGAGGGAACCCACGGTAACATGGGGAGAACCCACGGTAACATGGAGAGAACCACGGGGAGAACCCACGGTAACACGGAGAGAACCCACGGTAACACGGAGAGAACCACGGGGAGAACCCACGATAACACGGAGAGAACCCACGGTGACACAGAGAGAACCCACGGTAACACGGGGAGAACCCACGGTAACACGGAGAGAACCATGGGGAGAACCCACGGTAACACGGAGAGAACCCACGGTAACACGGGAAGAACCCACGGTAACACGGGGAGAACCCACGGTAACACGGGGAGAACCCACGGTAACACGGGGAGAACCCACAGTAACACGGGGAGAACCCATTGTAACACGGGGAGAACCCAAGGTAACACAGAGAGAACACACGGTAACATTGGGAGAACCCACGGTAACACGGGGAGAACCCACGGTAACACGGAGAGAACCCACGGTAACACAGAGAGAACCCACGGTAACACGGGGAGAACCCACGGTAACACGAGGAGAACCCACGGTAACACAGAGAGAACCCACGGTAACACAGAGAGAGAACCCAAGGTAACACAGAGAGAGAACCCACGGTAACACGAAGAGAAACCACGGTCACACGGGGAGAACCCACGGTAACACGAGGAGAACCCACGGTAACACGAGAAGAACCCACGGTAACACGAGGAGAACCCACGGTAACACGGGGAGAACCCACGGTAACACTGGGAGAACCCACGGTAACACTGGGAGAACCCTAGGTAATACTGGGAGAACCCACGGTAACACGAGGAGAACCCACGGTTACACTGAGAACCCACGGTAACACGGGGAGAACCCACGGTAACACGGGGAGAACCCACGGTAACACTGGGAGAACCCACGGTAACACGGAGATAACCCACGGTAACACGGGGAGAACCCACGGTAACAAGGGGAGAACCCACGGTAACACGAGGAGAACCCACGGTAACACGAGGAGAACCCACGGTAACACTGGGAGAACCCACGGTAACACTGGGAGAACCCATGGTAACAAGAGGAGAACCCACGGTAACACTGGGAGAACCCACGGTAACACGGGGAGAACCCACGGTAACACTGGGAGAACCCACGGTAACACGAGAAGAACCCACGGTAACACGAGGAGAACCCATGGTAACAAGGGGAGAACCCACGGTAACATGAGGAGAACCCACGGTAACACTGGGAGAACCCACGGTAACACGAGGAGAACCCACGGTAACACGAGAAGAACCCACGGTAACACGAGGAGAACCCACGGTAACACTGGGAGAACCCACGGTAACACGGGGAGAACCCACGGTAACACGAGGAGAACCCACGGTAACACTGGGAGAACCCACGGTAACACTGGGAGAACCCACAGTAACACGAGGAGAACCCACAGTTACACGGGGAGAACCCACGGTAACACGGGGAGAACCCACGGTAACACGGGGAGAACCCACAGTAACACGAAAAGAACTCACGGTAACACGAGGAGAACCCACGGTAACACTGGGAGAACCCACGGTAACACGGGGAGAACCCAAGGTAACACAGAGAGAACCCACGGTAACATTGGGAGAACCCACGGTAACACAGAGGGAACCCACGGTAACATGGGGAGAACCCACGGTAACACGGAGAGAACCACGGGGAGAACCCACGGTAACACGGAGAGAACCCACGGTAACACGGAGAGAACCACGGGGAGAACCCACGATAACACGGAGAGAACCCACGGTGACACAGAAAGAACCCACGGTAACACGGGGAGAACCCACGGTAACAAAGAGAGAACCATGGGGAGAACCCACGGTAACACGGAGAGAACCCACGGTAACACGGGAAGAACCCACTGTAACACGGGGAGAACCCACGGTAACACGGGGAGAACCCACGGTTGCATGGGGAGAACCCACAGTAACACGGGGAGAACCCATTGTAACACGGGGAGAACCCAAGGTAACACAGAGAGAACACACGGTAACATTGGGAGAACCCACGGTAACACGGGGAGAACCCACGGTAACACGGAGAGAACCCACGGTAACACAGAGAGAACCCACGGTTACACTGGGAGAACCCACGGTAACACGGGGAGAACCCACGGTAACACGAGGAGAACCCACGGTAACACAGAGAGAACCCGCGGTAACACAGAGAGAGAACCCAAGGTAACACAGAGAGAGAACCCACGGTAACACGAAGAGAAACCACGGTCACACGGGGAGAACCCACGGTAACACGAGGAGAACCCACGGTAACAGGAGAAGAACCCACGGTAACACGAGGAGAACCCACGGTAACACGGGGAGAACCCACGGTAACAGTGGGAGAACCCACGGTAACACGAGGAGAACCCACGGTAACACTGAGAACCCACGGTAACACGGGGAGAACCCACGGTAACACTGGGAGAACCCACGGTAACACGGGGAGAACCCACGGTAGCATGGGGAGAACCCCCAGTAACACGGGGAGAACCCATTGTAACACGGGGAGAACCCAAGGTAACACAGAGAGAACACACGGTAACATTGGGAGAACCCACGGTAACACGGGGAGAACCCACGGTAACACGGAGAGAACCCACGGTAACACTGAGAGAACCCACGGTTACACTGGGAGAACCCACGGTAACACGGAGAACCCACGGTAACACGGGGAGAACCCACGGTAACACGAGGAGAACCCACGGTAACACAGAGAGAACCCACGGTAACACAGAGAGAGAACCCACGGTAACACGAGAAGAACCCACGGTAACACTGGGAGAACCCACGGTAACACGGGGAGAACCCACGGTAACACGAGGAGAACCCACGGTAACACTGGGAGAACCCACGGTAACACGAGGAGAACCCACAGTAACACGGGGAGAACCCACGGTAACACGGGGAGAACCCACAGTAACACGGGGAGAACCCACGGTAACACTGGGAGAACCCACGGTAACACTGGGAGAACCCACGGTAACACGGGGAGAACCCACGGTAACACGAGGAGAACCCACGGTAACACGGGGAGAACCCAAGGTAACACAGAGAGAACACACGGTAACATTGGGAGAACCCACGGTAACACGGGGAGAACCCACGGTAACACGGAGAGAACCCACGGTAACACAGAGAGAACCCACGGTTACACTGGGAGAACCCACGGTAACACGGGGAGAACCCACGGTAACACGAGGAGAACCCACGGTAACACAGAGAGAACCCGCGGTAACACAGAGAGAGAACCCAAGGTAACACAGAGAGAGAACCCACGGTAACACGAAGAGAAACCACGGTCACACGGGGAGAACCCACGGTAACACGAGGAGAACCCACGGTAACAGGAGAAGAACCCACGGTAACACGAGGAGAACCCACGGTAACACGGGGAGAACCCACGGTAACAGTGGGAGAACCCACGGTAACACTGGGAGAACCCTAGGTAATACTGGGAGAACCCACGGTAACACGAGGAGAACCCACGGTAACACTGAGAACCCACGGTAACACGAGAAGAACCCACGGTAACACGGGGAGAACCCACGGTAACACGGGGAGAACCCACGGTAACACGGGGAGAACCCACGGTAGCATGGGGAGAACCCACAGTAACACGGGGAGAACCCATTGTAACAAAGGGAGAACCCACGGTAACACAGAGAGAACACACGGTAACATTGGGAGAACCCAGGGTAACACGGGGAGAACCCACGGTAACACGGAGAGAACCCACGGTAACACAGAGAGAACCCACGGTTACACAGAGAGAACCCACGGTAACAGGGAGAACCCACGGTAACATGGGGAGAACCCACGGTAACACGGGGAGAACCCACGGTAACACAGAGAGAACCCACGGTAACACAGAGAGAAAACCCACGGTAACACAGAGAGAGAACCCACGGTAACACGAGGAGAACCCATGGTAACACGAGAAGAACCCACGGTAACACTGGGAGAACCCACGGTAACACGGGGAGAACCCACGGTAACACGAGGAGAACCCACGGTAACACTGGGAGAACCCATGGTAACACGAGGAGAACCCACAGTAACACGGGGAGAACCCACGGTAACACGGGGAGAACCCACAGTAACACGGGGAGTACCCACGGTAACACGGAGAGAACCCACGGTAACACAGAGAGAACCCACGGTTACACAGGGAGAACCCACGGTAACAGGGAGAACCCACGGTAACATGGGGAGAACCCACGGTAACACGGGGAGAACCCACGGTAACACGAGAAGAACCCACGGTAACACGAGGAGAACCCACGGTAACACTGGGAGAACCCACGGTAACACGGGGAGAACCCACGGTAACACAAGGAGAACCCACGGTAACACTGGGAGAACCCACGGTAACACGAGGAAAACCCACGGTAACACTGGGAGAACCCGCTGTAACACTGGGAGAACCCACGGTAACACAGAGGGAACCCACGGTAACATGGGGAGAACCCACGGTAACATGGAGAGAACCACGGGGAGAACCCACGGTAACACGGAGAGAACCCACGGTAACACGGAGAGAACCACGGGGAGAACCCACGATAACACGGAGAGAACCCACGGTGACACAGAGAGAACCCACGGTAACACGGGGAGAACCCACGGTAACACGGAGAGAACCATGGGGAGAACCCACGGTAACACGGAGAGAACCCACGGTAACACGGGAAGAACCCACGGTAACACGGGGAGAACCCACGGTAACACGGGGAGAACCCACGGTAACACGGGGAGAACCCACAGTAACACGGGGAGAACCCATTGTAACACGGGGAGAACCCAAGGTAACACAGAGAGAACACACGGTAACATTGGGAGAACCCACGGTAACACGGGGAGAACCCACGGTAACACGGAGAGAACCCACGGTAACACAGAGAGAACCCACGGTAACACGGGGAGAACCCACGGTAACACGAGGAGAACCCACGGTAACACAGAGAGAACCCACGGTAACACAGAGAGAGAACCCAAGGTAACACAGAGAGAGAACCCACGGTAACACGAAGAGAAACCACGGTCACACGGGGAGAACCCACGGTAACACGAGGAGAACCCACGGTAACACGAGAAGAACCCACGGTAACACGAGGAGAACCCACGGTAACACGGGGAGAACCCACGGTAACACTGGGAGAACCCACGGTAACACTGGGAGAACCCTAGGTAATACTGGGAGAACCCACGGTAACACGAGGAGAACCCACGGTTACACTGAGAACCCACGGTAACACGGGGAGAACCCACGGTAACACGGGGAGAACCCACGGTAACACTGGGAGAACCCACGGTAACACGGAGATAACCCACGGTAACACGGGGAGAACCCACGGTAACAAGGGGAGAACCCACGGTAACACGAGGAGAACCCACGGTAACACGAGGAGAACCCACGGTAACACTGGGAGAACCCACTGTAACACTGGGAGAACCCATGGTAACAAGAGGAGAACCCACGGTAACACTGGGAGAACCCACGGTAACACGGGGAGAACCCACGGTAACACTGGGAGAACCCACGGTAACACGAGAAGAACCCACGGTAACACGAGGAGAACCCATGGTAACAAGGGGAGAACCCACGGTAACATGAGGAGAACCCACGGTAACACTGGGAGAACCCACGGTAACACGAGGAGAACCCACGGTAACACGAGAAGAACCCACGGTAACACGAGGAGAACCCACGGTAACACTGGGAGAACCCACGGTAACACGGGGAGAACCCACGGTAACACGAGGAGAACCCACGGTAACACTGGGAGAACCCACGGTAACACTGGGAGAACCCACAGTAACACGAGGAGAACCCACAGTTACACGGGGAGAACCCACGGTAACACGGGGAGAACCCACGGTAACACGGGGAGAACCCACAGTAACACGAAAAGAACTCACGGTAACACGAGGAGAACCCACGGTAACACTGGGAGAACCCACGGTAACACGGGGAGAACCCAAGGTAACACAGAGAGAACCCACGGTAACATTGGGAGAACCCACGGTAACACAGAGGGAACCCACGGTAACATGGGGAGAACCCACGGTAACACGGAGAGAACCACGGGGAGAACCCACGGTAACACGGAGAGAACCCACGGTAACACGGAGAGAACCACGGGGAGAACCCACGATAACACGGAGAGAACCCACGGTGACACAGAAAGAACCCACGGTAACACGGGGAGAACCCACGGTAACAAAGAGAGAACCATGGGGAGAACCCACGGTAACACGGAGAGAACCCACGGTAACACGGGAAGAACCCACTGTAACACGGGGAGAACCCACGGTAACACGGGGAGAACCCACGGTTGCATGGGGAGAACCCACAGTAACACGGGGAGAACCCATTGTAACACGGGGAGAACCCAAGGTAACACAGAGAGAACACACGGTAACATTGGGAGAACCCACGGTAACACGGGGAGAACCCACGGTAACACGGAGAGAACCCACGGTAACACAGAGAGAACCCACGGTTACACTGGGAGAACCCACGGTAACACGGGGAGAACCCACGGTAACACGAGGAGAACCCACGGTAACACAGAGAGAACCCGCGGTAACACAGAGAGAGAACCCAAGGTAACACAGAGAGAGAACCCACGGTAACACGAAGAGAAACCACGGTCACACGGGGAGAACCCACGGTAACACGAGGAGAACCCACGGTAACAGGAGAAGAACCCACGGTAACACGAGGAGAACCCACGGTAACACGGGGAGAACCCACGGTAACAGTGGGAGAACCCACGGTAACACGAGGAGAACCCACGGTAACACTGAGAACCCACGGTAACACGGGGAGAACCCACGGTAACACTGGGAGAACCCACGGTAACACGGGGAGAACCCACGGTAGCATGGGGAGAACCCCCAGTAACACGGGGAGAACCCATTGTAACACGGGGAGAACCCAAGGTAACACAGAGAGAACACACGGTAACATTGGGAGAACCCACGGTAACACGGGGAGAACCCACGGTAACACGGAGAGAACCCACGGTAACACTGAGAGAACCCACGGTTACACTGGGAGAACCCACGGTAACACGGAGAACCCACGGTAACACGGGGAGAACCCACGGTAACACGAGGAGAACCCACGGTAACACAGAGAGAACCCACGGTAACACAGAGAGAGAACCCACGGTAACACGAGAAGAACCCACGGTAACACTGGGAGAACCCACGGTAACACGGGGAGAACCCACGGTAACACGAGGAGAACCCACGGTAACACTGGGAGAACCCACGGTAACACGAGGAGAACCCACAGTAACACGGGGAGAACCCACGGTAACACGGGGAGAACCCACAGTAACACGGGGAGAACCCACGGTAACACTGGGAGAACCCACGGTAACACTGGGAGAACCCACGGTAACACGGGGAGAACCCACGGTAACACGAGGAGAACCCACGGTAACACGGGGAGAACCCAAGGTAACACAGAGAGAACACACGGTAACATTGGGAGAACCCACGGTAACACGGGGAGAACCCACGGTAACACGGAGAGAACCCACGGTAACACAGAGAGAACCCACGGTTACACTGGGAGAACCCACGGTAACACGGGGAGAACCCACGGTAACACGAGGAGAACCCACGGTAACACAGAGAGAACCCGCGGTAACACAGAGAGAGAACCCAAGGTAACACAGAGAGAGAACCCACGGTAACACGAAGAGAAACCACGGTCACACGGGGAGAACCCACGGTAACACGAGGAGAACCCACGGTAACAGGAGAAGAACCCACGGTAACACGAGGAGAACCCACGGTAACACGGGGAGAACCCACGGTAACAGTGGGAGAACCCACGGTAACACTGGGAGAACCCTAGGTAATACTGGGAGAACCCACGGTAACACGAGGAGAACCCACGGTAACACTGAGAACCCACGGTAACACGAGAAGAACCCACGGTAACACTGGGAGAACCCACGGTAACACGGGGAGAACCCACGGTAACACGAGGAGAACCCACGGTAACACTGGGAGAACCCACGGTAACACGAGGAGAACCCACAGTAACACGGGGAGAACCCACGGTAACACGGGGAGAACCCACAGTAACACGGGGAGAACCCACGGTAACACTGGGAGAACCCACGGTAACACTGGGAGAACCCACGGTAACACGGGGAGAACCCACGGTAACACGAGGAGAACCCACGGTAACACGGGGAGAACCCAAGGTAACACAGAGAGAACACACGGTAACATTGGGAGAACCCACGGTAACACGGGGAGAACCCACGGTAACACGGAGAGAACCCACGGTAACACAGAGAGAACCCACGGTTACACTGGGAGAACCCGCGGTAACACGGGGGGAAACCCACGGTAACACGAGGAGAACCCACGGTAACACAGAGAGAACCCGCGGTAACACAGAGAGAGAACCCAAGGTAACACAGAGAGAGAACCCACGGTAACACGAAGAGAAACCACGGTCACACGGGGAGAACCCACGGTAACACGAGGAGAACCCACGGTAACAGGAGAAGAACCCACGGTAACACGAGGAGAACCCACGGTAACACGGGGAGAACCCACGGTAACAGTGGGAGAACCCACGGTAACACTGGGAGAACCCTAGGTAATACTGGGAGAACCCACGGTAACACGAGGAGAACCCACGGTAACACTGAGAACCCACGGTAACACGGGGAGAACCCACGGTAACACTGGGAGAACCCACGGTAACACGGGGAGAACCCACGGTAGCATGGGGAGAACCCACAGTAACACGGGGAGAACCCATTGTAACACGGGGAGAACCCAAGGTAACACAGAGAGAACACACGGTAACATTGGGAGAACCCACGGTAACACGGGGAGAACCCACGGTAACACGGAGAGAACCCACGGTAACACTGAGAGAACCCACGGTTACACTGGGAGAACCCACGGTAACACGGAGAACCCACGGTAACACGGGGAGAACCCACGGTAACACGAGGAGAACCCACGGTAACACAGAGAGAACCCACGGTAACACAGAGAGAGAACCCAAGGTAACACAGAGAGAACCCACGGTAACACGAAGAGAAACCACGGTCACACGGGGAGAACCCACGGTAACACGAGAAGAACCCACGGTAACACGAGAAGAACCCACGGTAACACGAGGAGAACCCACGGTAACACGGGGAGAACCCACGGTAACACTGGGAGAACCCACGGTAACACTGGGAGAACCCTAGGTAATACTGGGAGAACCCACGGTAACACGAGGAGAACCCACGGTAACACTGAGAACCCACGGTAACACGGGGAGAACCCACGGTAACACGAGGAGAACCCACGGTAACACGGGGAGAACCCACGGTAACACGAGGAGAACCCACGGTAACACGAGGAGAACCCACGGTAACACTGGGAGACCCCATGGTAACACGGGGAGAACCCATGGTAACACAGAGAGAGAACCCACGGTAACACAGAGAGAGAACCCACGGTAACACGGGGAGAACCCACGGTAACACGGAGAGAACCACGGGGAGAACCCACGATAACACGGAGAGAACCCACGGTGACACAGAGAGAACCCACGGTAACACGGGGAGAACCCACGGTAACACGGAGAGAACCATGGGGAGAACCCACGGTAACACGGAGAGAACCCATGGTAACACGGGAAGAACCCACGGTAACACGGGGAGAACCCACGGTAACACGGGGAGAACCCACGGTAGCATGGGCAGAACCCACAGTAACACGGGGAGAACCCATTGTAACACGGGGAGAACCCAAGGTAACACAGAGAGAACACACGGTAACATTGGGAGAACCCACGGTAACACGGGGAGAACCCACGGTAACACGGAGAGAACCCACGGTAACACAGAGAGAACCCACGGTTACACTGGGAGAACCCACTGTAACACGGAGAACCCACGGTAACACGGGGAGAACCCACGGTAACACGAGGAGAACCCACGGTAACACAGAGAGAACCCACGGTAACACAGAGAGAGAACCCAAGGTAACACAGAGAGAGAACCCACGGTAACACGAAGAGAAACCACGGTCACACGGGGAGAACCCACGGTAACACGAGGAGAACCCACGGTAACACGAGAAGAACCCACGGTAACACGAGGAGAACCCACGGTAACACGGGGAGAACCCACGGTAACACTGGGAGAACCCACGGTAACACTGGGAGAACCCTAGGTAATACTGGGAGAACCCACGGTAACACGAGGAGAACCCACGGTAACACTGAGAACCCACGGTAACACGGGGAGAACCCAAGGTAACACTGGGAGAACCCACGGTAACACTGGGAGAACCCACGGTAACACGAGTAGAACCCACGGTAACACGAGAAGAACCCACGGTAACACGAGGAGAACCCACGGTAACACTGGGAGAACCCACGGTAACACGGGGAGAACCCACGGTAACACGAGGAGAACCCACGGTAACACTGGGAGAACCCACGGTAACACGAGGAGAACCCACAGTTACACGGGGAGAACCCACGGTAACACGGGGAGAACCCACGGTAACACGGGGAGAACCCACAGTAACACGGGGAGAACCAACGGTAACACGAGGAGAAACCACGGTAACACGAAAAGAACCCACGGTAACACGAGGAGAACCCACGGTAACACTGGGAGAACCCACGGTAACACGGGGAGAACCCACGGTAACACAGAGAGAACACACGGTAACATTGGGAGAACCCACGGTAACACGGGGAGAACCCACGGTAACACGGAGAGAACCCACGGTAACACAGAGAGAACCCATGGTTACACAGGGAGAACCCACAGTAACAGGAAGAACCCACGGTAACATGGGGAGAACCCACGGTAACACGGGGAGAACCCACGGTAACACAGAGAGAACCCACGGTAACACAGAGAGAAAACCCACGGTAACACAGAGAGAGAACCCACGGTAACACGAGGAGAACCCACGGTAACACTGGGAGAACCCACGGTAACACTGGGAGAACCCACGGTAACACAAGGAGAACCCACGGTAACACTGGGAGAACCCACGGTAACACTGGGAGAACCCACGGTAACACGAGGAGAACCCACAGTAACACTGGAAGAACCCGCTGTAACACTGAGAGAACCCACGGTAACACAGAGGGAACCCACGGTAACACGGGGAGAACCCACGGTAACATGGAGAGAACCACGGGGAGAACCCACGGTAACACGGAGAGAACCCACGGTAACACGGAGAGAACCACGGGGAGAACCCACGATAACACGGAGAGAACCCACAGTGACACAGAGAGAACCCACGGTAACACGGGGAGAACCCACGGTAATTCGGGGAGAACCCACAGTAACACGGGGAGAACCCACGGTAACACGGGGAGAATCCACGGTAGCATGGGGAGAACCCACAGTAACACGGGGAGAACCCACTGTAACACGGGGAGAACCCACGGTAACACAGAGAGAACACACGGTAACATTGGGAGAACCCACGGTAACACGGGGAGAACCCACGGTAACATGGAGAGAACCCACGGTAACACAGAGAGAACCCACGGTTACACGGGGAGAACCCACGGTAACACGGAGAACCCACGGTAACACGGGGAGAACCCACGGTAACACAGAGAGAACCCACGGTAACACAGAGAGAGAACCCAAGGTAACACAGAGAGAGAACCCACGGTAACACGAAGAGAAACCACGGTTACACGGGGAGAACCCACGGTAAAACGAGGAGAACCCACGGTAACACGAGAAGAACCCACGGTAACACGAGGAGAACCCACGGTAACACGAGGAGAACCCACGGTAACACGGGGAGAACCCACGGTAACACTGGGAGAACCCACGGTAACACTGGGAGAACCCTAGGTAATACTGGGAGAACCCACGGTAACACGAGGAGAACCCACGGTAACACTGAGAACCCACGGTAACACGGGGAGAACCCACGGTAACACGAGGAGAACCCACGGTAACACGGGGAGAACCCACGGTAACACGAGGAGAACCCACGGTAACACGAGGAGAACCCACGGTAACACTGGGAGACCCCATGGTAACACGGGGAGAACCCATGGTAACACAGAGAGAGAACCCACGGTAACACAGAGAGAGAACCCACGGTAACACGGGGAGAACCCACGGTAACACGGAGAGAACCACGGGGAGAACCCACGATAACACGGAGAGAACCCACGGTGACACAGAGAGAACCCACGGTAACACGGGGAGAACCCACGGTAACACGGAGAGAACCATGGGGAGAACCCACGGTAACACGGAGAGAACCCATGGTAACACGGGAAGAACCCACGGTAACACGGGGAGAACCCACGGTAACACGGGGAGAACCCACGGTAGCATGGGCAGAACCCACAGTAACACGGGGAGAACCCATTGTAACACGGGGAGAACCCAAGGTAACACAGAGAGAACACACGGTAACATTGGGAGAACCCACGGTAACACGGGGAGAACCCACGGTAACACGGAGAGAACCCACGGTAACACAGAGAGAACCCACGGTTACACTGGGAGAACCCACTGTAACACGGAGAACCCACGGTAACACGGGGAGAACCCACGGTAACACGAGGAGAACCCACGGTAACACAGAGAGAACCCACGGTAACACAGAGAGAGAACCCAAGGTAACACAGAGAGAGAACCCACGGTAACACGAAGAGAAACCACGGTCACACGGGGAGAACCCACGGTAACACGAGGAGAACCCACGGTAACACGAGAAGAACCCACGGTAACACGAGGAGAACCCACGGTAACACGGGGAGAACCCACGGTAACACTGGGAGAACCCACGGTAACACTGGGAGAACCCTAGGTAATACTGGGAGAACCCACGGTAACACGAGGAGAACCCACGGTAACACTGAGAACCCACGGTAACACGGGGAGAACCCAAGGTAACACTGGGAGAACCCACGGTAACACTGGGAGAACCCACGGTAACACGAGTAGAACCCACGGTAACACGAGAAGAACCCACGGTAACACGAGGAGAACCCACGGTAACACTGGGAGAACCCACGGTAACACGGGGAGAACCCACGGTAACACGAGGAGAACCCACGGTAACACTGGGAGAACCCACGGTAACACGAGGAGAACCCACAGTTACACGGGGAGAACCCACGGTAACACGGGGAGAACCCACGGTAACACGGGGAGAACCCACAGTAACACGGGGAGAACCAACGGTAACACGAGGAGAAACCACGGTAACACGAAAAGAACCCACGGTAACACGAGGAGAACCCACGGTAACACTGGGAGAACCCACGGTAACACGGGGAGAACCCACGGTAACACAGAGAGAACACACGGTAACATTGGGAGAACCCACGGTAACACGGGGAGAACCCACGGTAACACGGAGAGAACCCACGGTAACACAGAGAGAACCCATGGTTACACAGGGAGAACCCACAGTAACAGGAAGAACCCACGGTAACATGGGGAGAACCCACGGTAACACGGGGAGAACCCACGGTAACACAGAGAGAACCCACGGTAACACAGAGAGAAAACCCACGGTAACACAGAGAGAGAACCCACGGTAACACGAGGAGAACCCACGGTAACACTGGGAGAACCCACGGTAACACTGGGAGAACCCACGGTAACACAAGGAGAACCCACGGTAACACTGGGAGAACCCACGGTAACACTGGGAGAACCCACGGTAACACGAGGAGAACCCACAGTAACACTGGAAGAACCCGCTGTAACACTGAGAGAACCCACGGTAACACAGAGGGAACCCACGGTAACACGGGGAGAACCCACGGTAACATGGAGAGAACCACGGGGAGAACCCACGGTAACACGGAGAGAACCCACGGTAACACGGAGAGAACCACGGGGAGAACCCACGATAACACGGAGAGAACCCACAGTGACACAGAGAGAACCCACGGTAACACGGGGAGAACCCACGGTAATTCGGGGAGAACCCACAGTAACACGGGGAGAACCCACGGTAACACGGGGAGAATCCACGGTAGCATGGGGAGAACCCACAGTAACACGGGGAGAACCCACTGTAACACGGGGAGAACCCACGGTAACACAGAGAGAACACACGGTAACATTGGGAGAACCCACGGTAACACGGGGAGAACCCACGGTAACATGGAGAGAACCCACGGTAACACAGAGAGAACCCACGGTTACACGGGGAGAACCCACGGTAACACGGAGAACCCACGGTAACACGGGGAGAACCCACGGTAACACAGAGAGAACCCACGGTAACACAGAGAGAGAACCCAAGGTAACACAGAGAGAGAACCCACGGTAACACGAAGAGAAACCACGGTTACACGGGGAGAGCCCACGGTAAAACGAGGAGAACCCACGGTAACACGAGAAGAACCCACGGTAACACGAGGAGAACCCACGGTAACACGGGGAGAACCCACGGTAACACTGGGAGAACCCACGGTTACACGAGGAGAACCCACGGTAACACGGGGAGAACCCACGGTAACACTGGGAGAACCCACGGTAACACGGAGATAACCCACGGTAACACGGGGAGAACCCACGGTAACACGAGGAGAACCCACGGTAACACGAGGAGAACCCACGGTAACACTGGGAGAACCCACGGTAACACTGGGAGAACCCACGGTAACACGAGGAGAACCCACGGTAACACTGGGAGAACCCACGGTAACACGGGGAGAACCCACGGTAACACTGGGAGAACCCACGGTAACACGAGGAGAACCCACGGTAACACAAGGAGAACCCACGGTAACACGGGGAGAACCCACGGTAACACGGGGAGAACCCATGGTAACACAGAGAGAGAACCCACGGTAACACAGAGAGAGAACCCACGGTAACAAGAGGAGAAACCACGGTTACACGGGGAGAACCCACGGTAACACGAGGAGAACCCACGGTAACACGAGAAGAACCCACGGTAACACGAGGAGAACCCACGGTAACACGGGGAGAACCCACGGTAACACTGGGAGAACCCACAGTAACACTGGGAGAACCCACGGTAACACTGGGAGAACCCACGGTAACACGGAGAGAACCCACGGTAACACTGGGAGAACCCACGGTAACACGGGGAGAACCCACGGTAACACAGAGAGAACACACGCTAACATTGGGAGAACCCACGGTAACACGGGGAGAACCCACGGTAATACGGAGAGAACCCACGGTAACACAGAGAGAACCCACGGTAACAGGAGGAGAACCCACGGTAACACTGGGAGAACCCACGGTAACAATGGGAGAACCCGCGGTAACACGAGGAGAACCCACGGTAACACTGGGAGAACCCACGGTAACACGGGAAGAACCCACGGTAACACGGGAAGAACCCACGGTAACACGGGGAGAACCCACGGTAACACGGGGAGAACCCACGGTAACACTGGGAGGACCCACAGTAACACGGGGAGAACCCATGGTAACACGGGGAGAACCCACGGTAACACGAGGAGAACCCACGGTAACACTGGGAGAACCCACGGTAACACTGGGAGAACCCACGGTAACACGAGGAGAACCCACGGTAACACTGGGAGAACCAACGGTAACACGGGGAGAACCCACGGTAACACTGGGAGAACCCACGGTAACACGAGGAGAACCCACGGTAACACGGGGAGAACCCACGGTAACACGGGGAGAACCCACGGTAACACTGGGAGAACCCACGGTAACACAGAGAGAAAACCCACGGTAACACAGAGAGAAAACCCACGGTAACACAGAGAGAGAACCCACGGTAACACTGGGAGAACCCACGGTAACACAAGGAGAACCCACGGTAACACTGGGAGAACCCACGGTAACACTGGGAGAACCGATGGTAACACGAGGAGAACCCACGGTAACACTGGGAGAACCCGCTGTAACACTGGGAGAACCCACGGTAACACAGAGGGAATCCACGGTAACACGGGGAGAACCCACGGTAACACGGAGAGAACCACGAGGAGAACCCACGGTAACACGGAGAGAACCCACGGTAACACGGAGAGAACCACGGGGAGAACCCACGATAACACGGAGAGAACCCACGGTAACACGGGGAGAACCCACGGTAACACAGAGAGAACCCAAGGTAACACAGAGAGAGAACCCACGGTAACATGAAGAGAAACCACGGTTACACGGGGAGAACCCACGGTAACACGAGGAGAACCCACGGTAACACGAGAAGAACCCACGGTAACACAAGGAGAACCCACGGTAACACGGGGAGAACCCACGGTAACACTGGGAGAACCCACGGTAACACTGGGAGAACCCACGGTAACACGAGGCGAACCCACGGTAACACTGAGAACCCACGGTAACACGGGGAGAACCCACGGTAACACTGGGAGAACACACGGTAACACGGAGCTAACCCACGGTAACACGGGGAGAACCCACGGTAACACGAGGAGAACCCACGGTAACACGAGGAGAACCCACGGTAACACTGGGAGAACCCACGGTAACACTGGGAGAACCCTAGGTAACATGAGGAGAACCCACGGTAACACTGGGAGAACCCACGGTAACACGGGGAGAACCCACGGTAACACTGGGAGAACCCACGGTAACACGAGAAGAACCTGCGGTAACACGGGGAGAACCCACGGTAACACGGGGAGAACCCATGGTAACACAGAGAGAGAACCCACGGTAACACAGAGAGAGAACCCACAGTAACACGAGGAGAAACCACGGTTACACGGGGAGAACCCACGGTAACACGAGGAGAACCCACGGTAACACGAGAAGAACCCACGGTAACACGAGGACAACCCACGGTAACACGAGGAGAACCCACGGTAACACTGTGAGAACCCACGGTAACACTGGGAGAACCCACGGTAACACGGAGAGAACCCACGGTAACACTGGGAGAACCCACGGTAACACAGAGAGAGAACCCACGGTAACACGAGGAGAAACCACGGTTACACGGGGAGAACCCACGGTAACACGAGGAGAACCCACGGTAACACGAGAAGAACCCACGGTAACACGAGGAGAACCCACGGTAACACGGGGAGAACCCACGGTAACACTGGGAGAACCCACGGTAACACTGGGAGAACCCACGGTAACACTGGGAGAACCCACGGTAACACGGGGAGAACCCACGGTAACACAGAGAGAACACACGGTAACATTGGGAGAACCCACGGTAACACGGGGAGAACCCACGGTAACACGGGGAGAACCCACGGTAATACGGAGAAAACCCACGGAAACACAGAGAGAACCCACGGTAACACGAGGAGAACCCACGGTAACACTGGGAGAACCCACGGTAACACTGGGAGAACCCGCGGTAACACGAGGAGAACCCACGGTAACACTGGGAGAACCCACGGTAACACGGGAAGAACCCACGGTAACACTGGGAGAACCCACGGTAACACGAGGAGAACCCACGGTAACACGGGGAGAACCCACGGTAACACGGGGAGAACCCACGGTAACACTGGGAGGACCCACAGTAACACGGGGAGAACCCACGGTAACACTGGAGAACCCACGGTAACACGGGGAGAACCCACGGTAACACTGGGAGAACCCACGGTAACACGAGGAGAACCCACGGTAACACTGGGAGAACCCACGGTAACACGGGAAGAACCCACGGTAACACTGGGAGAACCCACGGTAACACGAGGAGAACCCACGGTAACACTGGGAGAACCCACGGTAACACGGAGAGAACCCACGGTAACACGAGGAGAACCCACGGTAACACAAGGAGAACCCACGGTAACACGGGGAGAACCCACGGTAACACGGGGAGAACACATGGTAACACAGAGAGAGAACCCACGGTAACACAGAGAGAGAACCCACGGTAACAAGAGGAGAAACCACGGTTACACGGGGAGAACCCACGGTAACACGAGGAGAACCCACGGTAACACGAGAAGAACCCACGGTAACACGAGGAGAACCCACGGTAACACGGGGAGAACCCACGGTAACACGGGGAGAACCCACGGTAACATGGGGAGAACCCACGGTAACACGTGGAGAACCCACGGTAACACAGAGAGAAAACCCACGGTAACACAGAGAGAGAACCCACGGTAACACGAGGAGAACCCACGGTAACACGAGAAGAACCCACGGTAACACTGGGAGAACCCACGGTAACACGGGGAGAACCCACGGTAACACGAGGAGAACCCACGGTAACACTGGGAGAACCCACGGTAACACTGGGAGAACCCTAGGTAACATGAGGAGAACCCACGGTAACACGGGGAGAACCCACGGTAACACTGGGAGGACCCACAGTAACACGGGGAGAACCCACGGTAACACTGGAGAACCCACGGTAACACGGGGAGAACCCACGGTAACACTGGGAGAACCCACGGTAACACGAGGAGAACCCACGGTAACACTGGGAGAACCCACGGTAACACGGGAAGAACCCACGGTAACACTGGGAGAACCCACGGTAACACGAGGAGAACCCACGGTAACACTGGGAGAACCCACGGTAACACGGAGAGAACCCACGGTAACACGAGGAGAACCCACGGTAACACAAGGAGAACCCACGGTAACACGGGGAGAACCCACGGTAACACGGGGAGAACCCATGGTAACACAGAGAGAGAACCCACGGTAACACAGAGAGAGAACCCACGGTAACAAGAGGAGAAACCACGGTTACACGGGGAGAACCCACGGTAACACGAGGAGAACCCACGGTAACACGAGAAGAACCCACGGTAACACGAGGAGAACCCACGGTAACACGGGGAGAACCCACGGTAACACGGGGAGAACCCACGGTAACATGGGGAGAACCCACGGTAACACGTGGAGAACCCACGGTAACACAGAGAGAAAACCCACGGTAACACAGAGAGAGAACCCACGGTAACACGAGGAGAACCCACGGTAACACGAGAAGAACCCACGGTAACACTGGGAGAACCCACGGTAACACGGGGAGAACCCACGGTAACACGAGGAGAACCCACGGTAACACTGGGAGAACCCACGGTAACACGAGGAGAACCCACAGTAACACGGGGAGAACCCACGGTAACACGGGGAGAACCCACAGTAACACGGGGAGAACCCACGGTAACACTGGGAGAACCCACGGTAACACTGGGAGAACCCACGGTAACACGGGGAGAACCCACGGTAACACGAGGAGAACCCACAGTAACACGGGGAGAACCCACGGTAACACTGGGAGAACCCACGGTAACACTGGGAGAACCCACGGTAACACGGGGAGAACCCACGGTAACACGAGGAGAACCCACGGTAACACTGGGAGAACCCACGGTAACACGAGGAGAACCCACAGTAACACGGGGAGAACCCACGGTAACACGGGGAGAACCCACAGTAACACGGGGAGAACCCACGGTAACACTGGGAGAACCCACGGTAACACTGGGAGAACCCACGGTAACACGAGGAGAACCCACGGTAACACTGGGAGAACCCACGGTAACACGGAGAGAACCCACGGTAACACGAGGAGAACCCACGGTAACACAAGGAGAACCCACGGTAACACGGGGAGAACCCACGGTAACACGGGGAGAACCCATGGTAACACAGAGAGAGAACCCACGGTAACACAGAGAGAGAACCCACGGTAACAAGAGGAGAAACCACGGTTACACGGGGAGAACCCACGGTAACACGAGGAGAACCCACGGTAACACGAGGAGAACCCACGGTAACACGGGGAGAACCCACGGTAACACTGGGAGAACCCACAGTAACACTGGGAGAACCCACGGTAACACTGGGAGAACCCACGGTAACACGGAGAGAACCCACGGTAACATTGGGAGAACCCACGGTAACACGGGGAGAACCCACGGTAACACAGAGAGAACACACGCTAACATTGGGAGAACCCACGGTAACACGGGGAGAACCCACGGTAATACGGAGAGAACCCACGGTAACACAGAGAGAACCCACGGTAACAGGAGGAGAACCCACGGTAACACTGGGAGAACCCACGGTAACAATGGGAGAACCCGCGGTAACACGAGGAGAACCCACGGTAACACTGGGAGAACCCACGGTAACACGGGAAGAACCCACGGTAACACGGGAAGAACCCACGGTAACACGGGGAGAACCCACGGTAACACGGGGAGAACCCACGGTAACACTGGGAGGACCCACAGTAACACGGGGAGAACCCATGGTAACACGGGGAGAACCCACGGTAACACGAGGAGAACCCACGGTAACACTGGGAGAACCCACGGTAACACTGGGAGAACCCACGGTAACACGAGGAGAACCCACGGTAACACTGGGAGAACCAACGGTAACACGGGGAGAACCCACGGTAACACTGGGAGAACCCACGGTAACACGAGGAGAACCCACGGTAACACGGGGAGAACCCACGGTAACAAGGGGAGAACCCACGGTAACACTGGGAGAACCCACGGTAACACAGAGAGAAAACCCACGGTAACACAGAGAGAAAACCCACGGTAACACAGAGAGAGAACCCACGGTAACACTGGGAGAACCCACGGTAACACAAGGAGAACCCACGGTAACACTGGGAGAACCCACGGTAACACTGGGAGAACCCATGGTAACACGAGGAGAACCCACGGTAACACTGGGAGAACCCGCTGTAACACTGGGAGAACCCACGGTAACACAGAGGGAATCCACGGTAACACGGGGAGAACCCACGGTAACACGGAGAGAACCAAGGGGAGAACCCACGGTAACACGGAGAGAACCCACGGTAACACGGAGAGAACCACGGGGAGAACCCACGATAACACGGAGAGAACCCACAGTGACACAGAGAGAACCCACGGTAACACGGGGAGAACCCACGGTAACACGGGGAGAACCCACGGTAACACAGAGAGAACCCAAGGTAACACAGAGAGAGAACCCACGGTAACATGAAGAGAAACCACGGTTACACGGGGAGAACCCACGGTAACACGAGGAGAACCCACGGTAACACGAGAAGAACCCACGGTAACACAAGGAGAACCCACGGTAACACGGGGAGAACCCACGGTAACACTGGGAGAACCCACGGTAACACTGGGAGAACCCACGGTAACACGAGGCGAACCCACGGTAACACTGAGAACCCACGGTAACACGGGGAGAACCCACGGTAACACTGGGAGAACCCACGGTAACACGGAGCTAACCCACGGTAACACGGGGAGAACCCACGGTAACACGAGGAGAACCCACGGTAACACGAGGAGAACCCACGGTAACACTGGGAGAACCCACGGTAACACTGGGAGAACCCTAGGTAACATGAGGAGAACCCACGGTAACACTGGGAGAACCCACGGTAACACGGGGAGAACCCACGGTAACACTGGGAGAACCCACGGTAACACGAGAAGAACCTGCGGTAACACGGGGAGAACCCACGGTAACACGGGGAGAACCCATGGTAACACAGAGAGAGAACCCACGGTAACACAGAGAGAGAACCCACAGTAACACGAGGAGAAACCACGGTTACACGGGGAGAACCCACGGTAACACGAGGAGAACCCACGGTAACACGAGAAGAACCCACGGTAACACGAGGACAACCCACGGTAACACGAGGAGAACCCACGGTAACACTGTGAGAACCCACGGTAACACTGGGAGAACCCACGGTAACACGGAGAGAACCCACGGTAACACTGGGAGAACCCACGGTAACACAGAGAGAGAACCCACGGTAACACGAGGAGAAACCACGGTTACACGGGGAGAACCCACGGTAACACGAGGAGAACCCACGGTAACACGAGAAGAACCCACGGTAACACGAGGAGAACCCACGGTAACACTGGGAGAACCCACGGTAACACTGGGAGAACCCACGGTAACACTGGGAGAACCCACGGTAACACGGGGAGAACCCACGGTAACACAGAGAGAACACACGGTAACATTGGGAGAACCCACGGTAACACGGGGAGAACCCACGGTAACACGGGGAGAACCCACGGTAATACGGAGAAAACCCACGGAAACACAGAGAGAACCCACGGTAACACGAGGAGAACCCACGGTAACACTGGGAGAACCCACGGTAACACTGGGAGAACCCGCGGTAACACGAGGAGAACCCACGGTAACACTGGGAGAACCCACGGTAACACGGGAAGAACCCACGGTAACACTGGGAGAACCCACGGTAACACGAGGAGAACCCACGGTAACACGGGGAGAACCCACGGTAACACGGGGAGAACCCACGGTAACACTGGGAGGACCCACAGTAACACGGGGAGAACCCACGGTAACACTGGAGAACCCACGGTAACACGAGGAGAACCCACGGTAACACTGGGAGAACCCACGGTAACACGAGGAGAACCCACGGTAACACGGGGAGAACCCACGGTAACACTGGGAGAACCCACGGTAACACCAGTAGAACCCACGGTAACACTGGGAGAACCCACGGTACCACAGAGAGAAAACCCACGGTAACACTGGGAGAACCCACGGTAACACGAGGAGAACCCACGGTAACACGGGGAGAACCCACGGTAACACGGGGAGAACCCACGGTAACACGAGGAGAACCCACGGTAACACCGGGAGAACCCAAGGTAACACTGGGAGAACCCACGGTAACACGGGGAGAACCCACGGTAACACTGGGAGAACCCACGGTAACACGGAGAGAACCCACGGTAACACGGGGAGAACCCACGGTAACACGGGGAGAACCCACAGTAACACGGGGAGAACCCACGGTAACACGGGAAGAACCCACGGTAAAACTGGGAGAACCCACGGTAACACGAGGAGAACCCACAGTAACACGGGGAGAACCCACGGTAACACAGATAGAACACACGGTAACATTGGGAGAACCCACGGTAACACGGGGATAACCCACGGTAACACGGAGAGAACCCACGGTAACACAGAGAGAACCCACGGTTACACAGGGAGAACCCACGGTAACAGGGAGAACCCACTGTAACATGGGGAGAACCCACGGTAACACGTGGAGAACCCACGGTAACACAGAGAGAAAACCCACGGTAACACAGAGAGAGAACCCACGGTAACACGAGGAGAACCCACGGTAACACGAGAAGAACCCACGGTAACACGGAGAGAACCCACGGTAACACGGGGAGAACCCACGGTAACACGGGGAGAACCCACAGTAACACGGGGAGAACCCACGGTAACACGGGAAGAACCCACGGTAAAACTGGGAGAACCCACGGTAACACGAGGAGAACCCACAGTAACACGGGGAGAACCCACGGTAACACAGATAGAACACACGGTAACATTGGGAGAACCCACGGTAACACGGGGATAACCCACGGTAACACGGAGAGAACCCACGGTAACACAGAGAGAACCCACGGTTACACAGGGAGAACCCACGGTAACAGGGAGAACCCACTGTAACATGGGGAGAACCCACGGTAACACGTGGAGAACCCACGGTAACACAGAGAGAAAACCCACGGTAACACAGAGAGAGAACCCACGGTAACACGAGGAGAACCCACGGTAACACGAGAAGAACCCACGGTAACACTGGGAGAACCCACGGTAACACGGGGAGAACCCACGGTAACACGAGGAGAACCCACGGTAACACTGGGAGAACCCACGGTAACACGAGGAGAACCCACAGTAACACGGGGAGAACCCACGGTAACACGGGGAGAACCCACGGTAACACGGGGAGAACCCACGGTAACACTGGGAGAACCCACGGTAACACTGGGAGAACCCACAGGAACACGAGGAGAACCCACGGTAACACTGGGAGAACCCACGGTAACACGGAGAGAACCCACGGTAACACTGGGAGAACCCACGGTAACACAGAGAGAACACACGGTAACATTGGGAGAACCCAAGGTAACACGGGGAGAATCCACGGTAATACGGAGAGAACCCACGGTAACACAGAGAGAACCCACGGTAACAGGAGGAGAACCCACGGTAACACTGGGAGAACCCACGGTAACACTGGGAGAACCCGCGGTAACACGAGGAGAACCCACGGTAACACTGGGAGAACCCACGGTAACACGGGAAGAACCCACGGTAACACGGGAAGAACCCACGGTAACACTGGGAGAACCCACGGTAACACGAGGAGAACCCACGGTAACACGGGGAGAACCCACGGTAACAAGGGGAGAACCCACGGTAACACTGGGAGGACCCACAGTAACACAGGGAGAACCCATGGTAACACAGGGAGAACCCACGGTAACACGAGGAGAACCCACGGTAACACTGGGAGAACCCACGGTAACACTGGGAGAACCCACGGTAACACGAGGAGAACCCACGGTAATACTGGGAGAACGCACGGTAACACGGGGAGAACCCACGGTAACACTGGGAGAACCCACGGTAGCACGAGGAGAACCCACGGTAACACGGGGAGAACCCACGGTAACACTGGGAGAACCCACGGTAACACAGAGAGAAAACCCACGGTAACACAGAGAGAAAACCCACGGTAACACTGGGAGAACCGACGGTAACACAAGGAGAACCCACGGTAACACTGGGAGAACCCACAGTAACACTGGGAGAACCCATGGTAACACCAGGAGAACCCACGGTAATACTGGGAGAACCCGCTGTAACACTGGGAGAACCCACGGTAACACAGAGGGAACCCACGGTAACACGGGGAGAACCCACGGTAACACGGAGAGAACCACGGGGAGAACCCACGGTAACACGGAGAGAACCCACGGTAACACGGAGAGAACCCACAGTGACACAGAGAGAACCCAAGGTAACACGGGGAGAACCCACGGTAACACGGGGAGAACCCACGGTAACACAGAGAGAACCCACGGTAACACAGAGAGAGAACCCAAGGTAACACAGAGAGAGAACCCACGGTAACATAAAGAGAAACCACGGTTACACGGGGAGAACCCACGGTAACACGAGGAGAACCCACGATAACACGAGGAGAACCCACGGTAACACGAGGAGAACCCACGGTAACACGGGGAGAACCCACGGTAACACTGGGAGAACCCACGGTAACACTGGGAGAACCCACGGTAACACGAGGAGAACCCACGGTAACACTGAGAACCCACGGTAACACGGGGAGAACCCACGGTAACACTGGGAGAACCCACGGTAACACGGAGATAACCCACGGTAACACGGGGAGAACCCACGGTAACACGAGGAGAACCCACGGTAACACGAGGAGAACCCACGGTAACACTGGGAGAACCCACGGTAACACTGGGAGAACCCACGGTAACACGAGGAGAACCCACGGTAACACTGGGAGAACCCACGGTAACACGAGGATAACCCACGGTAACACGGGGAGAACCCACGGTAACACTGGGAGAACCCACGGTAACACGGAGAGAACCCACGGTAACACTGGGAGAACCCACGGTAACACGGGGAGAACCCACGGTAACACAGAGAGAACACACGGTAACATTGGGAGAACCCACGGTAACACGGGGAGAACCCACGGTAACACAGAGAGAGAACCCACTGTAACACGAGGAGAACCCACGGTAACACTGGGAGAACACACGGTAACACGGGGAGAACCCACGGTAACACTGGGAGAACCCACGGTAACACGAGGAGAACCCACAGTAACACGGGGAGAACCCACGGTAACACGGGGAGAACCCACGGTAACACTGGGAGAACCCACGGTAACACAGAGATAAAACCCACGGTAACACAGAGAGAAAACCCACGGTAACACTGGGAGAACCGACGGTAACACAAGGAGAACCCACGGTAACACTGGGAGAACCCACAGTAACACTGGGAAAACCCATGGTAACACCAGGAGAACCCACGGTAATACTGGGAGAACCCGCTGTAACACTGGGAGAACCCGCGGTAATACGAGGAGAACCCACGGTAACACTGGGAGAACCCACGGTAACACGGGAAGAACCCACGGTAACACGGGAAGAACCCACGGTAACACTGGGAGAACCCACGGTAACACGAGGAGAACCCACGGTAACACGGGGAGAACCCACGGTAACAAGGGGAGAACCCACGGTAACACTGGGAGGACCCACAGTAACACGGGGAGAACCCATGGTAACACGGGGAGAACCCACGGTAACACGAGGAGAACCCACGGTAACACTGGGAGAACCCACGGTAACACTGGGAGAACCCACGGTAACACGAGGAGAACCCACGGTAACACTGGGAGAACGCACGGTAACACGGGGAGAACCCACGGTAACACTGGGAGAACCCACGGTAACACGAGGAGAACCCACGGTAACACAGGGAGAACCCACGGTAACACGGGGAGAACCCACGGTAACACTGGGAGAACCCACGGTAACACAGAGAGAAAACCCACGGTAACACAGAGAGAAAACCCACGGTAACACTGGGAGAACCGACGGTAACACAAGGAGAACCGACGGTAACACTGGGAGAACCCACAGTAACACTGGGAGAACCCATGGTAACACCAGGAGAACCCAGAGTAATACTGGGAGAACCCGCTGTAACACTGGGAGAACCCACGGTAACACAGAGGGAACCCACGGTAACACGGGGAGAACCCACGGTAACACGGAGAGAACCACGGGGAGAACCCACGGTAACACGGAGAGAACCCACGGTAACACGGAGAGAACCACGGGGAGAACCCACGATAACACGGAGAGAACCCACAGTGACACAGAGAGAACCCACGGTAACACGGGGAGAACCCACGGTAACACGGAGAGAACCACGGGGAGAACCCACGATAACACAGAGAGAACCCACAGTGACACAGAGAGAACCCACGGTAACACGGGGAGAACCCACGGTAACACAGAGAGAGAACCCAAGGTAACACAGAGAGAGAACCCACGGTAACATAAAGAGAAACCACGGTTACACGGGGAGAACCCACGGTAACACGAGGAGAACCCACGGTAACACGAGAAGAACCCACGGTAACACGAGGAGAACCCACGGTAACACGGGGAGAACCCACGGTAACACTGGGAGAACCCACGGTAACACTGGGAGAACCCACGGTAACACGAGGAGAACCCACGGTAACACTGAGAACCCACGGTAACACGGGGAGAACCCACGGTAACACTGGGAGAACCCACGGTAACACGGAGATAACTCACGGTAACACGGGGAGAACCCACGGTAACACGAGGAGAACCCACGGTAACACGAGGAGAACCCACGGTAACATTGGGAGAACCCACGGTAACACTGGGAGAACCCACGGTAACACGAGGAGAACCCACGGTAACACTGGGAGAACCCACGGTAACACTGGGAGAAACCACGGTTACACGGGGAGAACCCACGGTAACACGAGGAGAACCCACGGTAACACGAGAAGAACCCACGGTAACACGAGGAGAACCCACGGTAACACGGGGAGAACCCATGGTAACACTGGGAGAACCCACGGTAACACTGGGAGAACCCACGGTAACACGGAGAGAACCCACGGTAACACTGGGAGAACCCACGGTAACACGGGGAGAACCCACGGTAACACAGAGAGAACACACGGTAACATTGGGAGAACCCACGGTAACACGGGGAGAACCCACGGTAACACAGAGAGAGAACCCACGGTAACACGAGGAGAACCCACGGTAACACAGAGAGAGAACCCAAGGTAACACAGAGAGAGAACCCACGGTAACACGAAGAGAAACCACGGTCACACGGGGAGAACCCACGGTAACACGAGGAGAACCCACGGTAACACGAGAAGAACCCACGGTAACACGAGGAGAACCCACGGTAACACGGGGAGAACCCACGGTAACACGGAGAGAACCACGGGGAGAACCCACGATAACACGGAGAGAACCCACAGTGACACAGAGAGAACCCACGGTAACACGGGGAGAACCCACGGTAACACGGAGAGAACCACGGGGAGAACCCACGATAACACAGAGAGAACCCACAGTGACACAGAGAGAACCCACGGTAACACGGGGAGAACCCATGGTAACACAGAGAGAACCCACGGTAACAGAGAGAGAGAACCCAAGGTAACACAGAGAGAGAACCCACGGTAACATAAAGAGAAACCACGGTTACACGGGGAGAACCCACGGTAACACGAGGAGAACCCACGGTAACACGAGAAGAACCCACGGTAACACGAGGAGAACCCACGGTAACACGGGGAGAACCCACGGTAACACTGGGAGAACCCACGGTAACACTGGGAGAACCCACGGTAACACAAGGAGAACCCACGGTAACACTGAGAACCCACGGTAACACGGGGAGAGCCCACGGTAACACTGGGAGAACCCACGGTAACACGGAGATAACTCACGGTAACACGGGGAGAACCCACGGAAACACGAGGAGAACCCACGGTAACACGAGGATAACCCACGGTAACACTGGGAGAACCCACGGTAACACTGGGAGAACCCACGGTAACACGAGGAGAACCCACGGTAACACTGGGAGAACCCACGGTAACACTGGGAGAAACCACGGTTACACGGGGAGAACCCACGGTAACACGAGGAGAACCCACGGTAACACGAGAAGAACCCACGGTAACACGAGGAGAACCCACGGTAACACGGGGAGAACCCACGGTAACACTGGGAGAACCCACGGTAACACTGGGAGAACCCACGGTAACACGGAGAGAACCCACGGTAACACTCGGAGAACCCACGGTAACACGGGGAGAACCCACGGTAACACGGAGAGAACACACGGTAACATTGGGAGAACCCACGGTAACACGGGGAGAACCCACGGTAACACAGAGAGAGAACCCACGGTAACACGAGGAGAACCCACGGTAACACAGAGAGAGAACCCAAGGTAACACAGAGAGAGAACCCACGGTAACACGAAGAGAAACCACGGTCACACGGGGAGAACCCACGGTAACACGAGGAGAACCCACGGTAACACGAGAAGAACCCACGGTAACACGAGGAGAACCATTGGTAACACGGGGAGAACCCACGGTAACACTGGGAGAACCCACGGTAACACTGGGAGAACCTTAGGTAATACTGGGAGAACCCACGGTAACACGAGGAGAACCCACGGTAACACTGAGAACCCACGGTAACACGGGGAGAACCCACGGTAAAACTGGGAGAACCCACGGTAACACTGGGAGAACCCACGGTAACACGAGTAGAACCCACGGTAACACGAGAAGAACCCACGGTAACACGAGGAGAACCCACGGTAACACTGGGAGAACCCACGGTAACACGGGGAGAACCCACGGTAACACGAGGAGAACCCACGGTAACACTGGGAGAACCCACAGTAACACTGGGACAACCCACGGTAACACGAGGAGAACCCACAGTTACACGGGGAGAACCCACGGTAACACGGGGAGAACCCACGGTAACACGGGGAGAACCCACAGTAACACGGGGAGAACCAACGGTAACACGAGGAGAAACCACGGTAACACGAAAAGAACCCACGGTAACACGAGGAGAACCCACGGTAACACTGGGAGAACCCACGGTAACACGGGGAGAACCCACGGTAACACAGAGAGAACACACGGTAACATTGGGAGAACCCACGGTAACAGGAAGAACCCACGGTAACATGGGGAGAACCCACGGTAACACGGGGAGAACCCACGGTAACACAGAGAGAACCCACGGTAACACAGAGAGAAAACCCACGGTAACACAGAGAGAGAACCCACGGTAACACGAGGAGAACCCACGGTAACACTGGGAGAACCCACGGTAACACTGGGAGAACCCACGGTAACACAAGGAGAACCCACGGTAACACTGGGAGAACCCACGGTAACACTGGGAGAACCCACGGTAACACGAGGAGAACCCACAGTAACACTGGAAGAACCCGCTGTAACACTGGGAGAACCCACGGTAACACAGAGGGAACCCACGGTAACACGGGGAGAACCAACGGTAACATGGAGAGAACCACGGGGAGAACCCACGGTAACACGGAGAGAACCCACGGTAACACGGAGAGAACCACGGGGAGAACCCACGATAACACGGAGAGAACCCACAGTGACACAGAGAGAACCCACGGTAACACGGGGAGAACCCACGGTAATTCGGGGAGAACCCACAGTAACACGGGGAGAACCCACGGTAACACGGGGAGAATCCACGGTAGCATGGGGAGAACCCACAGTAACACGGGGAGAACCCACTGTAACACGGGGAGAACCCACGGTAACACAGAGAGAACACACGGTAACATTGGGAGAACCCACGGTAACATGGGGAGAACCCACGGTAACATGGAGAGAACCCACGGTAACACAGAGAGAACCCACGGTTATACGGGGAGAACCCACGGTAACACGGAGAACCCACGGTAACACGGGGAGAACCCACGGTAACACGGGGAGAACCCACGGTAACACAGAGAGAACCCACGGTAACACGAGGAGAACCCACAGTAACACGGGGAGAACCCACGGTAACACAGATAGAACACACGGTAACATTGGGAGAACCCACGGTAACACGGGGATAACCCACGGTAACACGGAGAGAACCCACGGTAACACAGAGAGAACCCACGGTTACACAGGGAGAACCCAAGGTAACAGGGAGAACCCACGGTAACATGGGGAGAACCCACGGTAACACGTGGAGAACCCACGGTAACACAGAGAGAACCCACGGTAACACAGAGAGAAAACCCACGGTAACACGAGGAGAACCCACGGTAACACTGGGAGAACCCACGGTAACACTGGGAGAACCCACGGTAACACAAGGAGAACCCACGGTAACACTGGGAGAACCCACGGTAACACTGGGAGAACCCACGGTAACACGGGGAGAACCAACGGTAACACGAGGAGAAACCACGGTAACACGAAAAGAACCCACGGTAACACGAGGAGAACCCACGGTAACACTGGGAGAACCCACGGTAACACGGGGAGAACCCACGGTAACACAGAGAGAACACACGGTAACATTGGGAGAACCCACGGTAACAGGAAGAACCCACGGTAACATGGGGAGAACCCACGGTAACACGGGGAGAACCCACGGTAACACAGAGAGAACCCACGGTAACACAGAGAGAAAACCCACGGTAACACAGAGAGAGAACCCACGGTAACACGAGGAGAACCCACAGTAACACTGGGAGAACCCACGGTAACACTGGGAGAACCCACGGTAACACAAGGAGAACCCACGGTAACACTGGGAGAACCCACGGTAACACTGGGAGAACCCACGGTAACACGAGGAGAACCCACAGTAACACTGGAAGAACCCGCTGTAACACTGGGAGAACCCACGGTAACACAGAGGGAACCCACGGTAACACGGGGAGAACCCACGGTAACATGGAGAGAACCACGGGGAGAACCCACGGTAACACGGAGAGAACCCACGGTAACACGGAGAGAACCACGGGGAGAACCCACGATAACACGGAGAGAACCCACAGTGACACAGAGAGAACCCACGGTAACACGGGGAGAACCCACGGTAATTCGGGGAGAACCCACAGTAACACGGGGAGAACCCACGGTAACACGGGGAGAATCCACGGTAGCATGGGGAGAACCCACAGTAACACGGGGAGAACCCACTGTAACACGGGGAGAACCCACGGTAACACAGAGAGAACACACGGTAACATTGGGAGAACCCACGGTAACATGGGGAGAACCCACGGTAACATGGAGAGAACCCACGGTAACACAGAGAGAACCCACGGTTATACGGGGAGAACCCACGGTAACACGGAGAACCCACGGTAACACGGGGAGAACCCACGGTAACACGGGGAGAACCCACGGTAACACAGAGAGAACCCACGGTAACACGAGGAGAACCCACAGTAACACGGGGAGAACCCACGGTAACACAGATAGAACACACGGTAACGTTGGGAGAACCCACGGTAACACGGGGATAACCCACGGTAACACGGAGAGAACCCACGGTAACACAGAGAGAACCCACGGTTACACAGGGAGAACCCACGGTAACAGGGAGAACCCACGGTAACATGGGGAGAACCCACGGTAACACGTGGAGAACCCACGGTAACACAGAGAGAACCCACGGTAACACAGAGAGAAAACCCACGGTAACACAGAGAGAGAACCCACGGTAACACGAGGAGAACCCACGGTAACACGAGAAGAACCCACGGTAACACTGGGAGAACCCACGGTAACACGGGGAGAACCCACGGTAACACGAGGAGAACCCACGGTAACACTGGGAGAACCCACGGTAACACGAGGAGAACCCACAGTAACACGGGGAGAACCCACGGTAACACGGGGAGAACCCACAGTTAGACGGGGAGAACCCACAGTAACACTGGGAGAACCCACGGTAACACTGGGAGAACCCACGGTAACACGAGGAGAACCCACGGTAACACTGGGAGAACCCACGGTAACACGGAGAGAACCCACGGTAACACTGGGAGAACCCACGGTAACACAGAGAGAACACACGGTAACATTGGGAGAACCCAAGGTAACACGGGGAGAACCCACGGTAATACGGAGAGAACCCACGGTAACACAGAGAGAACCCACGGTAACAGGAGGAGAACCCACGGTAACACTGGGAGAACCCACGGTAACACTGGGAGAACCCGCGGTAACACGAGGAGAACCCACGGTAACACTGGGAGAACCCACGGTAACACGGGAAGAACCCACGGTAACACGGGAAGAACCCACGGTAACACTGGGAGAACCCACGGTAACACGAGGAGAACCCACGGTAACACGGGGAGAACCCACGGTAACAAGGGGAGAACCCACGGTAACACTGGGAGGACCCACAGTAACACGGGGAGAACCCATGGTAACACGGGGAGAACCCACGGTAACACGAGGAGAACCCACGGTAACACTGGGAGAACCCACGGTAACACTGGGAGAACCCACGGTAACACGAGGAGAACCCACGGTAATACTGGGAGAACGCACGGTAACACGGGGAGAACCCACGGTAACACTGGGAGAACCCACGGTAGCACGAGGAGAACCCACGGTAACACGGGGAGAACCCACGGTAACACTGGGAGAACCCACGGTAACACAGAGAGAAAACCCACGGTAACACAGAGAGAAAACCCACGGTAACACTGGGAGAACCGACGGTAACACAAGGAGAACCCACGGTAACACTGGGAGAACCCACAGTAACACTGGGAGAACCCATGGTAACACCAGGAGAACCCACGGTAATACTGGGAGAACCCGCTGTAACACTGGGAGAACCCACGGTAACACAGAGGGAACCCACGGTAACACGGGGAGAACCCACGGTAACACGGAGAGAACCACGGGGAGAACCCACGGTAACACGGAGAGAACCCACGGTAACACGGAGAGAACCCACAGTGACACAGAGAGAACCCAAGGTAACACGGGGAGAACCCACGGTAACACGGGGAGAACCCACGGTAACACAGAGAGAACCCACGGTAACACAGAGAGAGAACCCAAGGTAACACAGAGAGAGAACCCACGGTAACATAAAGAGAAACCACGGTTACACGGGGAGAACCCACGGTAACACGAGGAGAACCCACGATAACACGAGGAGAACCCACGGTAACACGAGGAGAACCCACGGTAACACGGGGAGAACCCACGGTAACACTGGGAGAACCCACGGTAACACTGGGAGAACCCACGGTAACACGAGGAGAACCCACGGTAACACTGAGAACCCACGGTAACACGGGGAGAACCCACGGTAACACTGGGAGAACCCACGGTAACACGGAGATAACCCACGGTAACACGGGGAGAACCCACGGTAACACGAGGAGAACCCACGGTAACACGAGGAGAACCCACGGTAACACTGGGAGAACCCACGGTAACACTGGGAGAACCCACGGTAACACGAGGAGAACCCACGGTAACACTGGGAGAACCCACGGTAACACTGGGAGAAACCACGGTTACACGGGGAGAACCCACGGTAACACGAGGAGAACCCACGGTAACACGAGAAGAACCCACGGTAACACGAGGAGAACCCACGGTAACACGGGGAGAACCCACGGTAACACTGGGAGAACCCACGGTAACACGGAGAGAACCCACGGTAACACTGGGAGAACCCACGGTAACACGGGGAGAACCCACGGTAACACGAGGAGAACCAACGGTAACACTGGGAGAACCCACGGTAACACTGGGAGAACCCACGGTAACACGAGGAGAACCCACGGTAATACTGGGAGAACGCACGGTAACACGGGGAGAACCCACGGTAACACTGGGAGAACCCACGGTAGCACGAGGAGAACCCACGGTAACACGGGGAGAACCCACGGTAACACTGGGAGAACCCACGGTAACACAGAGAGAAAACCCACGGTAACACAGGGAGAAAACCCACGGTAACACTGGGAGAACCGACGGTAACACAAGGAGAACCCACGGTAACACTGGGAGAACCCACAGTAACACTGGGAGAACCCATGGTAACACCAGGAGAACCCACGGTAATACTGGGAGAACCCGCTGTAACACTGGGAGAACCCACGGTAACACAGAGGGAACCCACGGTAACACGGGGAGAACCCACGGTAACACGGAGAGAACCACGGGGAGAACCCACGGTAACACGGAGAGAACCCACGGTAACACGGAGAGAACCCACAGTGACACAGAGAGAACCCAAGGTAACACGGGGAGAACCCACGGTAACACGGGGAGAACCCACGGTAACACAGAGAGAACCCACGGTAACACAGAGAGAGAACCCAAGGTAACACAGAGAGAGAACCCACGGTAACATAAAGAGAAACCACGGTTACACGGGGAGAACCCACGGTAACACGAGGAGAACCCACGATAACACGAGGAGAACCCACGGTAACACGAGGAGAACCCACGGTAACACGTGGAGAACCCACGGTAACACTGGGAGAACCCACGGTAACACTGGGAGAACCCACGGTAACACGAGGAGAACCCACGGTAACACTGAGAACCCACGGTAACACGGGGAGAACCCACGGTAACACTGGGAGAACCCACGGTAACACGGAGATAACCCACGGTAACACGGGGAGAACCCACGGTAACACGAGGAGAACCCACGGTAACACGAGGAGAACCCACGGTAACACTGGGAGAACCCACGGTAACACTGGGAGAACCCACGGTAACACGAGGAGAACCCACGGTAACACTGGGAGAACCCACGGTAACACTGGGAGAAACCACGGTTACACGGGGAGAACCCACGGTAACACGGGGAGAACCCACGGTAACACGAGAAGAACCCACGGTAACACGAGGAGAACCCACGGTAACACGGGGAGAACCCACGGTAACACTGGGAGAACCCACGGTAACACGGAGAGAACCCACGGTAACACTGGGAGAACCCACGGTAACACGGGGAGAACCCACGGTAACACAGACAGAACACACGGTAACATTGGGAGAACCCACGGTAACACAGAGAGAGAACCCACGGTAACACGAGGAGAACCCACGGTAACACTGGGAGAACACACGGTAACACGGGGAGAACCCACGGTAACACTGGGAGAACCCACGGTAACACGAGGAGAAACCCACGGTAACACGGGGAGAACCCACGGTAACACGGGGAGAACCCACGGTAACACTGGGAGAACCCACGGTAACACAGAGATAAAACCCACGGTAACACAGAGAGAAAACCCACGGTAACACTGGGAGAACCGACGGTAACACAAGGAGAACCCACGGTAACACTGGGAGAACCCACAGTAACACTGGGAGAACCCATGGTAACACCAGGAGAACCCACGGTAATACTGGGAGAACCCGCTGTAACACTGGGAGAACCCGCGGTAATACGAGGAGAACCCACGGTAACACTGGGAGAACCCACGGTAACACGGGAAGAACCCACGGTAACACTGGGAGAACCCACGGTAACACGAGGAGAACCCACGGTAACACGGGGAGAACCCACGGTAACAAGGGGAGAACCCACGGTAACACTGGGAGGACCCACAGTAACACGGGGAGAACCCATGGTAACACGGGGAGAACCCAAGGTAACACGAGGAGAACCCACGGTAACACTGGGAGAACCCACGGTAACACTGGGAGAACCCGCGGTAACACGAGGAGAACCCACGGTAACACTGGGAGAACGCACGGTAACACGGGGAGAACCCACGGTAACACTGGGAGAACCCACGGTAACACGAGGAGAACCCACGGTAACACGGGGAGAACCCACGGTAACACGGGGAGAACCCACGGTAACACTGGGAGAACCCACGGTAACACAGAGAGAAAACCCACGGTAACACAGAGAGAAAACCCACGGTAACACTGGGAGAACCGACGGTAACACAAGGAGAACCCACGGTAACACTGGGAGAACCCACAGTAACACTGGGAGAACCCATGGTAACACCAGGAGAACCCACAGTAATACTGGGAGAACCCGCTGTAACACTGGGAGAACCCACGGTAACACAGAGGGAACCCACGGTAACACGGGGAGAACCCACGGTAACACGGAGAGAACCACGGGGAGAACCCACGGTAACACGGAGAGAACCCACGGTAACACGGAGAGAACCACGGGGAGAACCCACGATAACACGGAGAGAACCCACAGTGACACAGAGAGAACCCACGGTAACACGGGGAGAACCCACGGTAACACGGAGAGAACCACGGGGAGAACCCACGATAACACGGAGAGAACCCACAGTGACACAGAGAGAACCCACGGTAACACGGGGAGAACCCACGGTAACACGGAGAGAACCACGGGGAGAACCCACGATAACACAGAGAGAACCCACAGTGACACAGAGAGAACCCACGGTAACACGGGGAGAACCCACGGTAACACGGGGAGAACCCACGGTAACACAGAGAGAACCCACGGTAACACAGAGAGAGAACCCAAGGTAACACAGAGAGAGAACCCACGGTAACATAAAGAGAAACCACGGTTACACGGGGAGAACCCACGGTAACACGAGGAGAACCCACGGTAACACGAGAAGAACCCACGGTAACACGAGGAGAACCCACGGTAACACGGGGAGAACCCACGGTAACACTGGGAGAACCCACGGTAACACTGGGAGAACCCACGGTAACACGAGGAGAACCCACGGTAACACTGAGAACCCACGGTAACACTGGGAGAACCCACGGTAACACTGGGAGAACCCACGGTAACACGGAGAGAACCCACGGTAACACTGGGAGAACCCACGGTAACACGGGGAGAACCCACGGTAACACAGAGAGAACACACGGTAACATTGGGAGAACCCACGGTAACACGGGGAGAACCCACGGTAACACAGAGAGAGAACCCACGGTAACACGAGGAGAACCCACGGTAACACAGAGAGAGAACCCAATGTAACACAGAGAGAGAACCCACGGTAACACGAAGAGAAACCACGGTCACACGGGGAGAACCCACGGTAACACGAGGAGAACCCACGGTAACACGGAGAGAACCCACGGTAACACTGGGAGAACCCACGGTAACACGGGGAGAACCCACGGTAACACAGAGAGAACACACGGTAACATTGGGAGAACCCACGGTAACACGGGGAGAACCCACGGTAACACAGAGAGAGAACCCACGGTAACACGAGGAGAACCCACGGTAACACAGAGAGAGAACCCAAGGTAACACAGAGAGAGAACCCACGGTAACACGAAGAGAAACCACGGTCACACGGGGAGAACCCACGGTAACACGAGGAGAACCCACGGTAACACGAGAAGAACCCACGGTAACACGAGGAGAACCCACGGTAACACGGGGAGAACCCACGGTAACACTGGGAGAACCCACGGTAACACTGGGAGAACCCTAGGTAATACTGGGAGAACCCACGGTAACACGAGGAGAACCCACGGTAACACTGAGAACCCACGGTAACACGGGGAGAACCCACGGTAACACGGAGAGAACCCACGGTAACACTGGGAGAACCCACGGTAACACGGGGAGAACCCACGGTAACACAGAGAGAACACACGGTAACATTGGGAGAACCCACGGTAACACGGGGAGAACCCACGGTAACACAGAGAGAGAACCCACGGTAACACGAGGAGAACCCACGGTAACACAGAGAGAGAACCCAAGGTAACACAGAGAGAGAACCCACGGTAACACGAAGAGAAACCACGGTCACACGGGGAGAACCCACGGTAACACGAGGAGAACCCACGGTAACACGAGAAGAACCCACGGTAACACGAGGAGAACCCACGGTAACACGGGGAGAACCCACGGTAACACTGGGAGAACCCACGGTAACACTGGGAGAACCCTAGGTAATACTGGGAGAACCCACGGTAACACGAGGAGAACCCACGGTAACACTGAGAACCCACGGTAACACGGGGAGAACCCACGGTAAAACTGGGAGAACCCACGGTAACACTGGGAGAACCCACGGTAACACGAGTAGAACCCACGGTAACACGAGAAGAACCCACGGTAACACGAGGAGAACCCACGGTAACACTGGGAGAACCTTCGGTAACACAGAGATAAAACCCACGGTAACACAGAGAGAAAACCCAGGGTAACACTGGGAGAACCGACGGTAACACAAGGAGAACCCACGGTAACACTGGGAGAACCCACAGTAACACTGGGAGAACCCATGGTAACACCAGGAGAACCCACGGTAATACTGGGAGAACCCGCTGTAACACTGGGAGAACCCGCGGTAATACGAGGAGAACCCACGGTAACACTGGGAGAACCCACGGTAACACGGGAAGAACCCACGGTAACACGGGAAGAACCCACGGTAACACTGGGAGAACCCACGGTAACATGAGGAGAACCCACGGTAACACGGGGAGAACCCACGGTAACAAGGGGAGAACCCACGGTAACACTGGGAGGACCCACAGTAACACGGGGAGAACCCATGGTAACACGGGGAGAACCCAAGGTAACACGAGGAGAACCCACGGTAACACTGGGAGAACCCACGGTAACACTGGGAGAACCCACGGTAACACGAGGAGAACCCACGGTAACACTGGGAGAACGCACGGTAACACGGGGAGAACCCACGGTAACACTGGGAGAACCCACGGTAACACGAGGAGAACCCACGGTAACACGGGGAGAACCCACGGTAACACGGGGAGAACCCACGGTAACACTGGGAGAACCCACGGTAACACAGAGAGAAAACCCACGGTAACACAGAGAGAAAACCCACGGTAACACTGGGAGAACCGACGGTAACACAAGGAGAACCCACGGTAACACTGGGAGAACCCACAGTAACACTGGGAGAACCCATGGTAACACCAGGAGAACCCACAGTAATACTGGGAGAACCCGCTGTAACACTGGGAGAACCCACGGTAACACAGAGGGAACCCACGGTAACACGGGGAGAACCCACGGTAACACGGAGAGAACCACGGGGAGAACCCACGGTAACACGGAGAGAACCCACGGTAACACGGAGAGAACCACGGGGAGAACCCACGATAACACGGAGAGAACCCACAGTGACACAGAGAGAACCCACGGTAACACGGGGAGAACCCACGGTAACACGGAGAGAACCACGGGGAGAACCCACGATAACACAGAGAGAACCCACAGTGACACAGAGAGAACCCACGGTAACACGGGGAGAACCCACGGTAACACGGGGAGAACCCACGGTAACACAGAGAGAACCCACGGTAACACAGAGAGAGAACCCAAGGTAACACAGAGAGAGAACCCACGGTAACATAAAGAGAAACCACGGTTACACGGGGAGAACCCACGGTAACACGAGGAGAACCCACGGTAACACGAGAAGAACCCACGGTAACACGAGGAGAACCCACGGTAACACGGGGAGAACCCACGGTAACACTGGGAGAACCCACGGTAACACTGGGAGAACCCACGGTAACACGAGGAGAACCCACGGTAACACTGAGAACCCACGGTAACACGGGGAGAACCCACGGTAACACTGGGAGAACCCACGGTAACACGGAGATAACCCACGGTAACACTGGGAGAACCCACGGTAACACTGGGAGAACCCACGGTAACACGAGGAGAACCCACGGTAACACTGGGAGAACCCACGGTAACACTGGGAGAAACCACGGTTACACGGGGAGAACCCACGGTAACACGAGGAGAACCCACGGTAACACGAGAAGAACCCACGGTAACACGAGGAGAACCCACGGTAACACGGGGAGAACCCACGGTAACACTGGGAGAACCCACCGTAACACTGGGAGAACCCACCGTAACACGGAGAGAACCCACGGTAACACTGGGAGAACCCACGGTAACACGGGGAGAACCCACGGTAACACAGAGAGAACACACGGTAACATTGGGAGAACCCACGGTAACACGGGGAGAACCCACGGTAACACAGAGAGAGAACCCACGGTAACACGAGGAGAACCCACGGTAACACAGAGAGAGAACCCAAGGTAACACAGAGAGAGAACCCACGGTAACACGAAGAGAAACCACGGTCACACGGGGAGAACCCACGGTAACACGAGGAGAACCCACGGTAACACGGAGAGAACCCACGGTAACACTGGGAGAACCCACGGTAACACGGGGAGAACCCACGGTAACACAGAGAGAACACACGGTAACATTGGGAGAACCCACGGTAACACGGGGAGAACCCACGGTAACACAGAGAGAGAACCCACGGTAACACGAGGAGAACCCACGGTAACACAGAGAGAGAACCCAAGGTAACACAGAGAGAGAACCCACGGTAACACGAAGAGAAACCACGGTCACACGGGGAGAACCCACGGTAACACGAGGAGAACCCACGGTAACACGAGAAGAACCCACGGTAACACGAGGAGAACCCACGGTAACACGGGGAGAACCCACGGTAACACTGGGAGAACCCACGGTAACACTGGGAGAACCCTAGGTAATACTGGGAGAACCCACGGTAACACGAGGAGAACCCACGGTAACACGAGGAGAACCCACGGTAACACGGGGAGAACCCACGGTAACACGGAGAGAACCCACGGTAACACTGGGAGAACCCACGGTAACACGGGCAGAACCCACGGTAACACAGAGAGAACACACGGTAACATTGGGAGAACCCACGGTAACACGGGGAGAACCCACGGTAACACAGAGAGAGAACCCACGGTAACACGGGGAGAACCCACGGTAACACGGAGAGAACCCACGGTAACACTGGGAGAACCCACGGTAACACGGGCAGAACCCACGGTAACACAGAGAGAACACACGGTAACATTGGGAGAACCCACGGTAACACGGGGAGAACCCAAGGTAACACAGAGACAGAACCCACGGTAACACGAAGAGAAACCACGGTCACACGGGGAGAACCCACGGTAACACGAGGAGAACCCACGGTAACACGAGAAGAACCCACGGTAACACGGGGAGAACCCACGGTAACACTGGGAGAACCCACGGTAACACTGGGAGAACCCTAGGTAATACTGGGAGAACCCACGGTAACACGAGGAGAACCCACGGTAACACTGAGAACCCACGGTAACACGGGGAGAACCCACGGTAAAACTGGGAGAACCCACGGTAACACTGGGAGAACCCACGGTAACACGAGTAGAACCCACGGTAACACGAGAAGAACCCACGGTAACACGAGGAGAACCCACGGTAACACTGGGAGAACCCACGGTAACACGGGGAGAACCCACGGTAACACGAGGAGAACCCACGGTAACACTGGGAGAACCCACGGTAACACTGGGACAACCCACGGTAACACGAGGAGAACCCACAGTTACACGGGGAGAACCCACGGTAACACGGGGAGAACCCACGGTAACACGGGGAGAACCCACAGTAACACGGGGAGAACCAACGGTAACACGAGGAGAAACCACGGTAACACGAAAAGAACCCACGGTAACACGAGGAGAACCCACGGTAACACTGGGAGAACCCACGGTAACACGGGGAGAACCCACGGTAACACAGAGAGAACCCACGGTAACACAGAGAGAGAACCCAAGGTAACACAGAGAGAGAACCCACGGTAACATAAAGAGAAACCACGGTTACACGGGGAGAACCCACGGTAACACGAGGAGAACCCACGGTAACACGAGAAGAACCCACGGTAACACGAGGAGAACCCACGGTAACACGGGGAGAACCCACGGTAACACTGGGAGAACCCACGGTAACACTGGGAGAACCCACGGTAACACGAGGAGAACCCACGGTAACACTGAGAACCCACGGTAACACGGGGAGAACCCACGGTAACACTGGGAGAACCCACGGTAACACGGAGATAACTCACGGTAACACGGGGAGAACCCACGGTAACACGAGGAGAACCCACGGTAACACGAGAAGAACCCACGGTAACACGAGGAGAACCCACGGTAACACGGGGAGAACCCACGGTAACACTGGGAGAAACCACGGTTACACGGGGAGAACCCACGGTAACACGAGGAGAACCCACGGTAACACGAGAAGAACCCACGGTAACACGAGGAGAACCCACGGTAACACGGGGAGAACCCACGGTAACACTGGGAGAACCCACGGTAACACTGGGAGAACCCACGGTAACACGGGGAGAACCCACGGTAACACAGAGAGAACACACGGTAACATTGGGAGAACCCACGGTAACACGGGGAGAACCCACGGTAACACAGAGAGAGAACCCACGGTAACACGAGGAGAACCCACGGTAACACAGAGAGAGAACCCAAGGTAACACAGAGAGAGAACCCACGGTAACACGAAGAGAAACCACGGTCACACGGGGAGAACCCACGGTAACACGAGGAGAACCCACGGTAACACGGAGAGAACCCACGGTAACACTGGTAGAACCCACGGTAACACGGGGAGAACCCACGGTAACACAGAGAGAACACACGGTAACATTGGGAGAACCCACGGTAACACGGGGAGAACCCACGGTAACACAGAGAGAGAACCCACGGTAACACGAGGAGAACCCACGGTAACACAGAGAGAGAACCCAAGGTAACACAGAGAGAGAACCCACGGTAACACGAAGAGAAACCACGGTCACACGGGGAGAACCCACGGTAACATGAGGAGAACCCACGGTAACACGAGAAGAACCCACGGTAACACGAGGAGAACCCACGGTAACACGGGGAGAACCCACGGTAACACTGGGAGAACCCACGGTAACACTGGGAGAACCCTAGGTAATACTGGGAGAACCCACGGTAACACGAGGAGAACCCACGGTAACACTGAGAACCCACGGTAACACGGGGAGAACCCACGGTAACACAGAGAGAGAACCCACGGTAACACGAGGAGAACCCACGGTAACACAGAGAGAGAACCCAAGGTAACACAGAGAGAGAACCCACGGTAACACGAAGAGAAACCACGGTCACACGGGGAGAACCCACGGTAACACGAGGAGAACCCACGGTAACACGAGAAGAACCCACGGTAACACGAGGAGAACCCACGGTAACACGGGGAGAACCCACGGTAACACTGGGAGAACCCACGGTAACACTGGGAGAACCCTAGGTAATACTGGGAGAACCCACGGTAACACGAGGAGAACCCACGGTAACACTGAGAACCCACGGTAACACGGGGAGAACCCACGGTAAAACTGGGAGAACCCACGGTAACACTGGGAGAACCCACGGTAACACGAGTAGAACACACGGTAACACGAGAAGAACCCACGGTAACACGAGGAGAACCCACGGTAACACTGGGAGAACCCACGGTAACACGGGGAGAACCCACGGTAACACGAGGAGAACCCACGGTAACACTGGGAGAACCCACGGTAACACTGGGACAACCCACGGTAACACGAGGAGAACCCACAGTTACACGGGGAGAACCCACGGTAACACGGGGAGAACCCACGGTAACACGGGGAGAACCCACAGTAACACGGGGAGAACCAACGGTAACACGAGGAGAAACCACGGTAACACGAAAAGAACCCACGGTAACACGAGGAGAACCCACGGTAACACTGGGAGAACCCACGGTAACACGGGGAGAACCCACGGTAACACAGAGAGAACACACGGTAACATTGGGAGAACCCACGGTAACAGGATGAACCCACGGTAACATGGGGAGAACCCACGGTAACACGGGGAGAACCCACGGTAACACAGAGAGAACCCACGGTAACACAGAGAGAAAACCCACGGTAACACAGAGAGAGAACCCACGGTAACACGAGGAGAACCCACGGTAACACTGGGAGAACCCACGGTAACACTGGGAGAACCCACGGTAACACAAGGAGAACCCACGGTAACACTGGGAGAACCCACGGTAACACTGGGAGAACCCACGGTAACACGAGGAGAACCCACTGTAACACTGGAAGAACCCGCTGTAACACTGGGAGAACCCACGGTAACACAGAGGGAACCCACGGTAACACGGGGAGAACCCACGGTAACATGGAGAGAACCACGGGGAGAACCCACGGTAACACGGAGAGAACCACGGGGAGAACCCACGATAACACGGAGAGAACCCACAGTGACACAGAGAGAACCCACGGTAACACGGGGAGAACCCACGGTAATTCGGGGAGAACCCACAGTAACACGGGGAGAACCCACGGTAATACGGGGAGAATCCACGGTAGCATGGGGAGAACCCACAGTAACACGGGGAGAACCCACTGTAACACGGGGAGAACCCACGGTAACACAGAGAGAACACACGGTAACATTGGGAGAACCCACGGTAACACGGGGAGAACCCACGGTAACATGGAGAGAACCCACGGTAACACAGAGAGAACCCACGGTTACACGTGGAGAACCCACGGTAACACGGAGAACCCACGGTAACACGGGGAGAACCCACGGTAACACGGGGAGAACCCACGGTAACACAGAGAGAACCCACGGTAACACGAGGAGAACCCACAGTAACACGGGGAGAACCCACGGTAACACAGATAGAACACACGGTAACATTGGGAGAACCATCGGTAACACGGGGATAACCCACGGTAACACGGAGAGAACCCACGGTAACACAGAGAGAACCCACGGTTACACAGGGAGAACCCACGGTAACAGGGAGAACCCACGGTAACACGGGGAGAACCCACGGTAACACGTGGAGAACCCACGGTAACACAGAGAGAACCCACGGTAACACAGAGAGAAAACCCACGGTAACACAGAGAGAGAACCCACGGTAACACGAGGAGAACCCACGGTAACACGAGAAGAACCCACGGTAACACGAGGAGAACCCACGGTAACACGGGGAGAACCCACGGTAACACTGGGAGAAACCACGGTTACACGGGGAGAACCCACGGTAACACGAGGAGAACCCACGGTAACACGAGAAGAACCCACGGTAACACGAGGAGAACCCACGGTAACACGGGGAGAACCCACGGTAACACTGGGAGAACCCACGGTAACACTGGGAGAACCCACGGTAACACGGGGAGAACCCACGGTAACACAGAGAGAACACACGGTAACATTGGGAGAACCCACGGTAACACGGGGAGAACCCACGGTAACACAGAGAGAGAACCCACGGTAACACGAGGAGAACCCACGGTAACACAGAGAGAGAACCCAAGGTAACACAGAGAGAGAACCCACGGTAACACGAAGAGAAACCACGGTCACACGGGGAGAACCCACGGTAACACGAGGAGAACCCACGGTAACACGGAGAGAACCCACGGTAACACTGGTAGAACCCACGGTAACACGGGGAGAACCCACGGTAACACAGAGAGAACACACGGTAACATTGGGAGAACCCACGGTAACACGGGGAGAACCCACGGTAACACAGAGAGAGAACCCACGGTAACACGAGGAGAACCCACGGTAACACAGAGAGAGAACCCAAGGTAACACAGAGAGAGAACCCACGGTAACACGAAGAGAAACCACGGTCACACGGGGAGAACCCACGGTAACATGAGGAGAACCCACGGTAACACGAGAAGAACCCACGGTAACACGAGGAGAACCCACGGTAACACGGGGAGAACCCACGGTAACACTGGGAGAACCCACGGTAACACTGGGAGAACCCTAGGTAATACTGGGAGAACCCACGGTAACACGAGGAGAACCCACGGTAACACTGAGAACCCACGGTAACACGGGGAGAACCCACGGTAACACAGAGAGAGAACCCACGGTAACACGAGGAGAACCCACGGTAACACAGAGAGAGAACCCAAGGTAACACAGAGAGAGAACCCACGGTAACACGAAGAGAAACCACGGTCACACGGGGAGAACCCACGGTAACACGAGGAGAACCCACGGTAACACGAGAAGAACCCACGGTAACACGAGGAGAACCCACGGTAACACGGGGAGAACCCACGGTAACACTGGGAGAACCCACGGTAACACTGGGAGAACCCTAGGTAATACTGGGAGAACCCACGGTAACACGAGGAGAACCCACGGTAACACTGAGAACCCACGGTAACACGGGGAGAACCCACGGTAAAACTGGGAGAACCCACGGTAACACTGGGAGAACCCACGGTAACACGAGTAGAACACACGGTAACACGAGAAGAACCCACGGTAACACGAGGAGAACCCACGGTAACACTGGGAGAACCCACGGTAACACGGGGAGAACCCACGGTAACACGAGGAGAACCCACGGTAACACTGGGAGAACCCACGGTAACACTGGGACAACCCACGGTAACACGAGGAGAACCCACAGTTACACGGGGAGAACCCACGGTAACACGGGGAGAACCCACGGTAACACGGGGAGAACCCACAGTAACACGGGGAGAACCAACGGTAACACGAGGAGAAACCACGGTAACACGAAAAGAACCCACGGTAACACGAGGAGAACCCACGGTAACACTGGGAGAACCCACGGTAACACGGGGAGAACCCACGGTAACACAGAGAGAACACACGGTAACATTGGGAGAACCCACGGTAACAGGATGAACCCACGGTAACATGGGGAGAACCCACGGTAACACGGGGAGAACCCACGGTAACACAGAGAGAACCCACGGTAACACAGAGAGAAAACCCACGGTAACACAGAGAGAGAACCCACGGTAACACGAGGAGAACCCACGGTAACACTGGGAGAACCCACGGTAACACTGGGAGAACCCACGGTAACACAAGGAGAACCCACGGTAACACTGGGAGAACCCACGGTAACACTGGGAGAACCCACGGTAACACGAGGAGAACCCACTGTAACACTGGAAGAACCCGCTGTAACACTGGGAGAACCCACGGTAACACAGAGGGAACCCACGGTAACACGGGGAGAACCCACGGTAACATGGAGAGAACCACGGGGAGAACCCACGGTAACACGGAGAGAACCACGGGGAGAACCCACGATAACACGGAGAGAACCCACAGTGACACAGAGAGAACCCACGGTAACACGGGGAGAACCCACGGTAATTCGGGGAGAACCCACAGTAACACGGGGAGAACCCACGGTAATACGGGGAGAATCCACGGTAGCATGGGGAGAACCCACAGTAACACGGGGAGAACCCACTGTAACACGGGGAGAACCCACGGTAACACAGAGAGAACACACGGTAACATTGGGAGAACCCACGGTAACACGGGGAGAACCCACGGTAACATGGAGAGAACCCACGGTAACACAGAGAGAACCCACGGTTACACGTGGAGAACCCACGGTAACACGGAGAACCCACGGTAACACGGGGAGAACCCACGGTAACACGGGGAGAACCCACGGTAACACAGAGAGAACCCACGGTAACACGAGGAGAACCCACAGTAACACGGGGAGAACCCACGGTAACACAGATAGAACACACGGTAACATTGGGAGAACCATCGGTAACACGGGGATAACCCACGGTAACACGGAGAGAACCCACGGTAACACAGAGAGAACCCACGGTTACACAGGGAGAACCCACGGTAACAGGGAGAACCCACGGTAACACGGGGAGAACCCACGGTAACACGTGGAGAACCCACGGTAACACAGAGAGAACCCACGGTAACACAGAGAGAAAACCCACGGTAACACAGAGAGAGAACCCACGGTAACACGAGGAGAACCCACGGTAACACGAGAAGAACCCACGGTAACACTGGGAGAACCCACGGTAACACGGGGAGAACCCACGGTAACACGAGGAGAACCCACGGTAACACTGGGAGAACCCACGGTAACACGAGGAGAACCCACAGTAACACGGGGAGAACCCACGGTAACACGGGGAGAACCCACAGTTACACGGGGAGAACCCACGGTAACACTGGGAGAACCCACGGTAACACTGGGAGAACCCACGGTAACACGAGGAGAACCCACGGTAACACTGGGAGAACCCACGGTAACACGGAGAGAACCCACGGTAACACTGGGAGAACCCACGGTAACACAGAGAGAACACACGGTAACATTGGGAGAACCCAAGGTAACACGGGGAGAACCCACGGTAATACGGAGAGAACCCACGGTAACACAGAGAGAACCCACGGTAACAGGAGGAGAACCCACGGTAACACTGGGAGAACCCACGGTAACACTGGGAGAACCCACGGTAACACTGGGAGAACCCACGGTAACACTGGGAGAACCCACGGTAACACGAGGAGAACCCACGGTAACACTGGGAGAACCCACGGTAACACTGGGAGAAACCACGGTTACACGGGGAGAACCCACGGTAACACGAGGAGAACCCACGGTAACACGAGAAGAACCCACGGTAACACGAGGAGAACCCACGGTAACACGGGGAGAACCCACGGTAACACTGGGAGAACCCACGGTAACACTGGGAGAACCCACGGTAACACGGAGAGAACCCACGGTAACACTGGGAGAACCCACGGTAACACGGGGAGAACCCACGGTAACACAGAGAGAACACACGGTAACATTGGGAGAACCCACGGTAACACGGGGAGAACCCACGGTAACACAGAGAGAGAACCCACGGTAACACGAGGAGAACCCACGGTAACACAGAGAGAGAACCCAAGGTAACACAGAGAGAGAACCCACGGTAACACGAAGAGAAACCACGGTCACACGGGGAGAACCCACGGTAACACGAGGAGAACCCACGGTAACACGGAGAGAACCCACGGTAACACTGGGAGAACCCACGGTAACACGGGGAGAACCCACGGTAACACAGAGAGAACACACGGTAACATTGGGAGAACCCACGGTAACACGGGGAGAACCCACGGTAACACAGAGAGAGAACCCACGGTAACACGAGGAGAACCCACGGTAACACAGAGAGAGAACCCAAGGTAACACAGAGAGAGAACCCACGGTAACACGAAGAGAAACCACGGTCACACGGGGAGAACCCACGGTAACACGAGGAGAACCCACGGTAACACGTGAAGAACCCACGGTAACACGAGGAGAACCCACGGTAACACGGGGAGAACCCACGGTAACACTGGGAGAACCCACGGTAACACTGGGAGAACCCTAGGTAATACTGGGAGAACCCACGGTAACACGAGGAGAACCCACGGTAACACTGAGAACCCACGGTAACACGGGGAGAACCAACGGTAACACGGAGAGAACCCACGGTAACACTGGGAGAACCCACGGTAACACGGGGAGAACCCACGGTAACACAGAGAGAACACACGGTAACATTGGGAGAACCCACGGTAACACGGGGAGAACCCACGGTAACACAGAGAGAGAACCCACGGTAACACGAGGAGAACCCACGGTAACACAGAGAGAGAACCCAAGGTAACACAGAGAGAGAACCCACGGTAACACGAAGAGAAACCACGGTCACACGGGGAGAACCCACGGTAACACGAGGAGAACCCACGGTAACACGAGAAGAACCCACGGTAACACGAGGAGAACCCACGGTAACACGGGGAGAACCCACGGTAACACTGGGAGAACCCACGGTAACACTGGGAGAACCCTAGGTAATACTGGGAGAACCCACGGTAACACGAGGAGAACCCACGGTAACACTGAGAACCCACGGTAACACGGGGAGAACCCACGGTAAAACTGGGAGAACCCACGGTAACACTGGGAGAACCCACGGTAACACGAGTAGAACCCACGGTAACACGAGAAGAACCCACGGTAACACGAGGAGAACCCACGGTAACACTGGGAGAACCTTCGGTAACACAGAGATAAAACCCACGGTAACACAGAGAGAAAACCCACGGTAACACTGGGAGAACCGACGGTAACACAAGGAGAACCCACGGTAACACTGGGAGAACCCACAGTAACACTGGGAGAACCCATGGTAACACCAGGAGAACCCACGGTAATACTGGGAGAACCCGCTGTAACACTGGGAGAACCCGCGGTAATACGAGGAGAACCCACGGTAACACTGGGAGAACCCACGGTAACACGGGAAGAACCCACGGTAACACGGGAAGAACCCACGGTAACACTGGGAGAACCCACGGTAACACGAGGAGAACCCACGGTAACACGGGGAGAACCCACGGTAACAAGGGGAGAACCCACGGTAACACTGGGAGGACCCACAGTAACACGGGGAGAACCCATGGTAACACGGGGAGAACCCAAGGTAACACGAGTAGAACCCACGGTAACACTGGGAGAACCCACGGTAACACTGGGAGAACCCACGGTAACACGAGGAGAACCCACGGTAACACTGGGAGAACGCACGGTAACACGGGGAGAACCCACGGTAACACTGGGAGAACCCACGGTAACACGAGGAGAACCCACGGTAACACGGGGAGAACCCACGGTAACGGTAACACTGGGAGAACCCACGGTAACACAGAGAGAAAACCCACGGTAACACAGAGAGAAAACCCACGGTAACACTGGGAGAACCGACGGTAACACAAGGAGAACCCACGGTAACACTGGGAGAACCCACAGTAACACTGGGAGAACCCATGGTAACACCAGGAGAACCCACAGTAATACTGGGAGAACCCGCTGTAACACTGGGAGAACCCACGGTAACACAGAGGGAACCCACGGTAACACGGGGAGAACCCACGGTAACACGGAGAGAACCACGGGGAGAACCCACGGTAACACGGAGAGAACCCACGGTAACACGGAGAGAACCACGGGGAGAACCCACGATAACACGGAGAGAACCCACAGTGACACAGAGAGAACCCACGGTAACACGGGGAGAACCCACGGTAACACGGAGAGAACCACGGGGAGAACCCACGATAACACAGAGAGAACCCACAGTGACACAGAGAGAACCCACGGTAACACGGGGAGAACCCACGGTAACACGGGGAGAACCCACGGTAACACAGAGAGAACCCACGGTAACACAGAGAGAGAACCCAAGGTAACACAGAGAGAGAACCCACGGTAACATAAAGAGAAACCACGGTTACACGGGGAGAACCCACGGTAACACGAGGAGAACCCACGGTAACACGAGAAGAACCCACGGTAACACGAGGAGAACCCACGGTAACACGGGGAGAACCCACGGTAACACTGGGAGAACCCACGGTAACACTGGGAGAACCCACGGTAACACGAGGAGAACCCACGGTAACACTGAGAACCCACGGTAACACGGGGAGAACCCACGGTAACACTGGGAGAACCCACGGTAACACGGAGATAACTCACGGTAACACGGGGAGAACCCACGGTAACACGAGGAGAACCCACGGTAACACGAGGAGAACCCACGGTAACACTGGGAGAACCCACGGTAACACTGGGAGAACCCACGGTAACACGAGGAGAACCCACGGTAACACTGGGAGAACCCACGGTAACACTGGGAGAAACCACGGTTACACGGGGAGAACCCACGGTAACACGAGGAGAACCCACGGTAACACGAGAAGAACCCACGGTAACACGAGGAGAACCCACGGTAACACAGGGAGAACCCACGGTAACACTGGGAGAACCCACGGTAACACTGGGAGAACCCACCGTAACACGGGGAGAACCCACGGTAACACGAGAAGAACCCACGGTAACACGAGGAGAACCCACGGTAACACAGGGAGAACCCACGGTAACACTGGGAGAACCCACGGTAACACTGGGAGAAACCACGGTTACACGGGGAGAACCCACGGTAACACGAGGAGAACCCACGGTAACACTGAGAACCCACGGTAACACGGGGAGAACCCACGGTAACACTGGGAGAACCCACGGTAACACGGAGATAACTCACGGTAACACGGGGAGAACCCACGGTAACACGAGGAGAACCCACGGTAACACGAGGAGAACCCACGGTAACACTGGGAGAACCCACGGTAACACTGGGAGAACCCACGGTAACACGAGGAGAACCCACGGTAACACTGGGAGAACCCACGGTAACACTGGGAGAAACCACGGTTACACGGGGAGAACCCACGGTAACACGAGGAGAACCCACGGTAACACGAGAAGAACCCACGGTAACACGAGGAGAACCCACGGTAACACAGGGAGAACCCACGGTAACACTGGGAGAACCCACGGTAACACTGGGAGAACCCACCGTAACACGGAGAGAACCCACGGTAACACTGGGAGAACCCACGGTAACACGGGGAGAACCCACGGTAACACAGAGAGAACACACGGTAACATTGGGAGAACCCACGGTAACACGGGGAGAACCCACGGTAACACAGAGAGAGAACCCACGGTAACACGAGGAGAACCCACGGTAACACAGAGAGAGAACCCAAGGTAACACAGAGAGAGAACCCACGGTAACACGAAGAGAAACCACGGTCACACGGGGAGAACCCACGGTAACACGAGGAGAACCCACGGTAACACGGAGAGAACCCACGGTAACACTGGGAGAACCCACGGTAACACGGGGAGAACCCACGGTAACACAGAGAGAACACACGGTAACATTGGGAGAACCCACGGTAACACGGGGAGAACCCACGGTAACACAGAGAGAGAACCCACGGTAACACGAGGAGAACCCACGGTAACACAGAGAGAGAACCCAAGGTAACACAGAGAGAGAACCCACGGTAACACGAAGAGAAACCACGGTCACACGGGGAGAACCCACGGTAACACGAGGAGAACCCACGGTAACACGAGAAGAACCCACGGTAACACGAGGAGAACCCACGGTAACACGGGGAGAACCCACGGTAACACTGGGAGAACCCACGGTAACACTGGGAGAACCCTAGGTAATACTGGGAGAACCCACGGTAACACGAGGAGAACCCACGGTAACACTGAGAACCCACGGTAACACGGGGAGAACCCACGGTAACACGGAGAGAACCCACGGTAACACTGGGAGAACCCACGGTAACACGGGCAGAACCCACGGTAACACAGAGAGAACACACGGTAACATTGGGAGAACCCACGGTAACACGGGGAGAACCCACGGTAACACAGAGAGAGAACCCACGGTAACACGAGGAGAACCCACGGTAACACAGAGAGAGAACCCAAGGTAACACAGAGACAGAACCCACGGTAACACGAAGAGAAACCACGGTCACACGGGGAGAACCCACGGTAACACGAGGAGAACCCACGGTAACACGAGAAGAACCCACGGTAACACGAGGAGAACCCACGGTAACACGGGGAGAACCCACGGTAACACTGGGAGAACCCACGGTAACACTGGGAGAACCCTAGGTAATACTGGGAGAACCCACGGTAACACGAGGAGAACCCACGGTAACACTGAGAACCCACGGTAACACGGGGAGAACCCACGGTAAAACTGGGAGAACCCACGGTAACACTGGGAGAACCCACGGTAACACGAGTAGAACCCACGGTAACACGAGAAGAACCCACGGTAACACGAGGAGAACCCACGGTAACACTGGGAGAACCCACGGTAACACGGGGAGAACCCACGGTAACACGAGGAGAACCCACGGTAACACTGGGAGAACCCACGGTAACACTGGGACAACCCACGGTAACACGAGGAGAACCCACAGTTACACGGGGAGAACCCACGGTAACACGGGGAGAACCCACGGTAACACGAGGAGAAACCACGGTAACACGAAAAGAACCCACGGTAACACGAGGAGAACCCACGGTAACACTGGGAGAACCCACGGTAACACGGGGAGAACCCACGGTAACACAGAGAGAACCCACGGTAACACAGAGAGAGAACCCAAGGTAACACAGAGAGAGAACCCACGGTAACACGAAGAGAAACCACGGTCACACGGGGAGAACCCACGGTAACACGAGGAGAACCCACGGTAACACGAGAAGAACCCACGGTAACACGAGGAGAACCCACGGTAACACGGGGAGAACCCACGGTAACACTGGGAGAACCCACGGTAACACTGGGAGAACCCTAGGTAATACTGGGAGAACCCACGGTAACACGAGGAGAACCCACGGTAACACTGAGAACCCACGGTAACACGGGGAGAACCCACGGTAACACGGAGAGAACCCACGGTAACACTGGGAGAACCCACGGTAACACGGGGAGAACCCACGGTAACACAGAGAGAACACACGGTAACATTGGGAGAACCCACGGTAACACGGGGAGAACCCACGGTAACACAGAGAGAGAACCCACGGTAACACGAGGAGAACCCACGGTAACACAGAGAGAGAACCCAAGGTAACACAGAGAGAGAACCCACGGTAACACGAAGAGAAACCACGGTCACACGGGGAGAACCCACGGTAACACGAGGAGAACCCACGGTAACACGAGAAGAACCCACGGTAACACGAGGAGAACCCACGGTAACACGGGGAGAACCCACGGTAACACTGGGAGAACCCACGGTAACACTGGGAGAACCCTAGGTAATACTGGGAGAACCCACGGTAACACGAGGAGAACCCACGGTAACACTGAGAACCCACGGTAACACGGGGAGAACCCACGGTAAAACTGGGAGAACCCACGGTAACACTGGGAGAACCCACGGTAACACGAGTAGAACCCACGGTAACACGAGATGAACCCACGGTAACACGAGGAGAACCCACGGTAACACTGGGAGAACCTTCGGTAACACAGAGATAAAACCCACGGTAACACAGAGAGAAAACCCACGGTAACACTGGGAGAACCGACGGTAACACAAGGAGAACCCACGGTAACACTGGGAGAACCCACAGTAACACTGGGAGAACCCATGGTAACACCAGGAGAACCCACGGTAATACTGGGAGAACCCGCTGTAACACTGGGAGAACCCGCGGTAATACGAGGAGAACCCACGGTAACACTGGGAGAACCCACAGTAACACGGGAAGAACCCACGGTAACACGGGAAGAACCCACGGTAACACTGGGAGAACCCACGGTAACACGAGGAGAACCCACGGTAACACGGGGAGAACCCACGGTAACAAGGGGAGAACCCACGGTAACACTGGGAGGACCCACAGTAACACGGGGAGAACCCATGGTAACACGGGGAGAACCCAAGGTAACACGAGGAGAACCCACGGTAACACTGGGAGAACCCACGGTAACACTGGGAGAACCCACGGTAACACGAGGAGAACCCACGGTAACACTGGGAGAACGCACGGTAACACGGGGAGAACCCACGGTAACACTGGGAGAACCCACGGTAACACGAGGAGAACCCACGGTAACACGGGGAGAACCCACGGTAACACGGGGAGAACCCACGGTAACACTGGGAGAACCCACGGTAACACAGAGAGAAAACCCACGGTAACACAGAGAGAAAACCCACGGTAACACTGGGAGAACCCACGGTAACACAAGGAGAACCCACGGTAACACTGGGAGAACCCACAGTAACACTGGGAGAACCCATGGTAACACCAGGAGAACCCACAGTAATACTGGGAGAACCCGCTGTAACACTGGGAGAACCCACGGTAACACAGAGGGAACCCACGGTAACACGGGGAGAACCCACGGTAACACGGAGAGAACCACGGGGAGAACCCACGGTAACACGGAGAGAACCCACGGTAACACGGAGAGAACCACGGGGAGAACCCACGATAACACGGAGAGAACCCACAGTGACACAGAGAGAACCCACGGTAACACGGGGAGAACCCACGGTAACACGGAGAGAACCACGGGGAGAACCCACGATAACACAGAGAGAACCCACAGTGACACAGAGAGAACCCACGGTAACACGGGGAGAACCCACGGTAACACAGAGAGAACCCACGGTAACACTGGGAGAACCCTAGGTAATACTGGGAGAACCCACGGTAACACGAGGAGAACCCACGGTAACACTGAGAACCCACGGTAACACGGGGAGAACCCACGGTAAAACTGGGAGAACCCACGGTAACACTGGGAGAACCCACGGTAACACGAGTAGAACCCACGGTAACACGAGAAGAACCCACGGTAACACGAGGAGAACCCACGGTAACACTGGGAGAACCTTCGGTAACACAGAGATAAAACCCACGGTAACACAGAGAGAAAACCCACGGTAACACTGGGAGAACCGACGGTAACACAAGGAGAACCCACGGTAACACTGGGAGAACCCACAGTAACACTGGGAGAACCCATGGTAACACCAGGAGAACCCACGGTAATACTGGGAGAACCCGCTGTAACACTGGGAGAACCCGCGGTAATACGAGGAGAACCCACGGTAACACTGGGAGAACCCACGGTAACACGGGAAGAACCCACGGTAACACGGGAAGAACCCACGGTAACACTGGGAGAACCCACGGTAACACGAGGAGAACCCACGGTAACACGGGGAGAACCCACGGTAACAAGGGGAGAACCCACGGTAACACTGGGAGGACCCACAGTAACACGGGGAGAACCCATGGTAACACGGGGAGAACCCAAGGTAACACGAGGAGAACCCACGGTAACACTGGGAGAACCCACGGTAACACTGGGAGAACCCACGGTAACACGAGGAGAACCCACGGTAACACTGGGAGAACGCACGGTAACACGAGGAGAACCCACGGTAACACGGGGAGAACCCACGGTAACACGGGGAGAACCCACGGTAACACTGGGAGAACCCACGGTAACACAGAGAGAAAACCCACGGTAACACAGAGAGAAAACCCACGGTAACACTGGGAGAACCGACGGTAACACAAGGAGAACCCACGGTAACACTGGGAGAACCCACAGTAACACTGGGAGAACCCATGGTAACACCAGGAGAACCCACAGTAATACTGGGAGAACCCGCTGTAACACTGGGAGAACCCACGGTAACACAGAGGGAACCCACGGTAACACGGGGAGAACCCACGGTAACACGGAGAGAACCACGGGGAGAACCCACGGTAACACGGAGAGAACCCACGGTAACACGGAGAGAACCACGGGGAGAACCCACGATAACACGGAGAGAACCCACAGTGACACAGAGAGAACCCACGGTAACACGGGGAGAACCCACGGTAACACGGAGAGAACCACGGGGAGAACCCACGATAACACAGAGAGAACCCACAGTGACACAGAGAGAACCCACGGTAACACGGGGAGAACCCACGGTAACACGGGGAGAACCCACGGTAACACAGAGAGAACCCACGGTAACACAGAGAGAGAACCCAAGGTAACACAGAGAGAGAACCCACGGTAACATAAAGAGAAACCACGGTTACACGGGGAGAACCCACGGTAACACGAGGAGAACCCACGGTAACACGAGAAGAACCCACGGTAACACGAGGAGAACCCACGGTAACACGGGGAGAACCCACGGTAACACTGGGAGAACCCACGGTAACACTGGGAGAACCCACGGTAACACGAGGAGAACCCACGGTAACACTGAGAACCCACGGTAACACGGGGAGAACCCACGGTAACACTGGGAGAACCCACGGTAACACGGAGATAACTCACGGTAACACGGGGAGAACCCACGGTAACACGAGGAGAACCCACGGTAACACGAGGAGAACCCACGGTAACACTGGGAGAACCCACGGTAACACGAGGAGAACCCACGGTAACACTGGGAGAACCCACGGTAACACTGGGAGAAACCACGGTTACACGGGGAGAACCCACGGTAACACGAGGAGAACCCACGGTAACACGAGAAGAACCCACGGTAACACGAGGAGAACCCACGGTAACACGGGGAGAACCCACGGTAACACTGGGAGAACCCACGGTAACACTGGGAGAACCCACCGTAACACGGAGAGAACCCACGGTAACACTGGGAGAACCCACGGTAACACGGGGAGAACCCACGGTAACACAGAGAGAACACACGGTAACATTGGGAGAACCCACGGTAACACGGGGAGAACCCACGGTAACACAGAGAGAGAACCCACGGTAACACGAGGAGAACCCACGGTAACACAGAGAGAGAACCCAAGGTAACACAGAGAGAGAACCCACGGTAACACGAAGAGAAACCACGGTCACACGGGGAGAACCCACGGTAACACGAGGAGAACCCACGGTAACACGGAGAGAACCCACGGTAACACTGGGAGAACCCACGGTAACACGGGGAGAACCCACGGTAACACAGAGAGAACACACGGTAACATTGGGAGAACCCACGGTAACACGGGGAGAACCCACGGTAACACAGAGAGAGAACCCACGGTAACACGAGGAGAACCCACGGTAACACAGAGAGAGAACCCAAGGTAACACAGAGAGAGAACCCACGGTAACACGAAGAGAAACCACGGTCACACGGGGAGAACCCACGGTAACACGAGGAGAACCCACGGTAACACGAGGAGAACCCACGGTAACACGAGGAGAACCCACGGTAACACGGGGAGAACCCACGGTAACACTGGGAGAACCCACGGTAACACTGGGAGAACCCTAGGTAATACTGGGAGAACCCACGGTAACACGAGGAGAACCCACGGTAACACTGAGAACCCACGGTAACACGGGGAGAACCCACGGTAACACGGAGAGAACCCACGGTAACACTGGGAGAACCCACGGTAACACGGGCAGAACCCACGGTAACACAGAGAGAACACACGGTAAGATTGGGAGAACCCACGGTAACACGGGGAGAACCCACGGTAACACAGAGAGAGAACCCACGGTAACACGAGGAGAACCCACGGTAACACAGAGAGAGAACCCAAGGTAACACAGAGACAGAACCCACGGTAACACGAAGAGAAACCACGGTCACACGGGGAGAACCCACGGTAACACTGGGAGAACCCACGGTAACACGAGTAGAACCCACGGTAACACGAGAAGAACCCACGGTAACACGAGGAGAACCCACGGTAACACTGGGAGAACCCACGGTAACACGGGGAGAACCCACGGTAACACGAGGAGAACCCACGGTAACACTGGGAGAACCCACGGTAACACTGGGACAACCCACGGTAACACGAGGAGAACCCACAGTTACACGGGGAGAACCCACGGTAACACGGGGAGAACCCACGGTAACACGAGGAGAAACCACGGTAACACGAAAAGAACCCACGGTAACACGAGGAGAACCCACGGTAACACTGGGAGAACCCACGGTAACACTGGGAGAACCCACGGTAACACGGGGAGAACCCACGGTAACACAGAGAGAACCCACGGTAACACAGAGAGAGAACCCAAGGTAACACAGAGAGAGAACCCACGGTAACATAAAGAGAAACCACGGTTACACGGGGAGAACCCACGGTAACACGAGGAGAACCCACGGTAACACGAGAAGAACCCACGGTAACACAAGGAGAACCCACGGTAACACGGGGAGAACCCACGGTAACACTGGGAGAACCCACGGTAACACTGGGAGAACCCACGGTAACACGAGGAGAACCCACGGTAACACTGAGAACCCACGGTAACACGGGGAGAACCCACGGTAACACTGGGAGAACCCACGGTAACACGGAGATAACTCACGGTAACACGGGGAGAACCCACGGTAACACGAGGAGAACCCACGGTAACACGAGGAGAACCCACGGTAACACTGGGAGAACCCACGGTAACACTGGGAGAACCCACGGTAACACGAGGAGAACCCACGGTAACACTGGGAGAACCCACGGTAACACTGGGAGAAACCACGGTTACACGGGGAGAACCCACGGTAACACGAGGAGAACCCACGGTAACACGGGGAGAACCCACGGTAACCCTGGGAGAACCCACGGTAACACTGGGAGAACCCACGGTAACACGGAGAGAACCCACGGTAACACTGGGAGAACCCACGGTAACACGGGGAGAACCCACGGTAACACAGAGAGAACACACGGTAACATTGGGAGAACCCACGGTAACACGGGGAGAACCCACGGTAACACAGAGAGAGAACCCACGGTAACACGAGGAGAACCCACGGTAACACAGATAGAGAACCCAAGGTAACACAGAGAGAGAACCCACGGTAACACGAAGAGAAACCACGGTCACACGGGGAGAACCCACGGTAACACGAGGAGAACCCACGGTAACACGGAGAGAACCCACGGTAACACGGGGAGAACCCACGGTAACACGAGGAGAAACCACGGTAACACGAAAAGAACCCACGGTAACACGAGGAGAACCCACGGTAACACTGGGAGAACCCACGGTAACACTGGGAGAACCCACGGTAACACGGGGAGAACCCACGGTAACACAGAGAGAACCCACGGTAACACAGAGAGAGAACCCAAGGTAACACAGAGAGAGAACCCACGGTAACATAAAGAGAAACCACGGTTACACGGGGAGAACCCACGGTAACACGAGGAGAACCCACGGTAACACGAGAAGAACCCACGGTAACACAAGGAGAACCCACGGTAACACGGGGAGAACCCACGGTAACACTGGGAGAACCCACGGTAACACTGGGAGAACCCACGGTAACACGAGGAGAACCCACGGTAACACTGAGAACCCACGGTAACACGGGGAGAACCCACGGTAACACTGGGAGAACCCACGGTAACACGGAGATAACTCACGGTAACACGGGGAGAACCCACGGTAACACGAGGAGAACCCACGGTAACACGAGGAGAACCCACGGTAACACTGGGAGAACCCACGGTAACACTGGGAGAACCCACGGTAACACGAGGAGAACCCACGGTAACACTGGGAGAACCCACGGTAACACTGGGAGAAACCACGGTTACACGGGGAGAACCCACGGTAACACGAGGAGAACCCACGGTAACACGAGAAGAACCCACGGTAACACGAGGAGAACCCACGGTAACACGGGGAGAACCCACGGTAACACTGGGAGAACCCACGGTAACACTGGGAGAACCCACGGTAACACGGAGAGAACCCACGGTAACACTGGGAGAACCCACGGTAACACGGGGAGAACCCACGGTAACACAGAGAGAACACACGGTAACATTGGGAGAACCCACGGTAACACGGGGAGAACCCACGGTAACACAGAGAGAGAACCCACGGTAACACGAGGAGAACCCACGGTAACACAGAGAGAGAACCCAAGGTAACACAGAGAGAGAACCCACGGTAACACGAAGAGAAACCACGGTCACACGGGGAGAACCCACGGTAACACGAGGAGAACCCACGGTAACACGGAGAGAACCCACGGTAACACTGGGAGAACCCACGGTAACACGGGGAGAACCCACGGTAACACAGAGAGAACACACGGTAACATTGGGAGAACCCACGGTAACACGGGGAGAACCCACGGTAACACAGAGAGAGAACCCACGGTAACACGAGGAGAACCCACGGTAACACAGAGAGAGAACCCAAGGTAACACAGAGAGAGAACCCACGGTAACACGAAGAGAAACCACGGTCACACGGGGAGAACCCACGGTAACATGAGGAGAACCCACGGTAACACGAGAAGAACCCACGGTAACACGAGGAGAACCCACGGTAACACGGGGAGAACCCACGGTAACACTGGGAGAACCCACGGTAACACTGGGAGAACCCTAGGTAATACTGGGAGAACCCACGGTAACACGAGGAGAACCCACGGTAACACTGAGAACCCACGGTAACACGGGGAGAACCCACGGTAACACGGAGAGAACCCACGGTAACACTGGGAGAACCCACGGTAACACGGGGAGAACCCACGGTAACACAGAGAGAACACACGGTAACATTGGGAGAACCCACGGTAACACGGGGAGAACCCACGGTAACACAGAGAGAGAACCCACGGTAACACGAGGAGAACCCACGGTAACACAGAGAGAGAACCCAAGGTAACACAGAGAGAGAACCCACGGTAACACGAAGAGAAACCACGGTCACACGGGGAGAACCCACGGTAACACGAGGAGAACCCACGGTAACACGAGAAGAACCCACGGTAACACGAGGAGAACCCACGGTAACACGGGGAGAACCCACGGTAACACTGGGAGAACCCACGGTAACACTGGGAGAACCCTAGGTAATACTGGGAGAACCCACGGTAACACGAGGAGAACCCACGGTAACACTGAGAACCCACGGTAACACGGGGAGAACCCACGGTAAAACTGGGAGAACCCACGGTAACACTGGGAGAACCCACGGTAACACGAGTAGAACCCACGGTAACACGAGAAGAACCCACGGTAACACGAGGAGAACCCACGGTAACACTGGGAGAACCCACGGTAACACGGGGAGAACCCACGGTAACACGAGGAGAACCCACGGTAACACTGGGAGAACCCACGGTAACACTGGGACAACCCACGGTAACACGAGGAGAACCCACAGTTACACGGGGAGAACCCACGGTAACACGGGGAGAACCCACGGTAACACGGGGAGAACCCACAGTAACACGGGGAGAACCAACGGTAACACGAGGAGAAACCACGGTAACACGAAAAGAACCCACGGTAACACGAGGAGAACCCACGGTAACACTGGGAGAACCCACGGTAACACGGGGAGAACCCACGGTAACACAGAGAGAACACACGGTAACATTGGGAGAACCCACGGTAACAGGAAGAACCCACGGTAACATGGGGAGAACCCACGGTAACACGGGGAGAACCCACGGTAACACAGAGAGAACCCACGGTAACACAGAGAGAAAACCCACGGTAACACAGAGAGAGAACCCACGGTAACACGAGGAGAACCCACGGTAACACTGGGAGAACCCACGGTAACACTGGGAGAACCCACGGTAACACAAGGAGAACCCACGGTAACACTGGGAGAACCCACGGTAACACTGGGAGAACCCACGGTAACACGAGGAGAACCCACTGTAACACTGGAAGAACCCGCTGTAACACTGGGAGAACCCACGGTAACACAGAGGGAACCCACGGTAACACGGGGAGAACCCACGGTAACATGGAGAGAACCACGGGGAGAACCCACGGTAACACGGAGAGAACCCACGGTAACACGGAGAGAACCACGGGGAGAACCCACGATAACACGGAGAGAACCCACAGTGACACAGAGAGAACCCACGGTAACACGGGGAGAACCCACGGTAATTCGGGGAGAACCCACAGTAACACGGGGAGAACCCACGGTAATACGGGGAGAATCCACGGTAGCATGGGGAGAACCCACAGTAACACGGGGAGAACCCACTGTAACACGGGGAGAACCCACGGTAACACAGAGAGAACACACGGTAACATTGGGAGAACCCACGGTAACACGGGGAGAACCCACGGTAACATGGAGAGAACCCACGGTAACACAGAGAGAACCCACGGTTACACGGGGAGAACCCACGGTAACACGGGGAGAACCCACGGTAACACGGGGAGAACCCACGGTAACACAGAGAGAGAACCCACGGTAACACGAAGAGAAACCACGGTCACACGGGGAGAACCCACGGTAACATGAGGAGAACCCACGGTAACACGAGAAGAACCCACGGTAACACGAGGAGAACCCACGGTAACACGGGGAGAACCCACGGTAACACTGGGAGAACCCACGGTAACACTGGGAGAACCCTAGGTAATACTGGGAGAACCCACGGTAACACGAGGAGAACCCACGGTAACACTGAGAACCCACGGTAACACGGGGAGAACCCACGGTAACACGGAGAGAACCCACGGTAACACTGGGAGAACCCACGGTAACACGGGGAGAACCCACGGTAACACAGAGAGAACACACGGTAACATTGGGAGAACCCACGGTAACACGGGGAGAACCCACGGTAACACAGAGAGAGAACCCACGGTAACACGAGGAGAACCCACGGTAACACAGAGAGAGAACCCAAGGTAACACAGAGAGAGAACCCACGGTAACACGAAGAGAAACCACGGTCACACGGGGAGAACCCACGGTAACACGAGGAGAACCCACGGTAACACGAGAAGAACCCACGGTAACACGAGGAGAACCCACGGTAACACGGGGAGAACCCACGGTAACACTGGGAGAACCCACGGTAACACTGGGAGAACCCTAGGTAATACTGGGAGAACCCACGGTAACACGAGGAGAACCCACGGTAACACTGAGAACCCACGGTAACACGGGGAGAACCCACGGTAAAACTGGGAGAACCCACGGTAACACTGGGAGAACCCACGGTAACACGAGTAGAACCCACGGTAACACGAGAAGAACCCACGGTAACACGAGGAGAACCCACGGTAACACTGGGAGAACCCACGGTAACACGGGGAGAACCCACGGTAACACGAGGAGAACCCACGGTAACACTGGGAGAACCCACGGTAACACTGGGACAACCCACGGTAACACGAGGAGAACCCACAGTTACACGGGGAGAACCCACGGTAACACGGGGAGAACCCACGGTAACACGGGGAGAACCCACAGTAACACGGGGAGAACCAACGGTAACACGAGGAGAAACCACGGTAACACGAAAAGAACCCACGGTAACACGAGGAGAACCCACGGTAACACTGGGAGAACCCACGGTAACACGGGGAGAACCCACGGTAACACAGAGAGAACACACGGTAACATTGGGAGAACCCACGGTAACAGGAAGAACCCACGGTAACATGGGGAGAACCCACGGTAACACGGGGAGAACCCACGGTAACACAGAGAGAACCCACGGTAACACAGAGAGAAAACCCACGGTAACACAGAGAGAGAACCCACGGTAACACGAGGAGAACCCACGGTAACACTGGGAGAACCCACGGTAACACTGGGAGAACCCACGGTAACACAAGGAGAACCCACGGTAACACTGGGAGAACCCACGGTAACACTGGGAGAACCCACGGTAACACGAGGAGAACCCACTGTAACACTGGAAGAACCCGCTGTAACACTGGGAGAACCCACGGTAACACAGAGGGAACCCACGGTAACACGGGGAGAACCCACGGTAACATGGAGAGAACCACGGGGAGAACCCACGGTAACACGGAGAGAACCCACGGTAACACGGAGAGAACCACGGGGAGAACCCACGATAACACGGAGAGAACCCACAGTGACACAGAGAGAACCCACGGTAACACGGGGAGAACCCACGGTAATTCGGGGAGAACCCACAGTAACACGGGGAGAACCCACGGTAATACGGGGAGAATCCACGGTAGCATGGGGAGAACCCACAGTAACACGGGGAGAACCCACTGTAACACGGGGAGAACCCACGGTAACACAGAGAGAACACACGGTAACATTGGGAGAACCCACGGTAACACGGGGAGAACCCACGGTAACATGGAGAGAACCCACGGTAACACAGAGAGAACCCACGGTTACACGGGGAGAACCCACGGTAACACGGAGAACCCACGGTAACACGGGGAGAACCCACGGTAACACGGGGAGAACCCACGGTAACACAGAGAGAACCCACGGTAACACGAGGAGAACCCACAGTAACACGGGGAGAACCCACGGTAACACAGATAGAACACACGGTAACATTGGGAGAACCATCGGTAACACGGGGATAACCCACGGTAACACGGAGAGAACCCACGGTAACACAGAGAGAACCCACGGTTACACAGGGAGAACCCACGGTAACAGGGAGAACCCACGGTAACACGGGGAGAACCCACGGTAACACGTGGAGAACCCACGGTAACACAGAGAGAACCCACGGTAACACAGAGAGAAAACCCACGGTAACACAGAGAGAGAACCCACGGTAACACGAGGAGAACCCACGGTAACACGAGAAGAACCCACGGTAACACTGGGAGAACCCACGGTAACACGGGGAGAACCCACGGTAACACGAGGAGAACCCACGGTAACACTGGGAGAACCCACGGTAACACGAGGAGAACCCACAGTAACACGGGGAGAACCCACGGTAACACGGGGAGAACCCACAGTTACACGGGGAGAACCCACGGTAACACTGGGAGAACCCACGGTAACACTGGGAGAACCCACGGTAACACGAGGAGAACCCACGGTAACACTGGGAGAACCCACGGTAACACGGAGAGAACCCACGGTAACACTGGGAGAACCCACGGTAACACAGAGAGAACACACGGTAACATTGGGAGAACCCAAGGTAACACGGGGAGAACCCACGGTAATACGGAGAGAACCCACGGTAACACAGAGAGAACCCACGGTAACAGGAGGAGAACCCATGGTAACACTGGGAGAACCCACGGTAACACTGGGAGAACCCGCGGTAACACGAGGAGAACCCACGGTAACACTGGGAGAACCCACGGTAACACGGGAAGAACCCACGGTAACACGGGAAGAACCCACGGTAACACTGGGAGAACCCACGGTAACACGAGGAGAACCCACGGTAACACGGGGAGAACCCACGGTAACAAGGGGAGAACCCACGGTAACACTGGGAGGACCCACAGTAACACGGGGAGAACCCATGGTAACACGGGGAGAACCCACGGTAACACGAGGAGAACCCACGGTAACACTGGGAGAACCCACGGTAACACTGGGAGAACCCACGGTAACACGAGGAGAACCCACGGTAATACTGGGAGAACGCACGGTAACACGGGGAGAACCCACGGTAACACTGGGAGAACCCACGGTAGCACGAGGAGAACCCACGGTAACACGGGGAGAACCCACGGTAACACTGGGAGAACCCACGGTAACACAGAGAGAAAACCCACGGTAACACAGAGAGAAAACCCACGGTAACACTGGGAGAACCGACGGTAACACAAGGAGAACCCACGGTAACACTGGGAGAACCCACAGTAACACTGGGAGAACCCATGGTAACACCAGGAGAACCCACGGTAATACTGGGAGAACCCGCTGTAACACTGGGAGAACCCACGGTAACACAGAGGGAACCCACGGTAACACGGGGAGAACCCACGGTAACACGGAGAGAACCACGGGGAGAACCCACGGTAACACGGAGAGAACCCACGGTAACACGGAGAGAACCCACAGTGACACAGAGAGAACCCAAGGTAACACGGGGAGAACCCACGGTAACACGGGGAGAACCCACGGTAACACAGAGAGAACCCACGGTAACACAGAGAGAGAACCCAAGGTAACACAGAGAGAGAACCCACGGTAACATAAAGAGAAACCACGGTTACACGGGGAGAACCCACGGTAACACGAGGAGAACCCACGATAACACGAGGAGAACCCACGGTAACACGAGGAGAACCCACGGTAACACGGGGAGAACCCACGGTAACACTGGGAGAACCCACGGTAACACTGGGAGAACCCACGGTAACACGAGGAGAACCCACGGTAACACTGAGAACCCACGGTAACACGGGGAGAACCCACGGTAACACTGGGAGAACCCACGGTAACACGGAGATAACCCACGGTAACACGGGGAGAACCCACGGTAACACGAGGAGAACCCACGGTAACACGAGGAGAACCCACGGTAACACGGGGAGAACCCACGGTAACACAGACAGAACACACGGTAACATTGGGAGAACCCACGGTAACACGGGGAGAACCCACGGTAACACAGAGAGAGAACCCACGGTAACACGAGGAGAACCCACGGTAACACTGGGAGAACACACGGTAACACGGGGAGAACCCACGGTAACACTGGGAGAACCCACGGTAACACGAGGAGAACCCACGGTAACACGGGGAGAACCCACGGTAACACGGGGAGAACCCACGGTAACACTGGGAGAACCCACGGTAACACAGAGATAAAACCCACGGTAACACAGAGAGAAAACCCACGGTAACACTGGGAGAACCGACGGTAACACAAGGAGAACCCACGGTAACACTGGGAGAACCCACAGTAACACCGGGAGAACCCATGGTAACACCAGGAGAACCCACGGTAATACTGGGAGAACCCGCTGTAACACTGGGAGAACCCGCGGTAATACGAGGAGAACCCACGGTAACACTGGGAGAACCCACGGTAACACGGGAAGAACCCACGGTAACACGGGAAGAACCCACGGTAACACTGGGAGAACCCACGGTAACACGAGGAGAACCCACGGTAACACGGGGAGAACCCACGGTAACAAGGGGAGAACCCACGGTAACACGGGGAGAACCCACGGTAACACTGGGAGAACCCACGGTAACACAGAGAGAAAACCCACGGTAACACAGAGAGAAAACCCACGGTAACACTGGGAGAACCGACGGTAACACAAGGAGAACCCACGGTAACACTGGGAGAACCCACAGTAACACTGGGAGAACCCATGGTAACACCAGGAGAACCCACGGTAATACTGGGAGAACCCGCTGTAACACTGGGAGAACCCACGGTAACACAGAGGGAACCCACGGTAACACGGGGAGAACCCACGGTAACACGGAGAGAACCACGGGGAGAACCCACGGTAACACGGAGAGAACCCACGGTAACACGGAGAGAACCCACAGTGACACAGAGAGAACCCAAGGTAACACGGGGAGAACCCACGGTAACACGGGGAGAACCCACGGTAACACAGAGAGAACCCACGGTAACACAGAGAGAGAACCCAAGGTAACACAGAGAGAGAACCCACGGTAACATAAAGAGAAACCACGGTTACACGGGGAGAACCCACGGTAACACGAGGAGAACCCACGATAACACGAGGAGAACCCACGGTAACACGAGGAGAACCCACGGTAACACGGGGAGAACCCACGGTAACACTGGGAGAACCCACGGTAACACTGGGAGAACCCACGGTAACACGAGGAGAACCCACGGTAACACTGAGAACCCACGGTAACACGGGGAGAACCCACGGTAACACTGGGAGAACCCACGGTAACACGGAGATAACCCACGGTAACACGGGGAGAACCCACGGTAACACGAGGAGAACCCACGGTAACACGAGGAGAACCCACGGTAACACGGGGAGAACCCACGGTAACACAGACAGAACACACGGTAACATTGGGAGAACCCACGGTAACACGGGGAGAACCCACGGTAACACAGAGAGAGAACCCACGGTAACACGAGGAGAACCCACGGTAACACTGGGAGAACACACGGTAACACGGGGAGAACCCACGGTAACACTGGGAGAACCCACGGTAACACGAGGAGAACCCACGGTAACACGGGGAGAACCCACGGTAACACGGGGAGAACCCACGGTAACACTGGGAGAACCCACGGTAACACAGAGATAAAACCCACGGTAACACAGAGAGAAAACCCACGGTAACACTGGGAGAACCGACGGTAACACAAGGAGAACCCACGGTAACACTGGGAGAACCCACAGTAACACTGGGAGAACCCATGGTAACACCAGGAGAACCCACGGTAATACTGGGAGAACCCGCTGTAACACTGGGAGAACCCGCGGTAATACGAGGAGAACCCACGGTAACACTGGGAGAACCCACGGTAACACGGGAAGAACCCACGGTAACACGGAAAGAACCCACGGTAACACTGGGAGAACCCACGGTAACACGAGGAGAACCCACGGTAACACGGGGAGAACCCACGGTAACAAGGGGAGAACCCACGGTAACACTGGGAGGACCCACAGTAACACGGGGAGAACCCATGGTAACACGGGGAGAACCCAAGGTAACACGAGGAGAACCCACGGTAACACTGGGAGAACCCACGGTAACACTGGGAGAACCCACGGTAACACGAGGAGAACCCACGGTAACACTGGGAGAACGCACGGTAACACGGGGAGAACCCACGGTAACACTGGGAGAACCCACGGTAACACGAGGAGAACCCACGGTAACACGGGGAGAACCCACGGTAACACGGGGAGAACCCACGGTAACACGGGGAGAACCCACGGTAACACAGAGAGAGAACCCACGGTAACACGAGGAGAACCCACGGTAACACTGGGAGAACACACGGTAACACGGGGAGAACCCACGGTAACACTGGGAGAACCCACGGTAACACGAGGAGAACCCACGGTAACACAGGGAGAACCCACGGTAACACGGGGAGAACCCACGGTAACACTGGGAGAACCCACGGTAACACAGAGATAAAACCCACGGTAACACAGAGAGAAAACCCACGGTAACACTGGGAGAACCGACGGTAACACAAGGAGAACCCACGGTAACACTGGGAGAACCCACAGTAACACTGGGAGAACCCATGGTAACACCAGGAGAACCCACGGTAATACTGGGAGAACCCGCTGTAACACTGGGAGAACCCGCGGTAATACGAGGAGAACCCACGGTAACACTGGGAGAACCCACGGTAACACGGGAAGAACCCACGGTAACACGGGAAGAACCCACGGTAACACTGGGAGAACCCACGGTAACACGAGGAGAACCCACGGTAACACGGGGAGAACCCACGGTAACAAGGGGAGAACCCACGGTAACACTGGGAGGACCCACAGTAACACGGGGAGAACCCATGGTAACACGGGGAGAACCCAAGGTAACACGAGGAGAACCCACGGTAACACTGGGAGAACGCACGGTAACACGGGGAGAACCCACGGTAACACTGGGAGAACCCACGGTAACACGGAGAGAACCCACGGTAACACGGAGAGAACCCACAGTGACACAGAGAGAACCCAAGGTAACACGGGGAGAACCCACGGTAACACGGGGAGAACCCACGGTAACACAGAGAGAACCCACGGTAACACAGAGAGAGAACCCAAGGTAACACAGAGAGAGAACCCACGGTAACATAAAGAGAAACCACGGTTACACGGGGAGAACCCACGGTAACACGAGGAGAACCCACGATAACACGAGGAGAACCCACGGTAACACGAGGAGAACCCACGGTAACACGGGGAGAACCCACGGTAACACTGGGAGAACCCACGGTAACACTGGGAGAACCCACGGTAACACGAGGAGAACCCACGGTAACACTGAGAACCCACGGTAACACGGGGAGAACCCACGGTAACACTGGGAGAACCCACGGTAACACGGAGATAACCCACGGTAACACGGGGAGAACCCACGGTAACACGAGGAGAACCCACGGTAACACGAGGAGAACCCACGGTAACACGGGGAGAACCCACGGTAACACAGACAGAACACACGGTAACATTGGGAGAACCCACGGTAACACGGGGAGAACCCACGGTAACACAGAGAGAGAACCCACGGTAACACGAGGAGAACCCACGGTAACACTGGGAGAACACACGGTAACACGGGGAGAACCCACGGTAACACTGGGAGAACCCACGGTAACACGAGGAGAACCCACGGTAACACGGGGAGAACCCACGGTAACACGGGGAGAACCCACGGTAACACTGGGAGAACCCACGGTAACACAGAGATAAAACCCACGGTAACACAGAGAGAAAACCCACGGTAACACTGGGAGAACCGACGGTAACACAAGGAGAACCCACGGTAACACTGGGAGAACCCACAGTAACACTGGGAGAACCCATGGTAACACCAGGAGAACCCACGGTAATACTGGGAGAACCCGCTGTAACACTGGGAGAACCCGCGGTAATACGAGGAGAACCCACGGTAACACTGGGAGAACCCACGGTAACACGGGAAGAACCCACGGTAACACGGAAAGAACCCACGGTAACACTGGGAGAACCCACGGTAACACGAGGAGAACCCACGGTAACACGGGGAGAACCCACGGTAACAAGGGGAGAACCCACGGTAACACTGGGAGGACCCACAGTAACACGGGGAGAACCCATGGTAACACGGGGAGAACCCAAGGTAACACGAGGAGAACCCACGGTAACACTGGGAGAACCCACGGTAACACTGGGAGAACCCACGGTAACACGAGGAGAACCCACGGTAACACTGGGAGAACGCACGGTAACACGGGGAGAACCCACGGTAACACTGGGAGAACCCACGGTAACACGAGGAGAACCCACGGTAACACGGGGAGAACCCACGGTAACACGGGGAGAACCCACGGTAACACGGGGAGAACCCACGGTAACACAGAGAGAGAACCCACGGTAACACGAGGAGAACCCACGGTAACACTGGGAGAACACACGGTAACACGGGGAGAACCCACGGTAACACTGGGAGAACCCACGGTAACACGAGGAGAACCCACGGTAACACAGGGAGAACCCACGGTAACACGGGGAGAACCCACGGTAACACTGGGAGAACCCACGGTAACACAGAGATAAAACCCACGGTAACACAGAGAGAAAACCCACGGTAACACTGGGAGAACCGACGGTAACACAAGGAGAACCCACGGTAACACTGGGAGAACCCACAGTAACACTGGGAGAACCCATGGTAACACCAGGAGAACCCACGGTAATACTGGGAGAACCCGCTGTAACACTGGGAGAACCCGCGGTAATACGAGGAGAACCCACGGTAACACTGGGAGAACCCACGGTAACACGGGAAGAACCCACGGTAACACGGGAAGAACCCACGGTAACACTGGGAGAACCCACGGTAACACGAGGAGAACCCACGGTAACACGGGGAGAACCCACGGTAACAAGGGGAGAACCCACGGTAACACTGGGAGGACCCACAGTAACACGGGGAGAACCCATGGTAACACGGGGAGAACCCAAGGTAACACGAGGAGAACCCACGGTAACACTGGGAGAACGCACGGTAACACGGGGAGAACCCACGGTAACACTGGGAGAACCCACGGTAACACGAGGAGAACCCACGGTAACACGGGGAGAACCCACGGTAACACGGGGAGAACCCACGGTAACACTGGGAGAACCCACGGTAACACAGAGAGAAAACCCACGGTAACACAGAGAGAAAACCCACGGTAACACTGGGAGAACCGACGGTAACACAAGGAGAACCCACGGTAACACTGAGAGAACCCACAGTAACACTGGGAGAACCCATGGTAACACCAGGAGAACCCACAGTAATACTGGGAGAACCCGCTGTAACACTGGGAGAACCCACGGTAACACAGAGGGAACCCACGGTAACACGGGGAGAACCCACGGTAACACGGAGAGAACCACGGGGAGAACCCACGGTAACACGGAGAGAACCCACGGTAACACGGAGAGAACCACGGGGAGAACCCACGATAACACGGAGAGAACCCACAGTGACACAGAGAGAACCCACGGTAACACGGGGAGAACCCACGGTAACACGGAGAGAACCACGGGGAGAACCCACGATAACACAGAGAGAACCCACAGTGACACAGAGAGAACCCACGGTAACACGGGGAGAACCCACGGTAACACGGGGAGAACCCACGGTAACACAGAGAGAACCCACGGTAACACAGAGAGAGAACCCAAGGTAACACAGAGAGAGAACCCACGGTAACATAAAGAGAAACCATGGTTACACGGGGAGAACCCACGGTAACACGAGGAGAACCCACGGTAACACAGAGTGAAAACCCACGGTAACACTGGGAGAACCGACGGTAACACAAGGAGAACCCACGGTAACACTGGGAGAACCCACAGTAACACTGGGAGAACCCATGGTAACACCAGGAGAACCCACGGTAATACTGGGAGAACCCGCTGTAACACGGGAAGAACCCACGGTAACACGGGAAGAACCCACGGTAACACTGGGAGAACCCACGGTAACACGAGGAGAACCCACGGTAACACGGGGAGAACCCACGGTAACAAGGGGAGAACCCACGGTAACACTGGGAGGACCCACAGTAACACGGGGAGAACCCATGGTAACACGGGGAGAACCCAAGGTAACACGAGGAGAACCCACGGTAACACTGGGAGAACCCACGGTAACACTGGGAGAACCCACGGTAACACGAGGAGAACCCACGGTAACACTGGGAGAACGCACGGTAACACGGGGAGAACCCACGGTAACACTGGGAGAACCCACGGTAACACGAGGAGAACCCACGGTAACACGGGGAGAACCCACGGTAACACGGGGAGAACCCACGGTAACACTGGGAGAACCCACGGTAACACAGAGAGAAAACCCACGGTAACACAGAGAGAAAACCCACGGTAACACTGGGAGAACCGACGGTAACACAAGGAGAACCCACGGTAACACTGGGAGAACCCACAGTAACACTATGAGAACCCATGGTAACACCAGGAGAACCCACAGTAATACTGGGAGAACCCGCTGTAACACTGGGAGAACCCACGGTAACACAGAGGGAACCCACGGTAACACGGGGAGAACCCACGGTAACACGGAGAGAACCACGGGGAGAACCCACGGTAACACGGAGAGAACCCACGGTAACACGGAGAGAACCACGGGGAGAACCCACGATAACACGGAGAGAACCCACAGTGACACAGAGAGAACCCACGGTAACACGGGGAGAACCCACGGTAACACGAAGAGAACCACGGGGAGAACCCACGATAACACAGAGAGAACCCACAGTGACACAGAGAGAACCCACGGTAACACGGGGAGAACCCACGGTAACACGGGGAGAACCCACGGTAACACAGAGAGAACCCACGGTAACACAGAGAGAGAACCCAAGGTAACACAGAGAGAGAACCCACGGTAACATAAAGAGAAACCATGGTTACACGGGGAGAACCCACGGTAACACTGGGAGAACCCACGGTAACACTGGGAGAACCCACGGTAACACGAGGAGAACCCACGGTAACACTGGGAGAACCCACGGTAACACTGGGAGAAACCACGGTTACACGGGGAGAACCCACGGTAACACGAGGAGAACCCACGGTAACACGAGAAGAACCCACGGTAACACGAGGAGAACCCACGGTAACACGGGGAGAACCCACGGTAACACTGGGAGAACCCACGGTAACACTGGGAGAACCCACGGTAACACGGAGAGAACCCACGGTAACACTGGGAGAACCCACGGTAACACGGGGAGAACCCACGGTAACACAGAGAGAACACACGGTAACATTGGGAGAACCCACGGTAACACGGGGAGAACCCACGGTAACACAGAGAGAGAACCCACGGTAACACGAGGAGAACCCACGGTAACACAGAGAGAGAACCCAAGGTAACACAGAGAGAGAACCCACGGTAACACGAAGAGAAACCACGGTCACACGGGGAGAACCCACGGTAACACGAGGAGAACCCACGGTAACACGAGAAGAACCCACGGTAACACGAGGAGAACCCACGGTAACACGGGGAGAACCCACGGTAACACTGGGAGAACCCACGGTAACACTGGGAGAACCCTAGGTAATACTGGGAGAACCCACGGTAACACGAGGAGAACCCACGGTAACACTGAGAACCCACGGTAACACGGGGAGAACCCACGGTAACACTGGGAGAACCCACGGTAACACTGGGAGAACCCACGGTAACACGAGTAGAACCCACGGTAACACGAGAAGAACCCACGGTAACACGAGGAGAACCCACGGTAACACTGGGAGAACCCACGGTAACACGGGGAGAACCCACGGTAACACGAGGAAAACCCACGGTAACACTGGGAGAACCCAAGGTAACACTGGGACAACCCACGGTAACACGAGGAGAACCCACAGTTACACGGGGAGAACCCACGGTAACACGGGGAGAACCAACGGTAACACGAGGAGAAACCACGGTAACACGAAAAGAACCCACGGTAACACGAGGAGAACCCACGGTAACACTGGGAGAACCCACGGTAACACGGGGAGAACCCACGGTAACACAGAGAGAACACACGGTAACATTGGGAGAACCCACGGTAACACGGGGAGAACCCACGGTAACACGGAGAGAACCCGCGGTAACACAGAGAGAACCCATGGTTACACAGGGAGAACCCACGGTAACAGGAAGAACCCACGGTAACATGGGGAGAACCCACGGTAACACGGGGAGAACCCACGGTAACACAGAGAGAACCCACGGTAACACAGAGAGAAAACCCACGGTAACACAGAGAGAGAACCCACGGTAACACGAGGAGAACCCACGGTAACACTGGGAGAACCCACGGTAACACTGGGAGAACCCACGGTAACACAAGGAGAACCCACGTAACACTGGGAGAACCCACGGTAACACTGGGAGAACCCACGGTAACACGAGGAGAACCCACAGTAACACTGGAAGAACCCGCTCTAACACTGGGAGAACCCACGGTAACACAGAGGGAACCCACGGTAACACGGGGAGAACCCACGGTAACATGGAGAGAACCACGGGGAGAACCCACGGTAACACGGAGAGAACCCACGGTAACACGGAGAGAACCACGGGGAGAACCCACGATAACACGGAGAGAACCCACAGTGACACAGAGAGAACCCACGGTAACACGGGGAGAACCCACGGTAATTCGGGGAGAACCCACAGTAACACGGGGAGAACCCACGGTAACACGGGGAGAATCCACGGTAGCATGGGGAGAACCCACAGTAACACGGGGAGAACCCACTGTAACACGGGGAGAACCCACGGTAACACAGAGAGAACACACGGTAACATTGGGAGAACCCACGGTAACACGGGGAGAACCCACGGTAACATGGAGAGAACCCACGGTAACACAGAGAGAACCCACGGTTACACGGGGAGAACCCACGGTAACACGGAGAACCCACGGTAACACGGGGAGAACCCACGGTAACACAGAGAGAACCCACGGTAACACAGAGAGAGAACCCAAGGTAACACAGAGAGAGAACCCACGGTAACACGAAGAGAAACCACGGTTACACGGGGAGAACCGACGGTAAAACGAGGAGAACCCACGGTAACACGAGAAGAACCCACGGTAACACGAGGAGAACCCACGGTAACACGGGGAGAACCCACGGTAACACTGGGAGAACCCACGGTAACACTGGGAGAACCCACGGTAACACGAGGAGAACCCACGGTAACACGGGGAGAACCCACGGTAACACTGGGAGAACCCACGGTAACACGGAGATAACCCACGGTAACACGGGGAGAACCCACGGTAACACGAGGAGAACCCACGGTAACACGAGGAGAACCCACGGTAACACTGGGAGAACCCACGGTAACACTGGGAGAACCCACGGTAACACGAGGAGAACCCACGGTAACACTGGGAGAACCCACGGTAACACGAGGAGAACCCACGGTAACACAAGGAGAACCCACGGTAACACGGGGAGAACCCACGGTAACACGGGGAGAACCCACGGTAACACAGAGAGAGAACCCACGGTAACACAGAGAGAGAACCCACGGTAACAAGAGGAGAAACCACGGTTACACGGGGAGAACCCACGGTAACACGAGGAGAACCCACGGTAACACGGGGAGAACCCACGGTAACACAGAGAGAACCCACGGTAACACAGAGAGAAAACCCACGGTAACACAGAGAGAGAACCCACGGTAACACGAGGAGAACCCACGGTAACACTGGGAGAACCCACGGTAACACTGGGAGAACCCACGGTAACACAAGGAGAACCCACGTAACACTGGGAGAACCCACGGTAACACTGGGAGAACCCACGGTAACACGAGGAGAACCCACAGTAACACTGGAAGAACCCGCTGTAACACTGGGAGAACCCACGGTAACACAGAGGGAACCCACGGTAACACGGGGAGAACCCACGGTAACATGGAGAGAACCACGGGGAGAACCCACGGTAACACGGAGAGAACCCACGGTAACACGGAGAGAACCACGGGGAGAACCCACGATAACACGGAGAGAACCCACAGTGACACAGAGAGAACCCACGGTAACACGGGGAGAACCCACGGTAATTCGGGGAGAACCCACAGTAACACGGGGAGAACCCACGGTAACACGGGGAGAATCCACTGTAGCATGGGGAGAACCCACAGTAACACGGGGAGAACCCACTGTAACACGGGGAGAACCCACGGTAACACAGAGAGAACACACGGTAACATTGGGAGAACCCACGGTAACACGGGGAGAACCCACGGTAACATGGAGAGAACCCACGGTAACACAGAGAGAACCCACGGTTACACGGGGAGAACCCACGGTAACACGGAGAACCCACGGTAACACGGGGAGAACCCACGGTAACACAGAGAGAACCCACGGTAACACAGAGAGAGAACCCAAGGTAACACAGAGAGAGAACCCACGGTAACACGAAGAGAAACCACGGTTACACGGGGAGAACCCACGGTAAAACGAGGAGAACCCACGGTAACACGAGAAGAACCCACGGTAACACGAGGAGAACCCACGGTAACACGAGGAGAACCCACGGTAACACTGGGAGAACCCACGGTAACACTGGGAGAACCCACGGTAACACGAGGAGAACCCACGGTAACACGGGGAGAACCCACGGTAACACTGGGAGAACCCACGGTAACACGGAGATAACCCACGGTAACACGGGGAGAACCCACGGTAACACGAGGAGAACCCACGGTAACACGAGGAGAACCCACGGTAACACTGGGAGAAACCACGGTAACACTGGGAGAACCCACGGTAACACGAGGAGAACCCACGGTAACACTGGGAGAACCCACGGTAACACGGGGAGAACCCACGGTAACACTGGGAGAACCCACGGTAACACGAGGAGAACCCACGGTAACACAAGGAGAACCCACGGTAACACGGGGAGAACCCACGGTAACACGGGGAGAACCCATGGTAACACAGAGAGAGAACCCACGGTAACACAGAGAGAGAACCCACGGTAACAAGAGGAGAAACCACGGTTACACGGGGAGAACCCACGGTAACACGAGGAGAACCCACGGTAACACGAGAAGAACCCACGGTAACACGAGGAGAACCCACGGTAACACGGGGAGAACCCACGGTAACACTGGGAGAACCCACGGTAACACTGGGAGAACCCACGGTAACACTGGGAGAACCCACGGTAACACGGAGAGAACCCACGGTAACACTGGGAGAACCCACGGTAACACGGGGAGAACCCACGGTAACACAGAGAGAACACACGGTAACATTGGGAGAACCCACGGTAACACGGGGAGAACCCACGGTAATACGGAGAGAACCCACGGTAACACAGAGAGAACCCACGGTAACAGGAGGAGAACCCACGGTAACACTGGGAGAACCCACGGTAACAATGGGAGAACCCGCGGTAACACGAGGAGAACCCACGGTAACACTGGGAGAACCCACGGTAACACGGGAAGAACCCACGGTAACACGGGAAGAACCCACGGTAACACTGGGAGAACCCACGGTAACACGAGGAGAACCCACGGTAACACGGGGAGAACCCACGGTAACACTGGGAGGACCCACAGTAACACGGGGAGAACCCATGGTAACACGGGGAGAACCCACGGTAACACGAGGAGAACCCACGGTAACACTGGGAGAACCCACGGTAACACTGGGAGAACCCACGGTAACACTGGGAGAACCCACGGTAACACGGGGAGAACCCACGGTAACACTGGGAGAACCCACGGTAACACGAGGAGAACCCACGGTAACACGGGGAGAACCCACGGTAACACGGGGAGAACCCACGGTAACACTGGGAGAACCCACGGTAACACAGAGAGAAAACCCACGGTAACACAGAGAGAAAACCCACGGTAACACAGAGAGAGAACCTACGGTAACACTGGGAGAACCCACGGTAACACAAGGAGAACCCACGGTAACACTGGGAGAACCCACGGTAACACGAGGAGAACCCACGGTAACACTGGGAGAACCCACGGTAACACTGGGAGAACCCACGGTAACACGAGGAGAACCCACGGTAACACTGGGAGAACCCACGGTAACACGGGGAGAACCCACGGTAACACTGGGAGAACCCACGGTAACACGAGGAGAACCCACGGTAACACAAGGAGAACCCACGGTAACACGGGGAGAACCCACGGTAACACGGGGAGAACCCATGGTAACACAGAGAGAGAACCCACGGTAACACAGAGAGAGAACCCACGGTAACAAGAGGAGAAACCACGGTTACACGGGGAGAACCCACGGTAACACGAGGAGAACCCACGGTAACACGAGAAGAACCCACGGTAACACGAGGAGAACCCACGGTAACACGGGGAGAACCCACGGTAACACTGGGAGAACCCACGGTAACACTGGGAGAACCCACGGTAACACTGGGAGAACCCACGGTAACACGGAGAGAACCCACGGTAACACTGGGAGAACCCACGGTAACACGGGGAGAACCCACGGTAACACAGAGAGAACACACGGTAACATTGGGAGAACCCACGGTAACACGGGGAGAACCCACGGTAATACGGAGAGAACCCACGGTAACACGGAGAGAACCCACGGTAACAGGAGGAGAACCCACGGTAACACTGGGAGAACCCACGGTAACAATGGGAGAACCCGCGGTAACACGAGGAGAACCCACGGTAACACTGGGAGAACCCACGGTAACACGGGAAGAACCCACGGTAACACGGGAAGAACCCACGGTAACACTGGGAGAACCCACGGTAACACGAGGAGAACCCACGGTAACACGGGGAGAACCCACGGTAACACTGGGAGGACCCACAGTAACACGGGGAGAACCCATGGTAACACGGGGAGAACCCACGGTAACACGAGGAGAACCCACGGTAACACTGGGAGAATCCACGGTAACACTGGGAGAACCCACGGTAACACTGGGAGAACCCACGGTAACACGGGGAGAACCCACGGTAACACTGGGAGAACCCACGGTAACACGAGGAGAACCCACGGTAACACGGGGAGAACCCACGGTAACACGGGGAGAACCCACGGTAACACTGGGAGAACCCACGGTAACACAGAGAGAAAACCCACGGTAACACAGAGAGAAAACCCACGGTAACACAGAGAGAGAACCTACGGTAACACTGGGAGAACCCACGGTAACACAAGGAGAACCCACGGTAACACTGGGAGAACCCACGGTAACACGAGGAGAACCCACGGTAACACGGGGAGAACCCACGGTAACACTGGGAGGACCCACAGTAACACGGGGAGAACCCATGGTAACACGGGGAGAACCCACGGTAACACGAGGAGAACCCACGGTAACACTGGGAGAACCCACGGTAACACTGGGAGAACCCACGGTAACACGAGGAGAACCCACGGTAACACTGGGAGAACCCACGGTAACACGGGGAGAACCCACGGTAACACTGGGAGAACCCACGGTAACACGAGGAGAACCCACGGTAACACGGGGAGAACCCACGGTAACACGGGGAGAACCCACGGTAACACTGGGAGAACCCACGGTAACACAGAGAGAAAACCCACGGTAACACAGAGAGAAAACCCACGGTAACACAGAGAGAGAACCCACGGTAACACTGGGAGAACCCACGGTAACACAAGGAGAACCCACGGTAACACTGGGAGAACCCACGGTAACACTGGGAGAACCCATGGTAACACGAGGAGAACCCACGGTAACACTGGGAGAACCCGCTGTAACACTGGGAGAACCCACGGTAACACAGAGGGAATCCACGGTAACACGGGGAGAACCCACGGTAACACGGAGAGAACCACGGGGAGAACCCACGGTAACACGGAGAGAACCCACGGTAACACGGAGAGAACCACGGGGAGAACCCACGATAACACGGAGAGAACCCTCAGTGACACAGAGAGAACCCACGGTAACACGGGGAGAACCCACGGTAACACGGGGAGAACCCACGGTAACACAGAGAGAACCCACAGTAACACAGAGAGAGAACCCACGGTAACATGAAGAGAAACCACGGTTACACGGGGAGAACCCACGGTAACACGAGGAGAACCCACGGTAACACGAGAAGAACCCACGGTAACACAAGGAGAACCCACGGTAACACGGGGAGAACCCACGGTAACACTGGGAGAACCCACGGTAACACTGGGAGAACCCACGGTAACACGAGGCGAACCCACGGTAACACTGAGAACCCACGGTAACACGGGGAGAACCCACGGTAACACTGGGAGAACCCACGGTAACACGGAGCTAACCCACGGTAACACGGGGAGAACCCACGGTAACACGAGGAGAACCCACGGTAATTCGGGGAGAACCCACAGTAACACGGGGAGAACCCACGGTAACACGGGGAGAATCCACGGTAGCACGGGGAGAACCCACAGTAACACGGGGAGAACCCACTGTAACACGGGGAGAACCCACGGTAACACAGAGAGAACACACGGTAACATTGGGAGAACCCACGGTAACACGGGGAGAACCCACGGTAACATGGAGAGAACCCACGGTAACACAGAGAGAACCCACGGTTACACGGGGAGAACCCACGGTAACACGGAGAGAACCCACGGTAACACAGAGAGAGAACCCAAGGTAACACAGAGAGAGAACCCACGGTAACACGAAGAGAAACCACGGTTACACGGGGAGAACCCACGGTAAAACGAGGAGAACCCACGGTAACACGAGAAGAACCCACGGTAACACGAGGAGAACCCACGGTAACACGGGGAGAACCCACGGTAACACTGGGAGAACCCACGGTAACACAGAGAGAACCCACGGTTACACGGGGAGAACCCACGGTAACACGGAGAACCCACGGTAACACGGGGAGAACCCACGGTAACACAGAGAGAACCCACGGTAACACAGAGAGAGAACCCAAGGTAACACAGAGAGAGAACCCACGGTAACACGAAGAGAAACCACGGTTACACGGGGAGAACCCACGGTAAAACGAAGAGAACCCACGGTAACACGAGAAGAACCAACGGTAACACGAGGAGAACCCACGGTAACACGGGGAGAACCCACGGTAACACTGGGAGAACCCACGGTAACACTGGGAGAACCCACGGTAACACGAGGAGAACCCACGGTAACACGGGGAGAACCCACGGTAACACTGGGAGAACCCACGGTAACACGGAGATAACCCACGGTAACACGGGGAGAACCCACGGTAACACGAGGAGAACCCACGGTAACACGAGGAGAACCCACGGTAACACTGGGAGAACCCACGGTAACACTGGGAGAACCCACGGTAACACGAGGAGAACCCAGGTAACACTGGGAGAACCCACGGTAACACGGGGAGAACCCACGGTAACACTGGGAGAACCCACGGTAACACGAGGAGAACCCACGGTAACACAAGGAGAACCCACGGTAACACGAGGAGAACCCACGGTAACACGGGGAGAACCCATGGTAACACAGAGAGAGAACCCACGGTAACACAGAGAGAGAACCCACGGTAACAAGAGGAGAAACCACGGTTACACGGGGAGAACCCACGGTAACACGAGGAGAACCCACGGTAACACGAGAAGAACCCACGGTAACACGAGGAGAACCCACGGTAACACGGGGAGAACCCACAGTAACACTGGGAGAACCCACGGTAACACTGGGAGAACCCACGGTAACACTGGGAGAACCCACGGTAACACGGAGAGAACCCACGGTAACAGGAGGAGAACCCACGGTAACACTGGGAGAACCCACGGTAACAATGGGAGAACCCGCGGTAACACGAGGAGAACCCACGGTAACACGGGGAGAACCCACAGTAACACTGGGAGAACCCACGGTAACACGGGGAGAACCCACGGTAATACGGAGAGAACCCACGGTAACACAGAGAGAACCCACGGTAACAGGAGGAGAACCCACGGTAACACTGGGAGAACCCACGGTAACAATGGGAGAACCCGCGGTAACACGAGGAGAACCCACGGTAACACTGGGAGAACCCACGGTAACACGGGAAGAACCCACGGTAACACGGGAAGAACCCACGGTAACACTGGGAGAACCCACGGTAACACGAGGAGAACCCACGGTAACACGGGGAGAACCCACGGTAACACTGGGAGGACCCACAGTAACACGGGGAGAACCCATGGTAACACGGGGAGAACCCACGGTAACACGAGGAGAACCCACGGTAACACTGGGAGAACCCACGGTAACACTGGGAGAACCCACGGTAACACTGGGAGAACCCACGGTAACACGGGGAGAACCCACGGTAACACTGGGAGAACCCACGGTAACACGAGGAGAACCCACGGTAACACGGGGAGAACCCACGGTAACACGGGGAGAACCCACGGTAACACTGGGAGAACCCACGGTAACACAGAGAGAAAACCCACGGTAACACAGAGAGAAAACCCACGGTAACACAGAGAGAGAACCTACGGTAACACTGGGAGAACCCACGGTAACACAAGGAGAACCCACGGTAACACTGGGAGAACCCACGGTAACACGAGGAGAACCCACGGTAACACGGGGAGAACCCACGGTAACACTGGGAGGACCCACAGTAACACGGGGAGAACCCATGGTAACACGGGGAGAACCCACGGTAACACGAGGAGAACCCACGGTAACACTGGGAGAACCCACGGTAACACTGGGAGAACCCACGGTAACACGAGGAGAACCCACGGTAACACTGGGAGAACCCACGGTAACACGGGGAGAACCCACGGTAACACTGGGAGAACCCACGGTAACACGAGGAGAACCCACGGTAACACGGGGAGAACCCACGGTAACACGGGGAGAACCCACGGTAACACTGGGAGAACCCACGGTAACACAGAGAGAAAACCCACGGTAACACAGAGAGAAAACCCACGGTAACACAGAGAGAGAACCCACGGTAACACTGGGAGAACCCACGGTAACACAAGGAGAACCCACGGTAACACTGGGAGAACCCACGGTAACACTGGGAGAACCCATGGTAACACGAGGAGAACCCACGGTAACACTGGGAGAACCCGCTGTAACACTGGGAGAACCCACGGTAACACAGAGGGAATCCACGGTAACACGGGGAGAACCCACGGTAACACGGAGAGAACCACGGGGAGAACCCACGGTAACACGGAGAGAACCCACGGTAACACGGAGAGAACCACGGGGAGAACCCACGATAACACGGAGAGAACCCTCAGTGACACAGAGAGAACCCACGGTAACACGGGGAGAACCCACGGTAACACGGGGAGAACCCACGGTAACACAGAGAGAACCCACAGTAACACAGAGAGAGAACCCACGGTAACATGAAGAGAAACCACGGTTACACGGGGAGAACCCACGGTAACACGAGGAGAACCCACGGTAACACGAGAAGAACCCACGGTAACACAAGGAGAACCCACGGTAACACGGGGAGAACCCACGGTAACACTGGGAGAACCCACGGTAACACTGGGAGAACCCACGGTAACACGAGGCGAACCCACGGTAACACTGAGAACCCACGGTAACACGGGGAGAACCCACGGTAACACTGGGAGAACCCACGGTAACACGGAGCTAACCCACGGTAACACGGGGAGAACCCACGGTAACACGAGGAGAACCCACGGTAATTCGGGGAGAACCCACAGTAACACGGGGAGAACCCACGGTAACACGGGGAGAATCCACGGTAGCACGGGGAGAACCCACAGTAACACGGGGAGAACCCACTGTAACACGGGGAGAACCCACGGTAACACAGAGAGAACACACGGTAACATTGGGAGAACCCACGGTAACACGGGGAGAACCCACGGTAACATGGAGAGAACCCACGGTAACACAGAGAGAACCCACGGTTACACGGGGAGAACCCACGGTAACACGGAGAACCCACGGTAACACGGGGAGAACCCACGGTAACACAGAGAGAACCCACGGTAACACAGAGAGAGAACCCAAGGTAACACAGAGAGAGAACCCACGGTAACACGAAGAGAAACCACGGTTACACGGGGAGAACCCACGGTAAAACGAGGAGAACCCACGGTAACACGAGAAGAACCCACGGTAACACGAGGAGAACCCACGGTAACACGGGGAGAACCCACGGTAACACTGGGAGAACCCACGGTAACACAGAGAGAACCCACGGTTACACGGGGAGAACCCACGGTAACACGGAGAACCCACGGTAACACGGGGAGAACCCACGGTAACACAGAGAGAACCCACGGTAACACAGAGAGAGAACCCAAGGTAACACAGAGAGAGAACCCACGGTAACACGAAGAGAAACCACGGTTACACGGGGAGAACCCACGGTAAAACGAAGAGAACCCACGGTAACACGAGAAGAACCAACGGTAACACGAGGAGAACCCACGGTAACACGGGGAGAACCCACGGTAACACTGGGAGAACCCACGGTAACACTGGGAGAACCCACGGTAACACGAGGAGAACCCACGGTAACACGGGGAGAACCCATGGTAACACTGGGAGAACCCACGGTAACACGGAGATAACCCACGGTAACACGGGGAGAACCCACGGTAACACGAGGAGAACCCACGGTAACACGAGGAGAACCCACGGTAACACTGGGAGAACCCACGGTAACACTGGGAGAACCCACGGTAACACGAGGAGAACCCAGGTAACACTGGGAGAACCCACGGTAACACGGGGAGAACCCACGGTAACACTGGGAGAACCCACGGTAACACGAGGAGAACCCACGGTAACACAAGGAGAACCCACGGTAACACGAGGAGAACCCACGGTAACACGGGGAGAACCCATGGTAACACAGAGAGAGAACCCACGGTAACACAGAGAGAGAACCCACGGTAACAAGAGGAGAAACCACGGTTACACGGGGAGAACCCACGGTAACACGAGGAGAACCCACGGTAACACGAGAAGAACCCACGGTAACACGAGGAGAACCCACGGTAACACGGGGAGAACCCACAGTAACACTGGGAGAACCCACGGTAACACTGGGAGAACCCACGGTAACACTGGGAGAACCCACGGTAACACGGAGAGAACCCACGGTAACACTGGGAGAACCCACGGTAACACGGGGAGAACCCACGGTAACACAGAGAGAACACACGGTAACATTGGGAGAACCCACGGTAACACGGGGAGAACCCACGGTAATACGGAGAGAACCCACGGTAACACAGAGAGAACCCACGGTAACAGGAGGAGAACCCACGGTAACACTGGGAGAACCCACGGTAACAATGGGAGAACCCGCGGTAACACGAGGAGAACCCACGGTAACACTGGGAGAACCCACGGTAACACGGGAAGAACCCACGGTAACACGGGAAGAACCCACGGTAACACTGGGAGAACCCACGGTAACACGAGGAGAACCCACGGTAACACGGGGAGAACCCACGGTAACACTGGGAGGACCCACAGTAACACGGGGAGAACCCATGGTAACACGGGGAGAACCCACGGTAACACGAGGAGAACCCACGGTAACACTGGGAGAACCCACGGTAACACTGGGAGAACCCACGGTAACACTGGGAGAACCCACGGTAACACGGGGAGAACCCACGGTAACACTGGGAGAACCCACGGTAACACGAGGAGAACCCACGGTAACACGGGGAGAACCCACGGTAACACGGGGAGAACCCACGGTAACACTGGGAGAACCCACGGTAACACAGAGAGAAAACCCACGGTAACACAGAGAGAAAACCCACGGTAACACAGAGAGAGAACCCACGGTAACACTGGGAGAACCCACGGTAACACAAGGAGAACCCACGGTAACACTGGGAGAACCCACGGTAACACGAGGAGAACCCACGGTAACACGGGGAGAACCCACGGTAACACTGGGAGGACCCACAGTAACACGGGGAGAACCCATGGTAACACGGGGAGAACCCACGGTAACACGAGGAGAACCCACGGTAACACTGGGAGAACCCACGGTAACACTGGGAGAACCCACGGTAACACGAGGAGAACCCATGGTAACACTGGGAGAACCCACGGTAAGACGGGGAGAACCCACGGTAACACTGGGAGAACCCACGGTAACACGAGGAGAACCCACGGTAACACGGGGAGAACCCACGGTAACACGGGGAGAACCCACGGTAACACTGGGAGAACCCACGGTAACACAGAGAGAAAACCCACGGTAACACAGAGAGAAAACCCACGGTAACACAGAGAGAGAACCCACGGTAACACTGGGAGAACCCACGGTAACACAAGGAGAACCCACGGTAACACTGGGAGAACCCACGGTAACACTGGGAGAACCCATGGTAACACGAGGAGAACCCACGGTAACACTGGGAGAACCCGCTGTAACACTGGGAGAACCCACTGTAACACAGAGGGAATCCACGGTAACACGGGGAGAACCCACGGTAACACGGAGAGAACCACGGGGAGAACCCACGGTAACACGGAGAGAACCCACGGTAACACGGAGAGAACCACGGGGAGAACCCACGATAACACGGAGAGAACCCACAGTGACACAGAGAGAACCCACGGTAACACGGGGAGAACCCACGGTAACACGGGGAGAACCCACGGTAACACAGAGAGAACCCACAGTAACACAGAGAGAGAACCCACGGTAACATGAAGAGAAACCACGGTTACACGGGGAGAACCCACGGTAACACGAGGAGAACCCACGGTAACACGAGAAGAACCCACGGTAACACAAGGAGAACCCACGGTAACACGGGGAGAACCCACGGTAACACTGGGAGAACCCACGGTAACACTGGGAGAACCCACGGTAACACGAGGCGAACCCACGGTAACACTGAGAACCCACGGTAACACGGGGAGAACCCACGGTAACACTGGGAGAACCCACGGTAACACGGAGCTAACCCACGGTAACACGGGGAGAACCCACGGTAACACGAGGAGAACCCACGGTAACACGAGGAGAACCCACGGTAACACTGGGAGAACCCACGGTAACACTGGGAGAACCCTAGGTAACACGAGGAGAACCCATGGTAACACTGGGAGAACCCACGGTAACACGGGGAGAACCCACGGTAACACTGGGAGAACCCACGGTAACACGAGAAGAACCCACGGTAACACGGGGAGAACCCACGGTAACACGGGGAGAACCCATGGTAACACAGAGAGAGAACCCACGGTAACACAGAGAGAGAACCCACAGTAACACGAGGAGAAACCACGGTTACACGGGGAGAACCCACGGTAACACGAGGAGAACCCACGGTAACACGAGAAGAACCCACGGTAACACGAGGAGAACCCACGGTAACACGAGGAGAACCCACGGTAACACTGTGAGAACCCACGGTAACACTGGGAGAACCCACGGTAACACTGGGAGAACCCACGGTAACACGGAGAGAACCCACGGTAACACTGGGAGAACCCACGGTTACACGGGGAGAACCCACGGTAACACGAGGAGAACCCACGGTAACACAGAGAGAGAACCCACGGTAACACGAGGAGAAACCACGGTTACACGGGGAGAACCCACGGTAACACGAGGAGAACCCACGGTAACACGAGAAGAACCCACGGTAACACGAGGAGAACCCACGGTAACACGGGGAGAACCCACGGTAACACTGGGAGAGAACCCACGGTAACACAGAGAGAGAACCCACAGTAACACGAGGAGAAACCACGGTTACACGGGGAGAACCCACGGTAACACGAGGAGAACCCACGGTAACACGAGAAGAACCCACGGTAACACGAGGAGAACCCACGGTAACACGAGGAGAACCCACGGTAACACTGTGAGAACCCACGGTAACACTGAGAGAACCCACGGTAACACTGGGAGAACCCACGGTAACACGGAGAGAACCCACGGTAACACTGGGAGAACCCACGGTAGCACAGAGAGAGAACCCACGGTAACACGAGGAGAAACCACGGTTACACGGGGAGAACCCACGGTAACACGGGGAGAACCCACGGTAACACTGGGAGAACCCACGGTAACACTGGGAGAACCCACGGTAACACTGGGAGAACCCACGGTAACACGAAGAGAACCCACGGTAACACTGGGAGAACCCACGGTAACACGGGGAGAACCCACGGTAACACAGAGAGAACACACGGTAACATTGGGAGAACCCACGGTAACACGGGGAGAACCCACGGTAATACGGAGAGAACCCACGGAAACACAGAGAGAACCCACGGTAACACGAGGAGAACCCACGGTAACACTGGGAGAACCCACGGTAACACTGGGAGAACCCGCGGTAACACGAGGAGAACCCACGGTAACACTGGGAGAACCCACGGTAACACGGGAAGAACCCACGGTAACACTGGGAGAACCCACGGTAACACGAGGAGAACCCACGGTAACACGGGGAGAACCCACGGTAACACGGGGAGAACCCACGGTAACACTGGGAGGACCCACAGTAACACGGGGAGAACCCACGGTAACACTGGAGAACCCAGGTAACACGAGGAGAACCCACGGTAACACTGGGAGAACCCACGGTAACACGAGGAGAACCCACGGTAACACGGGGAGAACCCACGGTAACACTGGGAGAACCCACGGTAACACCAGGAGAACCCACGGTAACACTGGGAGAACCCACGGTACCACAGAGAGAAAACCCACGGTAACACTGGGAGAACCCACGGTAACACGAGGAGAACCCACGGTAACACGGGGAGAACCCACGGTAACACGGGGAGAACCCACGGTAACACGAGGAGAACCCACGGTAACACTGGGAGAACCCACGGTAACACTGGGAGAACCCACGGTAACACGGGGAGAACCCACGGTAACACTGGGAGAACCCACGGTAACACGGAGAGAACCCACGGTAACACGGGGAGAACCCACGGTAACACGGGGAGAACCCACAGTAACACGGGGAGAACCCACGGTAACACGGGAAGAACCCACGGTAAAACTGGGAGAACCCACGGTAACACGAGGAGAACCCACAGTAACACGGGGAGAACCCACGGTAACACAGATAGAACACACGGTAACATTGGGAGAACCCACGGTAACACGGGGAGAACCCACGGTAACACGGAGAGAACCCACGGTAACACAGAGAGAACCCACGGTTACACAGGGAGAACCCACGGTAACAGGGAGAACCCACGGTAACATGGGGAGAACCCACGGTAACACGTGGAGAACCCACGGTAACACAGAGAGAACCCACGGTAACACAGAGAGAAAACCCACGGTAACACAGAGAGAGAACCCACGGTAACACGAGGAGAACCCACGGTAACACGAGAAGAACCCACGGTAACACTGGGAGAACCCACGGTAACACGGGGAGAACCCACGGTAACACGAGGAGAACCCACGGTAACACTGGGAGAACCCACGGTAACACGAGGAGAACCCACAGTAACACGGGGAGAACCCACGGTAACACGGGGAGAACCCACAGTAATACGGGGAGAACCCACGGTAACACTGGGAGAACCCACGGTAACACTGGGAGAACCCACGGTAACACGAGGAGAACCCACGGTAACACTGGGAGAACCCACGGTAACACGGAGAGAACCCACGGTAACACTGGGAGAACCCACGGTAACACAGAGAGAACACACGGTAACATTGGGAGAACCCAAGGTAACACGGGGAGAACCCACGGTAATACGGAGAGAACCCACGGTAACACAGAGAGAACCCACGGTAACAGGAGGAGAACCCACGGTAACACTGGGAGAACCCACGGTAACACTGGGAGAACCCGCGGTAACACGAGGAGAACCCACGGTAACACTGGGAGAACCCACAGTAACACTGGGAGAACCCATGGTAACACCAGGAGAACCCACGGTAATACTGGGAGAACCCGCTGCAACACTGGGAGAACCCACGGTAACACAGAGGGAACCCACGGTAACACGGGGAGAACCCACGGTAACACGGAGAGAACCACGGGGAGAACCCACGGTAACACGGAGAGAACCCACGGTAACACGGAGAGAACCCACAGTGACACAGAGAGAACCCAAGGTAACACGGGGAGAACCCACTGTAACACGGGGAGAACCCACGGTAACACAGAGAGAACCCACGGTAACACAGAGAGAGAACCCAAGGTAACACAGAGAGAGAACCCACGGTAACATAAAGAGAAACCACGGTTACACGGGGAGAACCCACGGTAACACGAGGAGAACCCACGATAACACGAGAAGAACCCACGGTAACACGAGGAGAACCCACGGTAACACGGGGAGAACCCACGGTAACACTGGGAGAACCCACGGTAACACTGGGAGAACCCACGGTAACACGAGGAGAACCCACGGTAACACTGAGAACCCACGGTAACACGGGGAGAACCCACGGTAACACTGGGAGAACCCACGGTAACACGGAGATAACCCACGGTAACACGGGGAGAACCCACGGTAACACGAGGAGAACCCACGGTAACACGAGGAGAACCCACGGTAACACTGGGAGAACCCACGGTAACACTGGGAGAACCCACGGTAACACGAGGAGAACCCACGGTAACACTGGGAGAACCCACGGTAACACGAGGAGAACCCACGGTAACACGGGGAGAACCCACGGTAACACTGGGAGAACCCACGGTAACACGGAGATAACCCACGGTAACACGGGGAGAACCCACGGTAACACGAGGAGAACCCACGGTAACACGAGGAGAACCCACGGTAACACTGGGAGAACCCACGGTAACACTGGGAGAACCCACGGTAACACGAGGAGAACCCACGGTAACACTGGGAGAACCCACGGTAACACGAGGAGAACCCACGGTAACACAAGGAGAACCCACGGTAACACGGGGAGAACCCACGGTAACACGGGGAGAACCCACGGTAACACAGAGAGAGAACCCACGGTAACACAGAGAGAGAACCCACGGTAACAAGAGGAGAAACCACGGTTACACGGGGAGAACCCACGGTAACACGAGGAGAACCCACGGTAACACGGGGAGAACCCACGGTAACACAGAGAGAACCCACGGTAACACAGAGAGAAAACCCACGGTAACACAGAGAGAGAACCGACGGTAACACGAGGAGAACCCACGGTAACACTGGGAGAACCCACGGTAACACTGGGAGAACCCACGGTAACACAAGGAGAACCCACGTAACACTGGGAGAACCCACGGTAACACTGGGAGAACCCACGGTAACACGAGGAGAACCCACAGTAACACTGGAAGAACCCGCTGTAACACTGGGAGAACCCACGGTAACACAGAGGGAACCCACGGTAACACGGGGAGAACCCACGGTAACATGGAGAGAACCACGGGGAGAACCCACGGTAACACGGAGAGAACCCACGGTAACACGGAGAGAACCACGGGGAGAACCCACGATAACACGGAGAGAACTCACAGTGACACAGAGAGAACCCACGGTAACACGGGGAGAACCCACGGTAATTCGGGGAGAACCCACAGTAACACGGGGAGAACCCACGGTAACACGGGGAGAATCCACGGTAGCATGGGGAGAACCCACAGTAACACGGGGAGAACCCACTGTAACACGGGGAGAACCCACGGTAACACAGAGAGAACACACGGTAACATTGGGAGAACCCACGGTAACACGGGGAGAACCCACGGTAACATGGAGAGAACCCACGGTAACACAGAGAGAACCCACGGTTACACGGGGAGAACCCACGGTAACACGGAGAACCCACGGTAACACGGGGAGAACCCACGGTAACACAGAGAGAACCCACGGTAACACAGAGAGAGAACCCAAGGTAACACAGAGAGAGAACCCACGGTAACACGAAGAGAAACCACGGTTACACGGGGAGAACCCACGGTAAAACGAGGAGAACCCACGGTAACACGAGAAGAACCCACGGTAACACGAGGAGAACCCACGGTAACACGGGGAGAACCCACGGTAACACTGGGAGAACCCACGGTAACACTGGGAGAACCCACGGTAACACGAGGAGAACCCACGGTAACACGGGGAGAACCCACGGTAACACTGGGAGAACCCACGGTAACACGGAGATAACCCACGGTAACACGGGGAGAACCCACGGTAACACGAGGAGAACCCACGGTAACACGAGGAGAACCCACGGTAACACTGGGAGAACCCACGGTAACACGAGGAGAACCCACGGTAACACGGGGAGAACCCACGGTAACACGAGAAGAACCCACGGTAACACGAGGAGAACCCACGGTAACACGGGGAGAACCCACGGTAACACTGGGAGAACCCACGGTAACACTGGGAGAACCCACGGTAACACTGGGAGAACCCACGGTAACACGGAGAGAACCCACGGTAACACTGGGAGAACCCACGGTAACACGGGGAGAACCCACGGTAACACAGAGAGAACACACGGTAACATTGGGAGAACCCACGGTAACACGGGGAGAACCCACGGTAATACGGAGAGAACCCACGGTAACACAGAGAGAACCCACGTGTCCGTCTGTCCGTCTGTGAGAGTCGGATCTCTCCTTCACTGGAACTCCTCCAGGTTTCTACGCTTTTTTCCCAAAGAGGTTTTTTTTTTTGTAGTTTTTCCTGGCCGAGAAGGAGAGTCTAAGGACAGAGGACCCTGGGACATCGTCCCTCGCCACCACAGACATTGTCTGACTTCATCGCCACCACAGACATTGTCTGACTTCATCGCCACCACAGACATTGTTGATTCATTTCTCCCTGTGGCCCTCAGAGGCAACTGTTGTTGTGATTTTGGGCCTTACAAAAATAAATTGATTTGATTTGATTTGATTTGAGGAGGAGAACCCACGGTAACACTGGGAGAACCCACGGTAACAATGGGAGAACCCGCGGTAACACGAGGAGAACCCACGGTAACACTGGGAGAACCCACGGTAACACGGGAAGAACCCACGGTAACACGGGAAGAACCCACGGTAACACTGGGAGAACCCACGGTAACACGAGGAGAACCCACGGTAACACGGGGAGAACCCACGGTAACACTGGGAGGACCCACAGTAACACGGGGAGAACCCATGGTAACACGGGGAGAACCCACGGTAACACGAGGAGAACCCACGGTAACACTGGGAGAACCCACGGTAACACTGGGAGAACCCACGGTAACACTGGGAGAACCCACGGTAACACGGGGAGAACCCACGGTAACACTGGGAGAACCCACGGTAACACGAGGAGAACCCACGGTAACACGGGGAGAACCCACGGTAACACGGGGAGAACCCACGGTAACACTGGGAGAACCCACGGTAACACAGAGAGAAAAGCCACGGTAACACAGAGAGAAAACCCACGGTAACACAGAGAGAGAACCTACGGTAACACTGGGAGAACCCACGGTAACACAAGGAGAACCCACGGTAACACTGGGAGAACCCACGGTAACACGAGGAGAACCCACGGTAACACGGGGAGAACCCACGGTAACACTGGGAGGACCCACAGTAACACGGGGAGAACCCATGGTAACACGGGGAGAACCCACGGTAACACGAGGAGAACCCACGGTAACACTGGGAGAACCCACGGTAACACTGGGAGAACCCACGGTAACACGAGGAGAACCCACGGTAACACTGGGAGAACCCACGGTAACACGGGGAGAACCCACGGTAACACTGGGAGAACCCACGGTAACACGAGGAGAACCCACGGTAACACGGGGAGAACCCACGGTAACACGGGGAGAACCCACGGTAACACTGGGAGAACCCACGGTAACACAGAGAGAAAACCCACGGTAACACAGAGAGAAAACCCACGGTAACACAGAGAGAGAACCCACGGTAACACTGGGAGAACCCACGGTAACACAAGGAGAACCCACGGTAACACTGGGAGAACCCACGGTAACACTGGGAGAACCCATGGTAACACGAGGAGAACCCACGGTAACACTGGGAGAACCCGCTGTAACACTGGGAGAACCCACGGTAACACAGAGGGAATCCACGGTAACACGGGGAGAACCCACGGTAACACGGAGAGAACCACGGGGAGAACCCACGGTAACACGGAGAGAACCCACGGTAACACGGAGAGAACCACGGGGAGAACCCACGATAACACGGAGAGAACCCTCAGTGACACAGAGAGAACCCACGGTAACACGGGGAGAACCCACGGTAACACGGGGAGAACCCACGGTAACACAGAGAGAACCCACAGTAACACAGAGAGAGAACCCACGGTAACATGAAGAGAAACCACGGTTACACGGGGAGAACCCACGGTAACACGAGGAGAACCCACGGTAACACGAGAAGAACCCACGGTAACACAAGGAGAACCCACGGTAACACGGGGAGAACCCACGGTAACACTGGGAGAACCCACGGTAACACTGGGAGAACCCACGGTAACACGAGGCGAACCCACGGTAACACTGAGAACCCACGGTAACACGGGGAGAACCCACGGTAACACTGGGAGAACCCACGGTAACACGGAGCTAACCCACGGTAACACGGGGAGAACCCACGGTAACACGAGGAGAACCCACGGTAATTCGGGGAGAACCCACAGTAACACGGGGAGAACCCACGGTAACACGGGGAGAATCCACGGTAGCATGGGGAGAACCCACAGTAACACGGGGAGAACCCACTGTAACACGGGGAGAACCCACGGTAACACAGAGAGAACACACGGTAACATTGGGAGAACCCACGGTAACACGGGGAGAACCCACGGTAACATGGAGAGAACCCACGGTAACACAGAGAGAACCCACGGTTACACGGGGAGAACCCACGGTAACACGGAGAACCCACGGTAACACGGGGAGAACCCACGGTAACACAGAGAGAACCCACGGTAACACAGAGAGAGAACCCAAGGTAACACAGAGAGAGAACCCACGGTAACACGAAGAGAAACCACGGTTACACGGGGAGAACCCACGGTAAAACGAGGAGAACCCACGGTAACACGAGAAGAACCCACGGTAACACGAGGAGAACCCACGGTAACACGGGGAGAACCCACGGTAACACTGGGAGAACCCACGGTAACACAGAGAGAACCCACGGTTACACGGGGAGAACCCACGGTAACACTGAGAACCCACGGTAACACGGGGAGAACCCACGGTAACACAGAGAGAACCCACGGTAACACAGAGAGAGAACCCAAGGTAACACAGAGAGAGAACCCACGGTAACACGAAGAGAAACCACGGTTACACGGGGAGAACCCACGGTAAAACGAAGAGAACCCACGGTAACACGAGAAGAACCAACGGTAACACGAGGAGAACCCACGGTAACACGGGGAGAACCCACGGTAACACTGGGAGAACCCACGGTAACACTGGGAGAACCCACGGTAACACGAGGAGAACCCACGGTAACACGGGGAGAACCCACGGTAACACTGGGAGAACCCACGGTAACACGGAGATAACCCACGGTAACACGGGGAGAACCCACGGTAACACGAGGAGAACCCACGGTAACACGAGGAGAACCCACGGTAACACTGGGAGAACCCACGGTAACACTGGGAGAACCCACGGTAACACGAGGAGAACCCAGGTAACACTGGGAGAACCCACGGTAACACGGGGAGAACCCACGGTAACACTGGGAGAACCCACGGTAACACGAGGAGAACCCACGGTAACACAAGGAGAACCCACGGTAACACGAGGAGAACCCACGGTAACACGGGGAGAACCCATGGTAACACAGAGAGAGAACCCACGGTAACACAGAGAGAGAACCCACGGTAACAATGGGAGAACCCGCGGTAACACGAGGAGAACCCACGGTAACACTGGGAGAACCCACGGTAACACGGGAAGAACCCACGGTAACACGGGAAGAACCCACGGTAACACTGGGAGAACCCACGGTAACACGAGGAGAACCCACGGTAACACGGGGAGAACCCACGGTAACACTGGGAGGACCCACAGTAACACGGGGAGAACCCATGGTAACACGGGGAGAACCCACGGTAACACGAGGAGAACCCACGGTAACACTGGGAGAACCCACGGTAACACTGGGAGAACCCACGGTAACACTGGGAGAACCCACGGTAACACGGGGAGAACCCACGGTAACACTGGGAGAACCCACGGTAACACGAGGCGAACCCACGGTAACACGGGGAGAACCCACGGTAACACGGGGAGAACCCACGGTAACACTGGGAGAACCCACGGTAACACAGAGAGAAAACCCACGGTAACACAGAGAGAAAACCCACGGTAACACAGAGAGAGAACCCACGGTAACACTGGGAGAACCCACGGTAACACAAGGAGAACCCACGGTAACACTGGGAGAACCCACGGTAACACGAGGAGAACCCACGGTAACACGGGGAGAACCCACGGTAACACTGGGAGGACCCACAGTAACACGGGGAGAACCCATGGTAACACGGGGAGAACCCACGGTAACACGAGGAGAACCCACGGTAACACTGGGAGAACCCACGGTAACACTGGGAGAACCCACGGTAACACGAGGAGAACCCATGGTAACACTGGGAGAACCCACGGTAAGACGGGGAGAACCCACGGTAACACTGGGAGAACCCACGGTAACACGAGGAGAACCCACGGTAACACGGGGAGAACCCACGGTAACACGGGGAGAACCCACGGTAACACTGGGAGAACCCACGGTAACACAGAGAGAAAACCCACGGTAACACAGAGAGAAAACCCACGGTAACACAGAGAGAGAACCCACGGTAACACTGGGAGAACCCACGGTAACACAAGGAGAACCCACGGTAACACTGGGAGAACCCACGGTAACACTGGGAGAACCCATGGTAACACGAGGAGAACCCACGGTAACACTGGGAGAACCCGCTGTAACACTGGGAGAACCCACGGTAACACAGAGGGAATCCACGGTAACACGGGGAGAACCCACGGTAACACGGAGAGAACCACGGGGAGAACCCACGATAACACGGAGAGAACCCACAGTGACACAGAGAGAACCCACGGTAACACGGGGAGAACCCACGGTAACACGGGGAGAACCCACGGTAACACAGAGAGAACCCACAGTAACACAGAGAGAGAACCCACGGTAACATGAAGAGAAACCACGGTTACACGGGGAGAACCCACGGTAACACGAGGAGAACCCACGGTAACACGAGAAGAACCCACGGTAACACAAGGAGAACCCACGGTAACACGGGGAGAACCCAAGGTAACACTGGGAGAACCCACGGTAACACTGGGAGAACCCACGGTAACACGAGGCGAACCCACGGTAACACTGAGAACCCACGGTAACACGGGGAGAACCCACGGTAACACTGGGAGAACCCACGGTAACACGGAGCTAACCCACGGTAACACGGGGAGAACCCACGGTAACACGAGGAGAACCCACGGTAACACGAGGAGAACCCACGGTAACACTGGGAGAACCCACGGTAACACTGGGAGAACCCTAGGTAACACGAGGAGAACCCATGGTAACACTGGGAGAACCCACGGTAACACGGGGAGAACCCACGGTAACACTGGGAGAACCCACGGTAACACGAGAAGAACCCACGGTAACACGGGGAGAACCCACGGTAACACGGGGAGAACCCATGGTAACACAGAGAGAGAACCCACGGTAACACAGAGAGAGAACCCACAGTAACACGAGGAGAAACCACGGTTACACGGGGAGAACCCACGGTAACACGAGGAGAACCCACGGTAACACGAGAAGAACCCACGGTAACACGAGGAGAACCCACGGTAACACGAGGAGAACCCACGGTAACACTGTGAGAACCCACGGTAACACTGGGAGAACCCACGGTAACACTGGGAGAACCCACGGTAACACGGAGAGAACCCACGGTAACACTGGGAGAACCCACGGTTACACGGGGAGAACCCACGGTAACACTGAGAGAACCCACGGTAACACTGGGAGAACCCACGGTAACACGGAGAGAACCCACGGTAACACTGGGAGAACCCACGGTAGCACAGAGAGAGAACCCACGGTAACACGAGGAGAAACCACGGTTACACGGGGAGAACCCACGGTAACACGGGGAGAACCCACGGTAACACTGGGAGAACCCACGGTAACACTGGGAGAACCCACGGTAACACTGGGAGAACCCACGGTAACACGAAGAGAACCCACGGTAACACTGGGAGAACCCACGGTAACACGGGGAGAACCTACGGTAACACAGAGAGAACACACGGTAACATTGGGAGAACCCACGGTAACACGGGGAGAACCCACGGTAATACGGAGAGAACCCACGGAAACACAGAGAGAACCCACGGTAACACGAGGAGAACCCACGGTAACACTGGGAGAACCCACGGTAACACTGGGAGAACCCGCGGTAACACGAGGAGAACCCACGGTAACACTGGGAGAACCCACGGTAACACGGGAAGAACCCACGGTAACACTGGGAGAACCCACGGTAACACGAGGAGAACCCACGGTAACACGGGGAGAACCCACGGTAACACTGGGAGAGAACCCACGGTAACACAGAGAGAGAACCCACAGTAACACGAGGAGAAACCACGGTTACACGGGGAGAACCCACGGTAACACGAGGAGAACCCACGGTAACACGAGAAGAACCCACGGTAACACGAGGAGAACCCACGGTAACACGAGGAGAACCCACGGTAACACTGTGAGAACCCACGGTAACACTGAGAGAACCCACGGTAACACTGGGAGAACCCACGGTAACACGGAGAGAACCCACGGTAACACTGGGAGAACCCACGGTAGCACAGAGAGAGAACCCACGGTAACACGAGGAGAAACCACGGTTACACGGGGAGAACCCACGGTAACACGGGGAGAACCCACGGTAACACTGGGAGAACCCACGGTAACACTGGGAGAACCCACGGTAACACTGGGAGAACCCACGGTAACACGAAGAGAACCCACGGTAACACTGGGAGAACCCACGGTAACACGGGGAGAACCCACGGTAACACAGAGAGAACACACGGTAACATTGGGAGAACCCACGGTAACACGGGGAGAACCCACGGTAATACGGAGAGAACCCACGGAAACACAGAGAGAACCCACGGTAACACGAGGAGAACCCACGGTAACACTGGGAGAACCCACGGTAACACTGGGAGAACCCGCGGTAACACGAGGAGAACCCACGGTAACACTGGGAGAACCCACGGTAACACGGGAAGAACCCACGGTAACACTGGGAGAACCCACGGTAACACGAGGAGAACCCACGGTAACACGGGGAGAACCCACGGTAACACGGGGAGAACCCACGGTAACACTGGGAGGACCCACAGTAACACGGGGAGAACCCACGGTAACACTGGAGAACCCAGGTAACACGAGGAGAACCCACGGTAACACTGGGAGAACCCACGGTAACACGAGGAGAACCCACGGTAACACGGGGAGAACCCACGGTAACACTGGGAGAACCCACGGTAACACCAGGAGAACCCACGGTAACACTGGGAGAACCCACGGTACCACAGAGAGAAAACCCACGGTAACACTGGGAGAACCCACGGTAACACGAGGAGAACCCACGGTAACACGGGGAGAACCCACGGTAACACGGGGAGAACCCACGGTAACACGAGGAGAACCCACGGTAACACTGGGAGAACCCACGGTAACACTGGGAGAACCCACGGTAACACGGGGAGAACCCACGGTAACACTGGGAGAACCCACGGTAACACGGAGAGAACCCACGGTAACACGGGGAGAACCCACGGTAACACGGGGAGAACCCACAGTAACACGGGGAGAACCCACGGTAACACGGGAAGAACCCACGGTAAAACTGGGAGAACCCACGGTAACACGAGGAGAACCCACGGTAACACTGGGAGGACCCACAGTAACACGGGGAGAACCCACGGTAACACTGGAGAACCCAGGTAACACGAGGAGAACCCACGGTAACACTGGGAGAACCCACGGTAACACGAGGAGAACCCACGGTAACACGGGGAGAACCCACGGTAACACTGGGAGAACCCACGGTAACACCAGGAGAACCCACGGTAACACTGGGAGAACCCACGGTACCACAGAGAGAAAACCCACGGTAACACTGGGAGAACCCACGGTAACACGAGGAGAACCCACGGTAACACGGGGAGAACCCACGGTAACACGGGGAGAACCCACGGTAACACGAGGAGAACCCACGGTAACACTGGGAGAACCCACGGTAACACTGGGAGAACCCACGGTAAGACGGGGAGAACCCACGGTAACACTGGGAGAACCCACGGTAACACGGAGAGAACCCACGGTAACACGGGGAGAACCCACGGTAACACGGGGAGAACCCACAGTAACACGGGGAGAACCCACGGTAACACGGGAAGAACCCACGGTAAAACTGGGAGAACCCACGGTAACACGAGGAGAACCCACAGTAACACGGGGAGAACCCACGGTAACACAGATAGAACACACGGTAACATTGGGAGAACCCACGGTAACACGGGGAGAACCCACGGTAACACGGAGAGAACCCACGGTAACACAGAGAGAACCCACGGTTACACAGGGAGAACCCACGGTAACAGGGAGAACCCACGGTAACATGGGGAGAACCCACGGTAACACGTGGAGAACCCACGGTAACACAGAGAGAACCCACGGTAACACAGAGAGAAAACCCACGGTAACACAGAGAGAGAACCCACGGTAACACGAGGAGAACCCACGGTAACACGAGAAGAACCCACGGTAACACTGGGAGAACCCACGGTAACACGGGGAGAACCCACGGTAACACGAGGAGAACCCACGGTAACACTGGGAGAACCCACGGTAACACGAGGAGAACCCACAGTAACACGGGGAGAACCCACGGTAACACGGGGAGAACCCACAGTAATACGGGGAGAACCCACGGTAACACTGGGAGAACCCACGGTAACACTGGGAGAACCCACGGTAACACGAGGAGAACCCACGGTAACACTGGGAGAACCCACGGTAACACGGAGAGAACCCACGGTAACACTGGGAGAACCCACGGTAACACAGAGAGAACACACGGTAACATTGGGAGAACCCAAGGTAACACGGGGAGAACCCACGGTAATACGGAGAGAACCCACGGTAACACAGAGAGAACCCACGGTAACAGGAGGAGAACCCACGGTAACACTGGGAGAACCCACGGTAACACTGGGAGAACCCGCGGTAACACGAGGAGAACCCACGGTAACACTGGGAGAACCCACAGTAACACTGGGAGAACCCATGGTAACACCAGGAGAACCCACGGTAATACTGGGAGAACCCGCTGCAACACTGGGAGAACCCACGGTAACACAGAGGGAACCCACGGTAACACGGGGAGAACCCACGGTAACACGGAGAGAACCACGGGGAGAACCCACGGTAACACGGAGAGAACCCACGGTAACACGGAGAGAACCCACAGTGACACAGAGAGAACCCAAGGTAACACGGGGAGAACCCACTGTAACACGGGGAGAACCCACGGTAACACAGAGAGAACCCACGGTAGCACAGAGAGAGAACCCAAGGTAACACAGAGAGAGAACCCACGGTAACATAAAGAGAAACCACGGTTACACGGGGAGAACCCACGGTAACACGAGGAGAACCCACGATAACACGAGAAGAACCCACGGTAACACGAGGAGAACCCACGGTAACACGGGGAGAACCCACGGTAACACTGGGAGAACCCACGGTAACACTGGGAGAACCCACGGTAACACGAGGAGAACCCACGGTAACACTGAGAACCCACGGTAACACGGGGAGAACCCACGGTAACACTGGGAGAACCCACGGTAACACGGAGATAACCCACGGTAACACGGGGAGAACCCACGGTAACACGAGGAGAACCCACGGTAACACGAGGAGAACCCACGGTAACACTGGGAGAACCCACGGTAACACTGGGAGAACCCACGGTAACACGAGGAGAACCCACGGTAACACTGGGAGAACCCACGGTAACACTGGGAGAAACCACGGTTACACGGGGAGAACCCACGGTAACACGAGGAGAACCCACGGTAACACGAGAAGAACCCACGGTAACACGAGGAGAACCCACGGTAACACGGGGAGAACCCACGGTAACACTGGGAGAACCCACGGTAACACTGGGAGAACCCACGGTAACACGGAGAGAACCCACGGTAACACTGGGAGAACCCACGGTAACACGGGGAGAACCCACGGTAACACAGAGAGAACACACGGTAACATTGGGAGAACCCACGGTAACACGGGGAGAACCCACGGTAACACAGAGAGAGAACCCACGGTAACACGAGGAGAACCCACGGTAACACTGGGAGAACACACGGTAACACGGGGAGAACCCACGGTAACACTGGGAGAACCCACGGTAACACGAGGAGAACCCACGGTAACACGGGGAGAACCCACGGTAACACGGAGAGAACCCACGGTAACACTGGGAGAACCCACGGTAACACAGAGATAAAACCCACGGTAACACAGAGAGAAAACCCACGGTAACACTGGGAGAACCGACGGTAACACAAGGAGAACCCACGGTAACACTGGGAGAACCCACAGTAACACTGGGAGAACCCATGGTAACACCAGGAGAACCCACGGTAATACTGGGAGAACCCGCTGTAACACTGGGAGAACCCGCGGTAATACGAGGAGAACCCACGGTAACACTGGGAGAACCCACGGTAACACGGGAAGAACCCACGGTAACACGGGAAGAACCCACGGTAACACTGGGAGAACCCACGGTAACACGAGGAGAACCCACGGTAACACGGGGAGAACCCACGGTAACAAGGGGAGAACCCACGGTAACACTGGGAGGACCCACAGTAACACGGGGAGAACCCATGGTAACACGGGGAGAACCCACGGTAACACGAGGAGAACCCACGGTAACACTGGGAGAACCCACGGTAACACTGGGAGAACCCACGGTAACACGAGGAGAACCCACGGTAACACTGGGAGAACGCACGGTAACACGGGGAGAACCCACGGTAACACTGGGAGAACCCAGGGTAACACGAGGAGAACCCACGGTAACACGGGGAGAACCCACGGTAACACGGGGAGAACCCACGGTAACACTGGGAGAACCCACGGTAACACAGAGAGAAAACCCACGGTAACACTGGGAGAACCGACGGTAACACAAGGAAAACCCACGGTAACACTGGGAGAACCCACAGTAACACTGGGAGAACCCATGGTAACACCAGGAGAACCCACGGTAATACTGGGAGAACCCGCTGTAACACTGGGAGAACCCACGGTAACACAGAGGGAACCCACGGTAACACGGGGAGAACCCACGGTAACACGGAGAGAACCACGGGGAGAACCCACGGTAACACGGAGAGAACCCACGGTAACACGGAGAGAACCACGGGGAGAACCCACGATAACACGGAGAGAACCCACAGTGACACAGAGAGAACCCACGGTAACACGGGGAGAACCCACGGTAACATGGAGAGAACCACGGGGAGAACCCACGATAACACAGAGAGAACCCACAGTGACACAGAGAGAACCCACGGTAACACGGAGAGAACCCACGGTAACACAGAGAGAACCCACGGTTACACAGGGAGAACCCACGGTAACAGGGAGAACCCACGGTAACATGGGGAGAACCCACGGTAACACGTGGAGAACCCACGGTAACACAGAGAGAACCCACGGTAACACAGAGAGAAAACCCACGGTAACACAGAGAGAGAACCCACGGTAACACGAGGAGAACCCACGGTAACACGAGAAGAACCCACGGTAACACTGGGAGAACCCACGGTAACACGGGGAGAACCCACGGTAACACGAGGAGAACCCACGGTAACACTGGGAGAACCCACGGTAACACGAGGAGAACCCACAGTAACACGGGGAGAACCCACGGTAACACGGGGAGAACCCACAGTAATACGGGGAGAACCCACGGTAACACTGGGAGAACCCACGGTAACACTGGGAGAACCCACGGTAACACGAGGAGAACCCACGGTAACACTGGGAGAACCCACGGTAACACGGAGAGAACCCACGGTAACACTGGGAGAACCCACGGTAACACAGAGAGAACACACGGTAACATTGGGAGAACCCAAGGTAACACGGGGAGAACCCACGGTAATACGGAGAGAACCCACGGTAACACAGAGAGAACCCACGGTAACAGGAGGAGAACCCACGTTAACACTGGGAGAACCCACGGTAACACTGGGAGAACCCGCGGTAACACGAGGAGAACCCACGGTAACACTGGGAGAACCCACAGTAACACTGGGAGAACCCATGGTAACACCAGGAGAACCCACGGTAATACTGGGAGAACCCGCTGCAACACTGGGAGAACCCACGGTAACACAGAGGGAACCCACGGTAACACGGGGAGAACCCACGGTAACACGGAGAGAACCACGGGGAGAACCCACGGTAACACGGAGAGAACCCACGGTAACACGGAGAGAACCCACAGTGACACAGAGAGAACCCAAGGTAACACGGGGAGAACCCACTGTAACACGGGGAGAACCCACGGTAACACAGAGAGAACCCACGGTAACACAGAGAGAGAACCCAAGGTAACACAGAGAGAGAACCCACGGTAACATAAAGAGAAACCACGGTTACACGGGGAGAACCCACGGTAACACGAGGAGAACCCACGATAACACGAGAAGAACCCACGGTAACACGAGGAGAACCCACGGTAACACGGGGAGAACCCACGGTAACACTGGGAGAACCCACGGTAACACTGGGAGAACCCACGGTAACACGAGGAGAACCCACGGTAACACTGAGAACCCACGGTAACACGGGGAGAACCCACGGTAACACTGGGAGAACCCACGGTAACACGGAGATAACCCACGGTAACACGGGGAGAACCCACGGTAACACGAGGAGAACCCACGGTAACACGAGGAGAACCCACGGTAACACTGGGAGAACCCACGGTAACACTGGGAGAACCCACGGTAACACGAGGAGAACCCACGGTAACACTGGGAGAACCCACGGTAACACTGGGAGAAACCACGGTTACACGGGGAGAACCCACGGTAACACGAGGAGAACCCACGGTAACACGAGAAGAACCCACGGTAACACGAGGAGAACCCACGGTAACACGGGGAGAACCCACGGTAACACTGGGAGAACCCACGGTAACACTGGGAGAACCCACGGTAACACGGAGAGAACCCACGGTAACACTGGGAGAACCCACGGTAACACGGGGAGAACCCACGGTAACACAGAGAGAACACACGGTAACATTGGGAGAACCCACGGTAACACGGGGAGAACCCACGGTAACACAGAGAGAGAACCCACGGTAACACGAGGAGAACCCACGGTAACACTGGGAGAACACACGGTAACACGGGGAGAACCCACGGTAACACTGGGAGAACCCACGGTAACACGAGGAGAACCCACGGTAACACGGGGAGAACCCACGGTAACACGGAGAGAACCCACGGTAACACTGGGAGAACCCACGGTAACACAGAGATAAAACCCACGGTAACACAGAGAGAAAACCCACGGTAACACTGGGAGAACCGACGGTAACACAAGGAGAACCCACGGTAACACTGGGAGAACCCACAGTAACACTGGGAGAACCCATGGTAACACCAGGAGAACCCACGGTAATACTGGGAGAACCCGCTGTAACACTGGGAGAACCCGCGGTAATACGAGGAGAACCCACGGTAACACTGGGAGAACCCACGGTAACACGGGAAGAACCCACGGTAACACGGGAAGAACCCACGGTAACACTGGGAGAACCCACGGTAACACGAGGAGAACCCACGGTAACACGGGGAGAACCCACGGTAACAAGGGGAGAACCCACGGTAACACTGGGAGGACCCACAGTAACACGGGGAGAACCCATGGTAACACGGGGAGAACCCACGGTAACACGAGGAGAACCCACGGTAACACTGGGAGAACCCACGGTAACACTGGGAGAACCCACGGTAACACGAGGAGAACCCACGGTAACACTGGGAGAACGCACGGTAACACGGGGAGAACCCACGGTAACACTGGGAGAACCCAGGGTAACACGAGGAGAACCCACGGTAACACGGGGAGAACCCACGGTAACACGGGGAGAACCCACGGTAACACTGGGAGAACCCACGGTAACACAGAGAGAAAACCCACGGTAACACTGGGAGAACCGACGGTAACACAAGGAAAACCCACGGTAACACTGGGAGAACCCACAGTAACACTGGGAGAACCCATGGTAACACCAGGAGAACCCACGGTAATACTGGGAGAACCCGCTGTAACACTGGGAGAACCCACGGTAACACAGAGGGAACCCACGGTAACACGGGGAGAACCCACGGTAACACGGAGAGAACCACGGGGAGAACCCACGGTAACACGGAGAGAACCCACGGTAACACGGAGAGAACCACGGGGAGAACCCACGATAACACGGAGAGAACCCACAGTGACACAGAGAGAACCCACGGTAACACGGGGAGAACCCACGGTAACATGGAGAGAACCACGGGGAGAACCCACGATAACACAGAGAGAACCCACAGTGACACAGAGAGAACCCACGGTAACACGGGGAGAACCCACGGTAACACGGGGAGAACCCACGGTAACACAGAGAGAACCCACGGTAACACAGAGAGAGAACCCAAGGTAACACAGAGAGAGAACCCACGGTAACATAAAGAGAAACCACGGTTACACGGGGAGAACCCACGGTAACACGAGTAGAACCCACGGTAACACGAGAAGAACCCACGGTAACACGAGGAGAACCCACGGTAACACGGGGAGAACCCACGGTAACACTGGGAGAACCCACGGTAACACTGGGAGAACCCACGGTAACACGAGGAGAACCCACGCTAACACTGAGAACCCACGGTAACACGGGGAGAACCCACGGTAACACTGGGAGAACCCACGGTAACACGGAGATAACTCACGGTAACACGGGGAGAACCCACGGTAACACGAGGAGAACCCACGGTAACACGAGGAGAACCCACGATAACACTGGGAGAACCCACGGTAACACTGGGAGAACCCACGGTAACACGAGGAGAACCCACGGTAACACTGGGAGAACCCACGGTAACTCTGGGAGAAACCACAGTTACACGGGGAGAACCCACGGTAACACGAGGAGAACCCACGGTAACACGAGAAGAACCCACGGTAACACGAGGAGAACCCACGGTAACACGGGGAGAACCCACGGTAACACTGGGAGAACCCACGGTAACACTGGGAGAACCCACGGTAACACGGAGAGAACCCACGGTAACACTGGGAGAACCCACGGTAACACGGGGAGAACCCACGGTAACACAGAGAGAACACACGGTAACATTGGGAGAACCCACGGTAACACGGGGAGAACCCACGGTAACACAGAGAGAGAACCCACGGTAACACGAGGAGAACCCACGGTAACACTGGGAGAACGCACGGTAACACGGGGAGAACCCACGGTAACACTGGGAGAACCCACGGTAACACGAGGAGAACCCACGGTAACACGGGGAGAACCCACGGTAACACGGGGAGAACCCACGGTAACACTGGGAGAACCCACGGTAACACAGAGAGAAAACCCACGGTAACACAGAGAGAAAACCCACGGTAACACTGGGAGAACCGACTGTAACACAAGGAGAACCCACGGTAACACTGGGAGAACCCACAGTAACACTGGGAGAACCCATGGTAACACCAGGAGAACCCACGGTAATACTGGGAGAACCCGCTGTAACACTGGGAGAACCCACGGTAACACAGAGGGAACCCACGGTAACACGGGGAGAACCCACGGTAACACGGAGAGAACCACGGGGAGAACCCACGGTAACAAGGAGAGAACCACGGGGAGAACCCACGGTAACACGGAGAGAACCACGGGGAGAACCCACGATAACACGGAGAGAACCCACAGTGACACAGAGAGAACCCAAGGTAACACGGGGAGAACCCACGGTAACACGGGGAGAACCCACGGTAACACAGAGATAACCCACGGTAACACAGAGAGAGAACCCAAGGTAACACAGAGAGAGAACCCACGGTAACATAAAGAGAAACCACGGTTACACGGGGAGAACCCACGGTAACACGAGGAGAACCCACGGTAACACGAGAAGAACCCACGGTAACACGAGGAGAACCCACGGTAACACGGGGAGAACCTACGGTAACACTGGGAGAACCCACGGTAACACTGGGAGAACCCACGGTAACACGAGGAGAACCCACGGTAACACTGAGAACCCACGGTAACACGGGGAGAACCCACGGTAACACTGGGAGAACCCACGGTAACACGGAGAGAACCCACGGTAACACTGGGAGAACCCACGGTAACACGGGGAGAACCCACGGTAACACAGAGAGAACACACGGTAACATTGGGAGAACCCACGGTAACACGGGGAGAACCCACGGTAATACGGAGAGAACCCACGGTAACACAGAGAGAACCCACGGTAACACGAGGAGAACCCACGGTAACACTGGGAGAACCCACGGTAACACTGGGAGAACCCGCGGTAACACGAGGAGAACCCACGGTAACACTGGGAGAACCCACGGTAACACGGGAAGAACCCACGGTAACACTGGGAGAACCCGCGGTAACACGAGGAGAACCCATGGTAACACTGGGAGAACCCACGGTAACACGGGAAGAACCCACGGTAACACTGGGAGAACCCACGGTAACACGAGGAGAACCCACGGTAACACGGGGAGAACCCACGGTAACACGGGGACAACCCACGGTAACACTGGGAGGACCCACAGTAACACGGGGAGAACCCACGGTAACACTGGGAGAACCCACGGTAACACGGGGAGAACCCACGATAACACTGGGAGAACCCACGGTAACACGAGGAGAACCCACGGTAACACTGGGAGAACCCACGGTAACACGAGGAGAACCCACGGTAACACGGGGAGAACCCACGGTAACACTGGGAGAACCCACGGTAACACGGGGAGAACCCACGGTAACACGAGAAGAACCCACGGTAACACGAGGAGAACCCACGGTAACACGGGGAGAACCCACGGTAACACTGGGAGAACCCACGGTAACACTGGGAGAACCCACGGTAACACGAGGAGAACCCACGGTAACACTGAGAACCCACGGTAACACGAGGAGAACCCACGGTAACACTGGGAGAACCCACGGTAACACGGAGATAACCCACGGTAACACTGGGAGAACCCACGGTAACATTGGGAGAACCCACGGTAACACGGGGAGAACCCACGGTAACACAGAGAGAACACACGGTAACATCGGGAGAACCCACGGTAACACGGGGAAAACCCACGGTAACACAGAGAGAGAACCCACGGTAACACGAGGAGAAACCACGGTTACACGGGGAGAACCCACGGTAACACGAGGAGAACCCACGGTAACACGAGAAGAACCCACGGTAACACGAGGAGAACCCACGGCAACACGGGGAGAACCCACGGTAACACTGGGAGAACCCACGGTAACACGGAGAGAACCCACGGTAACACTGGGAGAACCCACGGTAACACGGGGAGAACCCACGGTAACACAGAGAGAACACACGGTAACATTGGGAGAACCCACGGTAACACGGGGAGAACCCACGGTAATACGGAGAGAACCCACGGTAACACAGAGAGAACCCACGGTAACACGAGGAGAACCCACGGTAACACTGGGAGAACCCACGGTAACACTGGGAGAACCCGCGGTAACACGAGGAGAACCCAGGGTAACACTGGGAGAACCCACGGTAACACGGGAAGAACCCACGGTAACACTGGGAGAACCCGCGGTAACACGAGGAGAACCCATGGTAACACTGGGAGAACCCACGGTAACACGGGAAGAACCCACGGTAACACTGGGAGAACCCACGGTAACACGAGGAGAACCCTTGGTAACACGGGGAGAACCCACGGTAACACGGGGACAACCCACGGTAACACGAGAAGAACCCACTGTAACACGAGGAGAACCCACGGTAACACGGGGAGAACCCACGGTAACACTGGGAGAACCCACGGTAACATTGGGAGAACCCACGGTAACACGGGGAGAACCCACGGTAACACAGAGAGAACACACGGTAACATTGGGAGAACCCACGGTAACACGGGGAGAACCCACGGTAACACAGAGAGAGAACCCACGGTAACACGAGGAGAACCCACAGTAACACGAGAAGAACCCACGGTAACACGAGGAGAACCCACGGCAACACGGGGAGAACCCACGGTAACACTGGGAGAACCCACGGTAACACGGAGAGAACCCACGGTAACACTGGGAGAACCCACGGTAACACGGGGAGAACCCACGGTAACACAGAGAGAACACACTGTAACATTGGGAGAACCCACGGTAACACGGGGAGAACCCACGGTAATACGGAGAGAACCCACGGTAACACTGGGAGAACCCGTGGTAACACGAGGAGAACCCACGGTAACACTGGGAGAACCCACGGTAACACGGGAAGAACCCACGGTAACACTGGGAGAACCCACGGTAACACGAGGAGAACCCACGGTAACACGGGGAGAACCCACGGTAACACAGAGAGAGAACCCACGGTAACACGAGGAGAAACCACGGTTACACGGGGAGAACCCACGGTAACACGAGGAGAACCCACGGTAACACGAGAAGAACCCACGGTAACACGAGGAGAACCCACGGCAACACGGGGAGAACCCACGGTAACACTGGGAGACCCACGGTAATACGGAGAGAACCCACGGTAACACTGGGAGAACCCACGGTAACACGGGGAGAACCCACGGTAACACAGAGAGAACACACGGTAACATTGGGAGAACCCACGGTAACACGGGGAGAACCCACGGTAATACGGAGAGAACCCACGGTAACACAGAGAGAACCCACGGTAACACGAGGAGAACCCACGGTAACACGGGGAGAACCCACGGTAACACGGGGACAACCCACGGTAACACTGGGAGGACCCACAGTAACACGGGGAGAACCCACGGTAACACTGGGAGAACCCATGGTAACACTGGGAGAAACCACGGTTACACGGGGAGAACCCACGGTAACACTGGGAGAACCCACGGTAACACGGGGAGAACCCACGGTAACACGGGGAGAACCCACGGTAACATGGGGAGAACATACGGAAACACTGGGAGAACCCACGGTAACACGGGGAGAACCCACGGTAACACGGGGAGAACCCACGGTAACACGGAGAGAACCCACGGTAACACGTGGAGAACCCACGGTAACACGGGGAGAACCCACGGTAACACTGGGAGAACCCACGGTAACACTGGGAGAACCCACGGTAACACTGGGAGAACCCACGGTAACACGAGGAGAACCCACGGTAACACTGAGAACCCACGGTAACACGGGGAGAACCCACGGTAACACTGGGAGAACCCACGGTAACACGAGGAGAACCCACGGTAACACTGGGAGAACCCACGGTAACACTGGGAGAACCCACGGTAACACGAGGAGAACCCACGGTAACACGGGGAGAACCCACGGTAACACAGAGAGAGAACCCACGGTAACACGAGGAGAACCCACGGTAACACTGGGAGAACGCACGGTAACACGGGGAGAACCCACGGTAACACTGGGAGAACCCACGGTAACACGAGGAGAACCCACGGTAACACGGGGAGAACCCACGGTAACACGGGGAGAACCCACGGTAACACTGGGAGAACCCACGGTAACACAGAGAGAAAACCCACGGTAACACAGAGAGAAAACCCACGGTAACACTGGGAGAACCGACGGTAACACAAGGAGAACCCACGGTAACACTGGGAGAACCCACAGTAACACTGGGAGAACCCATGGTAACACCAGGAGAACCCACGGTAATACTGGGAGAACCCGCTGTAACACTGGGAGAACCCACGGTAACACAGAGGGAACCCACGGTAACACGGGGAGAACCCACGGTAACACGGAGAGAACCACGGGGAGAACCCACGGTAACAAGGAGAGAACCACGGGGAGAACCCACGGTAACACGGAGAGAACCACGGGGAGAACCCACGATAACACGGAGAGAACCCACGGTAACACAGAGAGAACCCACGGTAACACAGAGAGAGAACCCAAGGTAACACAGAGAGAGAACCCACGGTAACATAAAGAGAAACCACGGTTACACGGGGAGAACCCACGGTAACACGAGGAGAACCCACGGTAACACGAGAAGAACCCACGGTAACACGAGGAGAACCCACGGTAACACGGGGAGAACCCACGGTAACACTGGGAGAACCCACGGTAACACTGGGAGAACCCACGGTAACACGAGGAGAACCCACGGTAACACTGAGAACCCACGGTAACACGGGGAGAACCCACGGTAACACTGGGAGAACCCACGGTAACACGGAGATAACCCACGGTAACACGGGGAGAACCCACGGTAACACGAGGAGAACCCACGGTAACACGAGGAGAACCCACGGTAACACTGGGAGAACCCACGTAACACTGGGAGAACCCACGGTAACACGAGAAGAACCCACGGTAACACGAGGAGAACCCACGGCAACACGGGGAGAACCCACGGTAACACTGGGAGAACCCACGGTAACACGGAGAGAACCCACGGTAACACTGGGAGAACCCACGGTAACACGGGGAGAACCCACGGTAACACAGAGAGAACACACGGTAACATTGGGAGAACCCACGGTAACACTGGGAGAACCCACGGTAACACTGGGAGAACCCGCGGTAACACGAGGAGAACCCACGGTAACACTGGGAGAACCCACGGTAACACGGGAAGAACCCACGGTAACACTGGGAGAACCCGCGGTAACACGAGGAGAACCCATGGTAACACTGGGAGAACCCACGGTAACACGGGAAGAACCCACGGTAACACTGGGAGAACCCACGGTAACACGAGGAGAACCCACGGTAACACGGGGAGAACCCACGGTAACACGGGGACAACCCACGGTAACACTGGGAGGACCCACAGTAACACGGGGAGAACCCACGGTAACACTGGGAGAACCCACGGTAACACGGGGAGAACCCACGGTAACACTGGGAGAACCCACGGTAACACGAGGAGAACCCACGGTAACACTGGGAGAACCCACGGTAACACGAGGAGAACCCACGGTAACACGGGGAGAACCCACGGTAACACTGGGAGAACCCACGGTAACACGGGGAGAACCCACGGTAACACGAGAAGAACCCACGGTAACACGAGGAGAACCCACGGTAACACGGGGAGAACCCAAGGTAACACTGGGAGAACCCACGGTAACACTGGGAGAACCCACGGTAACACGAGGAGAACCCACGGTAACACTGAGAACCCACGGTAACACGAGGAGAACCCACGGTAACACTGGGAGAACCCACGGTAACACGGAGATAACCCACGGTAACACTGGGAGAACCCACGGTAACATTGGGAGAACCCACGGTAACACGGGGAGAACCCACGGTAACACAGAGAGAACACACGGTAACATCGGGAGAACCCACGGTAACACGGGGAAAACCCACGGTAACACAGAGAGAGAACCCACGGTAACACGAGGAGAAACCACGGTTACACGGGGAGAACCCACGGTAACACGAGGAGAACCCACGGTAACACGAGAAGAACCCACGGTAACACGAGGAGAACCCACGGCAACACGGGGAGAACCCACGGTAACACTGGGAGAACCCACGGTAACACGGAGAGAACCCACGGTAACACTGGGAGAACCCACGGTAACACGGGGAGAACCCACGGTAACACAGAGAGAACACACGGTAACATTGGGAGAACCCACGGTAACACGGGGAGAACCCACGGTAATACGGAGAGAACCCACGGTAACACAGAGAGAACCCACGGTAACACGAGGAGAACCCACGGTAACACTGGGAGAACCCACGGTAACACTGGGAGAACCCGCGGTAACACGAGGAGAACCCACGGTAACACTGGGAGAACCCACGGTAACACGGGAAGAACCCACGGTAACACTGGGAGAACCCGCGGTAACACGAGGAGAACCCATGGTAACACTGGGAGAACCCACGGTAACACGGGAAGAACCCACGGTAACACTGGGAGAACCCACGGTAACACGAGGAGAACCCACGGTAACACGGGGAGAACCCACGGTAACACGGGTACAACCCACGGTAACACGAGAAGAACCCACGGTAACACGAGGAGAACCCACGGTAACACGGGGAGAACCCACGGTAACACTGGGAGAACCCACGGTAACATTGGGAGAACCCACGGTAACACGGAGAGAACACACGGTAACATTGGGAGAACCCACGGTAACACGGGGAGAACCCACGGTAACACAGAGAGAGAACCCACGGTAACACGAGGAGAAACCACGGTTACACGGGGAGAACCCACGGTAACACGAGGAGAACCCACAGTAACACGAGAAGAACCCACGGTAACACGAGGAGAACCCACGGCAACACGGGGAGAACCCACGGTAACACTGGGAGAACCCACGGTAACACGGAGAGAACCCACGGTAACACTGGGAGAACCCACGGTAACACGGGGAGAACCCACGGTAACACAGAGAGAACACACTGTAACATTGGGAGAACCCACGGTAACACGGGGAGAACCCACGGTAATACGGAGAGAACCCACGGTAACACTGGGAGAACCCGTGGTAACACGAGGAGAACCCACGGTAACACTGGGAGAACCCACGGTAACACGGGAAGAACCCACGGTAACACTGGGAGAACCCACGGTAACACGAGGAGAACCCACGGTAACACGGGGAGAACCCACGGTAACACAGAGAGAGAACCCACGGTAACACGAGGAGAAACCACGGTTACACGGGGAGAACCCACGGTAACACGAGGAGAACCCACGGTAACACGAGAAGAACCCACGGTAACACGAGGAGAACCCACGGCAACACGGGGAGAACCCACGGTAACACTGGGAGACCCACGGTAATACGGAGAGAACCCACGGTAACACTGGGAGAACCCACGGTAACACGGGGAGAACCCACGGTAACACAGAGAGAACACACGGTAACATTGGGAGAACCCACGGTAACACGGGGAGAACCCACGGTAATACGGAGAGAACCCACGGTAACACAGAGAGAACCCACGGTAACACGAGGAGAACCCACGGTAACACGGGGAGAACCCACGGTAACACGGGGACAACCCACGGTAACACTGGGAGGACCCACAGTAACACGGGGAGAACCCACGGTAACACTGGGAGAACCCACGGTAACACTGGGAGAAACCACGGTTACACGGGGAGAACCCACGGTAACACTGGGAGAACCCACGGTAACATGGGGAGAACCCACGGTAACACGGGGAGAACCCACGGTAACATGGGGAGAACATACGGATACACTGGGAGAACCCACGGTAACACGGGGAGAACCCACGGTAACACGGGGAGAACCCACGGTAACACGGAGAGAACCCACGGTAACACGGGGAGAACCCACGGTAACACGGGGAGAACCCACGGTAACACTGGGAGAACCCACGGTAACACTGGGAGAACCCACGGTAACACGAGGAGAACCCACGGTAACACTGAGAACCCACGGTAACACGGGGAGAACCCACGGTAACACTGGGAGAACCCACGGTAACACGGAGATAACCCACGGTAACACGGGGAGAACCCACGGTAACACGAGGAGAACCCACGGTAACACGAGGAGAACCCACGGTAACACTGGGAGAACCCACGGTAACACTGGGAGAACCCACGGTAACACGAGGAGAACCCACGGTAACACTGGGAGAACCCACGGTAACACTGGGAGAAACCACGGTTACACGGGGAGAACCCACGGTAACACGAGGAGAACCCACGGTAACACGAGAAGAACCCACGGTAACACGAGGAGAACCCACGGTAACACGGGGAGAACCCACGGTAACACTGGGAGAACCCACGGTAACACTGGGAGAACCCACGGTAACACGGAGAGAACCCACGGTAACACTGGGAGAACCCACGGTAACACGGGGAGAACCCACGGTAACACAGAGAGAACACACGGTAACATTGGGAGAACCCACGGTAACACGGGGAGAACCCACGGTAACACAGAGAGAGAACCCACGGTAACACGAGGAGAACCCACGGTAACACTGGGAGAACACACGGTAACACGGGGAGAACCCACGGTAACACTGGGAGAACCCACGGTAACACGAGGAGAACCCACGGTAACACGGGGAGAACCCACGGTAACACGGGGAGAACCCACGGTAACACTGGGAGAACCCACGGTAACACAGAGATAAAACCCACGGTAACACAGAGAGAAAACCCACGGTAACACTGGGAGAACCGACGGTAACACAAGGAGAACCCACGGTAACACTGGGAGAACCCACAGTAACACTGGGAGAACCCATGGTAACACCAGGAGAACCCACGGTAATACTGGGAGAACCCGCTGTAACACTGGGAGAACCCGCGGTAATACGAGGAGAACCCACGGTAACACTGGGAGAACCCACGGTAACACGGGAAGAACCCACGGTAACACGGGAAGAACCCACGGTAACACTGGGAGAACCCACGGTAACACGAGGAGAACCCACGGTAACACGGGGAGAACCCACGGTAACAAGGGGAGAACCCACGGTAACACTGGGAGGACCCACAGTAACACGGGGAGAACCCATGGTAACACGGGGAGAACCCACGGTAACACGAGGAGAACCCACGGTAACACTGGGAGAACCCACGGTAACACTGGGAGAACCCACGGTAACACGAGGAGAACCCACGGTAACACTGGGAGAACGCACGGTAACACGGGGAGAACCCACGGTAACACTGGGAGAACCCAGGGTAACACGAGGAGAACCCACGGTAACACGGGGAGAACCCACGGTAACACGGGGAGAACCCACGGTAACACTGGGAGAACCCACGGTAACACAGAGAGAAAACCCACGGTAACACTGGGAGAACCGACGGTAACACAAGGAAAACCCACGGTAACACTGGGAGAACCCACAGTAACACTGGGAGAACCCATGGTAACACCAGGAGAACCCACGGTAATACTGGGAGAACCCGCTGTAACACTGGGAGAACCCACGGTAACACAGAGGGAACCCACGGTAACACGGGGAGAACCCACGGTAACACGGAGAGAACCACGGGGAGAACCCACGGTAACACGGAGAGAACCCACGGTAACACGGAGAGAACCACGGGGAGAACCCACGATAACACGGAGAGAACCCACAGTGACACAGAGAGAACCCACGGTAACACGGGGAGAACCCACGGTAACATGGAGAGAACCACGGGGAGAACCCACGATAACACAGAGAGAACCCACAGTGACACAGAGAGAACCCACGGTAACACGGGGAGAACCCACGGTAACACGGGGAGAACCCACGGTAACACAGAGAGAACCCACGGTAACACAGAGAGAGAACCCAAGGTAACACAGAGAGAGAACCCACGGTAACATAAAGAGAAACCACGGTTACACGGGGAGAACCCACGGTAACACGAGTAGAACCCACGGTAACACGAGAAGAACCCACGGTAACACGAGGAGAACCCACGGTAACACGGGGAGAACCCACGGTAACACTGGGAGAACCCACGGTAACACTGGGAGAACCCACGGTAACACGAGGAGAACCCACGCTAACACTGAGAACCCTCGGTAACACGGGGAGAACCCACGGTAACACTGGGAGAACCCACGGTAACACGGAGATAACTCACGGTAACACGGGGAGAACCCACGGTAACACGAGGAGAACCCACGGTAACACGAGGAGAACCCACGATAACACTGGGAGAACCCACGGTAACACTGGGAGAACCCACGGTAACACGAGGAGAACCCACGGTAACACTGGGAGAACCCACGGTAACAATGGGAGAAACCACAGTTACACGGGGAGAACCCACGGTAACACGAGGAGAACCCACGGTAACACGAGAAGAACCCACGGTAACACGAGGAGAACCCACGGTAACACGGGGAGAACCCACGGTAACACTGGGAGAACCCACGGTAACACTGGGAGAACCCACGGTAACACGGAGAGAACCCACGGTAACACTGGGAGAACCCACGGTAACACGGGGAGAACCCACGGTAACACAGAGAGAACACACGGTAACATTGGGAGAACCCACGGTAACACGGGGAGAACCCACGGTAACACAGAGAGAGAACCCACGGTAACACGAGGAGAACCCACGGTAACACTGGGAGAACGCACGGTAACACGGGGAGAACCCACGGTAACACTGGGAGAACCCACGGTAACACGAGGAGAACCCACGGTAACACGGGGAGAACCCACGGTAACACGGGGAGAACCCACGGTAACACTGGGAGAACCCACGGTAACACAGAGAGAAAACCCACGGTAACACAGAGAGAAAACCCACGGTAACACTGGGAGAACCGACGGTAACACAAGGAGAACCCACGGTAACACTGGGAGAACCCACAGTAACACTGGGAGAACCCATGGTAACACCAGGAGAACCCACGGTAATACTGGGAGAACCCGCTGTAACACTGGGAGAACCCACGGTAACACAGAGGGAACCCACGGTAACACGGGGAGAACCCACGGTAACACGGAGAGAACCACGGGGAGAACCCACGGTAACAAGGAGAGAACCACGGGGAGAACCCACGGTAACACGGAGAGAACCAAGGGGAGAACCCACGATAACACGGAGAGAACCCACAGTGACACAGAGAGAACCCACGGTAACACGTGGAGAACCCACGGTAACACGGGGAGAACCCACGGTAACACAGAGAGAATCCACGGTAACACAGAGAGAGAACCCAAGGTAACACAGAGAGAGAACCCACGGTAACATAAAGAGAAACCACGGTTACACGGGGAGAACCCACGGTAACACGAGGAGAACCCACGGTAACACGAGAAGAACCCACGGTAACACTAGGAGAACCCACGGTAACACGGGGAGAACCCACGGTAACACTGGGAGAACCCACGGTAACACTGGGAGAACCCACGGTAACACGAGGAGAACCCACGGTAACACTGAGAACCCACGGTAACACGGGGAGAACCCACGGTAACACTGGGAGAACCCACGGTAACACGGAGATAACCCACGGTAACACGGGGAGAACCCACGGTAACACGAGGAGAACCCACGGTAACACGAGGAGAACCCACGGTAACACTGGGAGAACCCACGTAACACTGGGAGAACCCACGGTAACACGAGAAGAACCCACGGTAACACGAGGAGAACCCACGGCAACACGGGGAGAACCCACGGTAACACTGGGAGAACCCACGGTAACACGGAGAGAACCCACGGTAACACTGGGAGAACCCACGGTAACACGGGGAGAACCCACGGTAACACAGAGAGAACACACGGTAACATTGGGAGAACCCACGGTAACACGGGGAGAACCCACGGTAATACGGAGAGAACCCATGGTAACACAGAGAGAACCCACGGTAACACGAGGAGAACCCACGGTAACACTGGGAGAACCCACGGTAACACTGGGAGAACCCGCGGTAACACGAGGAGAACCCACGGTAACACTGGGAGAACCCACGGTAACACGGGAAGAACCCACGGTAACACTGGGAGAACCCGCGGTAACACAAGGAGAACCCATGGTAACACTGGGAGAACCCACGGTAACACGGGAAGAACCCACGGTAACACTGGGAGAACCCACGGTAACACGAGGAGAACCCACGGTAACACGGGGAGAACCCACGGTAACACGGGGACAACCCACGGTAACACTGGGAGGACCCACAGTAACACGGGGAGAACCCACGGTAACACTGGGAGAACCCACGGTAACACGGGGAGAACCCACGGTAACACTGGGAGAACCCACGGTAACACGAGGAGAACCCACGGTAACACTGGGAGAACCCACGGTAACACGAGGAGAACCCACGGTAACACGGGGAGAACCCACGGTAACACTGGGAGAACCCACGGTAACGCGGGGAGAACCCACGGTAACACGAGAAGAACCCACGGTAACACGAGGAGAACCCACGGTAACACGGGGAGAACCCACGGTAACACTGGGAGAACCCACGGTAACACTGGGAGAACCCACGGTAACACGAGGAGAACCCACGGTAACACTGAGAACCCACGGTAACACGAGGAGAACCCACGGTAACACTGGGAGAACCCACGGTAACACGGAGATAACCCACGGTAACACTGGGAGAACCCACGGTAACATTGGGAGAACCCACGGTAACACGGGGAGAACCCACGGTAACACAGAGAGAACACACGGTAACATCGGGAGAACCCACGGTAACACGGGGAGAACCCACGGTAACACAGAGAGAGAACCCACGGTAACACAGAGAGAACCCACGGTAACACGAGGAGAACCCACGGTAATACGGAGAGAACCCACGGTAACACAGAGAGAACCCACGGTAACAAGGGGAGAACCCACGGTAACACAGAGAGAACCCACGGTAACACAGAGAGAACCCACGGTAACACGAGGAGAACCCACGGTAACACTGGGAGAACCCACGGTAACACTGGGAGAACCCGCGGTAACACGAGGAGAACCCACGGTAACACTGGGAGAACCCACGGTAACACGGGAAGAACCCACGGTAACACTGGGAGAACCCGCGGTAACACGAGGAGAACCCATGGTAACACTGGGAGAACCCACGGTAACACGGGAAGAACCCACGGTAACACTGGGAGAACCCACGGTAACACGAGGAGAACCCACGGTAACACGGGGAGAACCCACGGTAACACGGGGACAACCCACGGTAACACGAGAAGAACCCACGGTAACACGAGGAGAACCCACGGTAACACGGGGAGAACCCACGGTAACACTGGGAGAACCCACGGTAACATTGGGAGAACCCACGGTAACACGGGGAGAACCCACGGTAACACAGAGAGAACACACGGTAACATTGGGAGAACCCACGGTAACACGGGGAGAACCCACGGTAACACAGAGAGAGAACCCACGGTAACACGAGGAGAAACCACGGTTACACGGGGAGAACCCACGGTAACACGAGGAGAACCCACAGTAACACGAGAAGAACCCACGGTAACACGAGGAGAACCCACGGCAACACGGGGAGAACCCACGGTAACACTGGGAGAACCCACGGTAACACGGAGAGAACCCACGGTAACACTGGGAGAACCCACGGTAACACGGGGAGAACCCACGGTAACACAGAGAGAACACACTGTAACATTGGGAGTGTAATGGCAGAAAATGGGTCATGTCATGTCATTCTAATGTTGTTTTAGGCCATGACATGTCACAGAATTAATATCTTTGTTGTTCTCCTGTGTGCAGATGGGATAAGAATATGAGGTCCTGATTATACTGAATATCTACTGTCCGGCGCCTCTTAATCATCAATTAATGCGTCAGGACCGGATTCAGTGTGGAAATGGTCTTTGATTAAACCTCTGAAGAGCTGGAACCGTCACAAACGTGATAGTCTGGTCTATCTCTTTTTGATCTGATTTGGGTTGTGATTATGTTATGTTTGTTACCACCTATAAAAGGTGTACTTTGTAACTTGTAAAGTTAGGTAGGGACAGAACGAACTTGTCTTAGGGAAAGTGAGGGTGTTTATCCACTGTGCACGTGAATAAACTTCCACCTTTTGAGAGAGACCGAGAGACTCTGTTTCTGCTTCAAGTTATTGCCTGGTTACTCTTTACTTGATCATTGTTTACAGGAAACTGCCGTAACAATTTGGCGTCTTACGAACGACGGATCCTTCGGCGGCGGTCCATCTTTTCGGGGTTCGTGTGAAGCAGGGCTGGCCACCTGGAACACCACATTCCAGCCTCCACTCTCCACGGTTTGAGACGGGAGGCCTGCGTCACCGGCCCGGAGGAGGGGAGCGCCGACGTTCGGATTCGAAAACAACCACCGCGGTGAGTCTTTTTTTTGTCTCTCTCAACTAGGTCGAATCATAGGGTATTAATCTGTTTTTGTAAAAATTTTTTGGTACTTTGTTTTACTCTCGGATCTGTTTTTGAATATTTCTTGTGATATTTTGCTAAAGTTACATTTACTGGTGTCTGTAGGAGGACATTGTTTGTTTTTTATAACACACTCGAGATAACCATAATCAGTCGGCAGAAGGCCACTGCAGAGAAGAGCCCACTTATTTCACTAGCTAAAGCAATTTAAAAATTGTCTTGTAGTCTAGTTTTGCCTGGGGTAAAAATAGTCTTAGCGAGTGGTGGACCCTAGACTAAAGAAGAGTGGAAGGTACGATTTAGCATAACACAGACGTGTGATTTTGACTTAACGTACGGTTACAAAATGGGGAAAAATCAATCGAAGTGTGTAAAAATTCCTGAGACACCAGTAATGTTGATAATGTCAAACAAGTATGGGGCGGAGAGTTTAGAATGCCTGCCGATTTGGACTGAAAAATATGGGTTCCCAGTGGGAGGGTCTTTAAGCATGAGTCAAATTGCAAAACTTAAAACAAACTTAGAGGAAGCACAAGAGAAGCTGTTAAAATCTAAAAAAGTATCAAGTGAATCGGTTAAGTGGGTGCGGAAACACGAGAAGTGGGTAAAAGTGTGGGAGACGGAAGCTGAGTCACGTGAGCGAAAGAGACTATGTAAACAATTGACTGTGAAGGTTGAATGTGAGGAAGAAGGAGAGAGTCGAAAACCGCCGCAATATTCACATACTGCTGCCAACCCTTATCGCACAGCAGACACCAGCACACACACGGCTGGTGCGCGCCCACGCACACACGCACTCACACTCACACCGCCACAACTGGGAGAACGGATCACTTCGTCTATGCCTTCTCTTTATCCAGATTTGACCGGTCTTTCTGCGGCGCTGCTCGACACCGACCTGGACGCCTACCCCAGCGGTCGACCCCACCCAAACCCACCACCAGAACTCGAGGAGGACGGAGCCACAGGGGGCATCGAGCCAACGCAAGTAAAATACAAAAAACCCAAACCTGCTCAAGTAGAAAAGGACTGGACTAACCTTCTACGGACAGGACAAGATATTGGACCACACGTGTCCTTGCCAATGGTGGAGGTGGCAGGCCCGGAGGGACAGATGTTTGTTTATAGACCCTGGAGCCCAGAAGAGGTCCTGGCCAACTCCAAAGCCCTGCCTGACGCAGTGCCCAATGGGACTACATTTGCTAGAGAATTCGAAGAATTTTGCCAAGAGCTAAGACCTTCCGGGTTAGAATGTAGAAAAAATGTACTATCTGCTCTGAGGACTAGCGATTTTGCAAAAATTAAAGGAGCCATTCCACCTAATGACATGCGGGCCGACAAACCAGTCTATGAACACAATGTGGGATACATTGCGGCTATAAAGGGGCTGAATACGGCCATCACTGAGGCCTTTCCAATCAAATATGACCCTGAAGCCCTCCTGGGGTGTAAACAAAAGCCAGACGAGACCACAGACGACTATTTTCATAGATTCTCCGTTCTGTATAAAGAAAAGAGTGGCATGGTAGACACACCGGGCTCAGCATATGAAGAAAGCCTTTGTGGGGCCTCTGCCCTGGCATCCTTCCAGACATTTTTGCCAAAGTGGAAAAGTTGTATATTGGTGGACTTGACCAGCCCAAGCTCGATGACCTGCGCAGATATGCACGTCATGCGCAAAAGCTTATCTCAAAGACACAAAAAAAAAAGGAAGAGAAACGGGCTACGGAACAACACGAGGCCACACTGACACTTTTTTCCGGTAGACCAGATGGGCATCACCAACGCGGCCGTGGGCGTGGGCGTGGGAGACGAGAACAACGTTGGGGGGCGTGTTTCACATGTGGACAGTTCGGACACTTTGCCAGAGATTGCACAGCTGCACCACAGCAGCCCGGACCTTATGTTAACGATCAACTTCCCACAGCAAATCACGCACCGACCCCCCACGTACCCAGACCACAACATTTTCTCCCCACTATGCAGCCTGGACCTTACTATGCTAACGGACAACTGCCCATGGCCAATCATGGACTCAGATCACAACAAGCTCTGCCCACTCAACCATGTTTAGCTCTTCCAGCTCCTGGACATTATGGGGGGACGGATTGACTGGCGGGGGCGGAAGGGGGCAGGTCCGAGCACGCAGCAGAGACGACTGGCTCAACGACACACGCACCGGAACAACACCCACAACAACACCTGCAAGAGGGTAACATGCACCTGGCACAACTCACACACGCAATCACCTATCTTGAGGCATGTGCAGAGGTACCGGAGGGTACCTATTCTAAAATTAGTCAGTCAAGCTAAAGCTAAATTTCCAGAGTACCAATTGAACGTTAACGGGGAAAAAATTGATTTTTTGGTGGATTCAGGGGCTACAAATTCAGTGATTAAATGTTCTGCACTAACGAAAAAACCTCGGCTGGGGGGTCGTTACACATTTTCATTATCAGCTTCTGGGGAGACAACGAAGGAGCATTTCACATCTCCTTTAAAATGTTTTGATGTCGCTGGTCACTCGTTCAAACATTCATTTCTCTATTCCCCTGTGTGTCCAGTGAACTTGATAGGACGGGATCTGATGTGTCGATTAGGAATTTGCCTTATCTCCACATCAGACGGCCTGCAGGTCACAAATAACAGAGAATTGGCACATGGTTTAAATTTTCTGGCAAAGCCTACAGAGGCTCCGGAATATGACTATTTTTGGAAATTGTCCCCAAATTCCTCAATTCAGTTAATTTCATTAGCCTATGAGAAAGTGACACACAATGAGAATGTTGACTTCAAGGATGTGAGAGAATTGCAGTGCTCGTTTTGTTTGCCCACAGATGCAACAGAAATAGAATGTGATTTTGATGCTTGTTGGAATGAATGCTGTGAGGACTTTTTAAAGACGGAACATTTATTCTGGGGTAGAGACTTTTCTGTTGTCTCCGTGTCACTCCCCGATTCACTTAAAAACTTTAGCCTGTCAAACTCAAATCTGTACGTAGCATTATCAAAACCAAAGAATGCTAATTGGGGGGAGGTACAGGATTTTGTCCATCAGTGTTTTATAGCAGAGGACTGGGATAGTGTTCCAAACTCTAATGTGACATTTTCACGGTCTTCGGACGCATGGCGGGTGTGTTTACAGTCGTCTCTGCATTCCTTTCGCTGTGTTTCCACTGATAAGAGATACGCTGCTCCGGGAGCGGATTGTTTTTTATCTCAGGCTGGGGCAGAGGCGATACCGGAACTAAGAGAGGTGGGGGTTGACCTGTGGGCTAAGAGTCCAACTGATGTCGGCCTGATTCGAGGTTGTCAGCCCGTGGTGATCACCCCGAAATCTGACGCTCGCCCCTGTAGACCACAATATCCTCTGCGCCCAGAGGCGGTTGAAGGTATTACTCCGGTGTTTGAAGCCCTGAGGGAGGCGGGAGTAATAGTTCCTTGTAAATCGGGGGGGGTACGGAGCCCCATATTTCCGGTTAAAAAACAAAGCGAACCTGGGGTACCAGAGAAATGGAGGTTTACAAACGATTTGAAAGCAGTGAACAAAGCTGTTCAACCTGTCGTTGCTGTGGTGCCAAACCCATACACTATCTTATCTCAGATTCCTCCAGAGGCAAGATATTTCACAGTTGTGGATCTAGCTAATGCTTTTTTCTCTGTTCCCGTTCACCAGGATTCGCAGTTTTGGTTTGCTTTCGAGTTTCAGAATCGACTCTGGACTCTGACACGGCTGTGTCAGGGGTTCGTGCATTCTCCAACATGGTACAATGCAGCGCTGCGAGATTCATTGGCTCCCTTGCGACTGGCACCAGGTAGCTGCCTGCTACAATATGTGGATGACATATTGTTGTGCTCGCAAACCGAGGACCAATGTAAACAAGATACGGTGACCTTACTCAAACATTTGCATGCAGAAGGCCACAAGGCCAGTCTCTCAAAATTGCAATATGTTAAAGAGGAAGTAATATTTCTGGGTCATGTGATATCTAAAAATGGCAAAAGCATTACGACGAAGCGCGTTTCAGCCATTCAGAATATTCCGAAACCAATAACTAAGAAACAATTGATGTCATTTCTAGGAATGTGTTCATATTGTCGACAGTTCATTCCAAATTATTCTGTAATGGAGTCTCCTTTAGGTGCACTAATCCATGGAAAAGGCCTTAGGACTAATGACAAACTGACATGGACAGAGGAAGCAGACAAAGCTTTCTGTGAGTTGAAAATGGCTTTACAGAAGCCTCCAACTCTGGGGTTACCTGACCCAACAAGACCTTTCACACAGACTGTTGACGAACGCAACGGCTGCATGACTTCTGTCCTCTTACAGGCGCACGGGGGCTCCCTGCGACCTGCGGCTTTTTTCTCTGCTAAGCTGGACCCCGTTGCAGCCGGCATGCCACGATGTCTACGCGCGGTGGCGGCTGCTGAAAAAGCAGTCTTGGCCTCGCGTGATCTGGTGGGCTATGCTGAGCTAACACTGCTTGTGCCACATGCTGTCTCTCTGATCCTGCTGGAACAGAAAACTTCGCATCTTTCTGCTTCCCGATGGCTCAGGTACAACACAGTTTTGCTTGAATTACCTAACGTCACAGTAAAACGATGCACACAGCTTAACCCTGCCACCCTCTTGCCCACCCCTGAAGAGGGCGAAGCTCACTGTTGCATTTCTACAATCAAACAGGTGTGCACCCCGAGACCGGATCTGAAAGAGGAGCCACTTGTTAACTCTGACTTGGTTTTTTATGTAGATGGATCAGCATCTCGAGACACCAACACGGGACAGAACCGTGTTGGCTTTGCAGTATGCTCTGAGTGGGATGTGGCGGCCTCAGGCCCACTGCCCTCTCATTTCTCTGCACAGACTGCAGAATTGGTGGCTCTGACAGTCGCATGCACATTGGCGAAGGGTCAGTCCGTCACAATTTTCACAGACTCTCGCTATGCGTTTGGTGTATGCCACGACTGGGCGGGGTTGTGGCGACACAGGAACTTTTTGAAATCGGATGGTAAGCCTATTCTGAACTGCACGCAAGTTGGGGAACTCCTGACGGCGATCTTGCTCCCATCTGATATTGCTATATGCAAATGTCAAGCTCATACTAACAGAACTGACCCAATTTCACAGGGAAACAGCAGAGCGGACAAGGCAGCCAAGGCCGCATCTTATCTCTGCAGACAAGAGCAAAATGAATGTTTTGTGTCTAATAACACTTCTCTTCCAGAATCCTTATCAGCCATGCAGGAATTCTCCACGTCAGAGGAAATCTCTGTGTGGAAGAAGGCGGGGGCTGAGAAGTGTGATGGCATTTGGGTTGGGCCTAACAAAAAATCTGTTTACCTAAACATTTTTTCAGGCAGATGGCGCTGATCTCACATGGACGCGACGACTCAATGCTAGCTTACTGTATAGAATTGGAAGACCGGTTGTCCTCAATTTCTGCACAGGTGAAAGCCGCTCTCCCAAAGGCAGCAGAAGCTGTCCTCCACAACTTCAAACCAGGTGATTGGATCTTGATCCGAGAGCCGAGGAAGAAAAGGTGGTGTTCCAAAAGGTGGATTGGCCCGGTCCAGGTCCTCCTCATCACTCACACCGCAGTGAAAGTCGCAGAACGGGGCACCTGGGTTCACGCATCTCACTGCCGAGCCATCTTCAGCACACCTGCGGAGATCAACGACAACGCGGGTGTCGGTCCACTCGTGGGTCGGACACCAGGGGCAACCACTGAGGACGTCGTGGGACCTTTTTGCAACGATCTCAAGTTCGAGAAAGTCGGGGTCCGAGCAGGTCGTAAACCTCGAAAGGCACCAGAGCCCACTGATCGAGTGCTCCGAGCACGGGGCACGTTGCCAAAACCCGGCGCGGTTTAAAGCTCCACGTTCTTCTGCATCGTCTGGTAATATCTACACAAATACTGTCTTCATCGTCTTCATGATTCCTGAGGCTCACCCGGCTCCTCCTGGGGGGGGAGTCCCCCGGAGCATCAGAGCTCTAAATGGTATCTGACCGACAGAAAGGTCGAGCTCAACATCAGGTTGCTGAACTATAGAATAATGATTCATGCACTGGGTCTGTCAATAGTTCTGGCGTTGGGAATAATATGGTTTATCACTCTGCCTAGCTGGATGTGGCACCACAGAGAAAACAGGGTAGACCGTAACACTCGTACACTGCACTATGACGACACATCCAAGATCGAGTCTCTCACAGACACTTATAACCATTCCACCGTCTATACACTAAACTATTGGTATCGATATGCTAAATATGTAGCCGACAGTCACAAGCGGAGAGATTGTTATGTATGTACACACATGCCCATGGCAACCAACTCCCCACACGTGCTCCCTCTCCCTGTGCCTAATTTATCCAACATGTTACCTGGCACTCTAATTTCTAGAGATAATGTTAAACTTCTGAGTAGGATAGTTTGGTCTGCGTGGAGAGCGGTGATTCCTCTTCTCCCACGCAAGATTAAGTTCCGACCTCAGATTCACATCAGAGCTCCTAAAAATGTAGAACTAGGGCCGCTTTTTGGACCAGTCCACATTCGACCTGGCTCTAAATTTACATGCTTTGCACAGACTATTGCATCCACCTTATCTATCGGTCCAGGATCTGAACTTAAACCACTCCATGTAGGGCAAATCCCTGATTTATATTGTTCCACAGTATATGTCCCGTGCACTTATCTGGTGAACAACACCCACTTGAGCACCCACCTGAATAATTCTCAGGCGGGCCCCAAAACCACATGTGCACCTTACTACACTGTTCGGGACATTTTAGGGACCGTTCCAAAAGAGGGGTACATGTTTCTTTGTGGATATTACATGTATGAATGTCTTCCGGCGGGATGGGTTGGCCGATGCGCAGCTGTGATTCCTTCAGATCATTCATACATAATATCCAGCATACCACATCACACACCCAGGACACAAAGGGATCTGGCATCTCATGACGCTGTTTGGGGGTCTGACGTGCCAGGTGACCATAAAATTTGGACTACGGGGGAAAAAGGTCCTATTTGCATTGTTCCCAAGTGTGGGAGTGGGTAAATTGATGTTGCGTATGGAGACTCTTAGCTATAGATTCACTGCTTTTATAAACACAACATTAGCTACTTTCGAGAAAGAGAGAGAGGAGATGCATGCACTTCGCGCAGTAGCACTTCAAAATCGTATTGTGCTGGATCAGATAACAGCCTCCAGTGGGGGGGTGTGCACTTTACTAAGAGGGAGCTGCTGTACCTACATTCCTGCTAATGATGAGGATGGGGGTGCGATCCAACAGGGACTCGCAAATTTGACCAGACTCCGTAATCTCATGGAATCTGAAACTGTCACTGCCACTCACCCTTTTTCTGTGTTAGGATGGGCTCTTACTTCCTGGCGTGACGTGCTCATAAATGTTGGGATTATTGTAGGGGTAATCTTGATTCTGTTTTCTTGTGTTCTCCCATGTTTGTTCAAAGCGATTGGTAAAATGGTTTCTGCTCAATATGTGTCTGTTCAGGTTCCAGGGCCAGATAGAGACGCGTCTAAGCAAGACACAGGCTACATTAGTGATTCAGATGATGATTCAATCATCAAGGGAATGAGACCTTAAGCCAGTAACGGCATAAACAAGAGCGGAGGCAAATAAAACTTTAACAGTTTTATTAATTTCGTTTAAACTGTTTTTAAAATCACTGATTCAAAGGGAAATTGTAATGACTTAAATTAAGACAAGAGATAGACTGAAATCTTTATTTGATGAAATTAATCGAGCATTTTTTTTTCCTTCCAGAAGTCAGCATCAGCCTGTCCGTCCTGAGCCCCATTCACAGGGGAATTCCTCCAGGTTTCTACTTTTATCCCAAAGTGGTTTTGTAGTTTTCTCCTACTCAGGTTTTCTACTTTTATCCCAAAGAGGTTTGGTAGTTTTTTCCTGGCCGGTGGAGGGGGTCTCGGGACGGGGGAGCTGGGGTTAACTTTATTAATATTTTTATTATTATTTTATTTCTAATTTCAAGGGTTCAATTTTATTAATTAGTGTTTTTAATCATTAAATTGGTCATTTTTATTAATATATATATATTTTTTTTGATAATTTATCTAATTATTGTTATTATTCATTTTGTGTTGTGTTATTAATTATTAATTAATATTTTCTCTGATTGGTAATTGATTGATGATATGATATTAAACAGGGGTTTAAGATAATCAAAAGAGTGGTATTGTAATGGCAGAAAATGGGTCATGTCATGTCATTCTAATGTTGTTTTAGGCCATGACATGTCACAGAATTAATATCTTTGTTGTTCTCCTGTGTGCAGATGGGATAAGAATATGAGGTCCTGATTATACTGAATATCTACTGTCCGGCGCCTCTTAATCATCAATTAATGCGTCAGGACCGGATTCAGTGTGGAAATGGTCTTTGATTAAACCTCTGAAGAGAGAGCTGAACCGTCACAAACGTGATAGTCTGGTCTATCTCTTTTTGAGCTGATTTGGGTTGTGATTATGTTATGTTTGTTACCACCTATAAAAGGTGTACTTTGTAACTTGTAAAGTGAGGTAGGGACAGAACGAACTTGTCTTAGGGAAAGTGAGGGTGTTTATCCACTGTGCACGTGAATAAACTTCCACCTTTTGAGAGAGACCGAGAGACTCTGTTTCTGCTTCAAGTTATTGCCTGGTTACTCTTTACTTGATCATTGTTTACAGGAAACTGCCGTAACAGGAGAACCCACGGTAACACGGGGAGAACCCACGGTAATACGGAGAGAACCCACGGTAACACTGGGAGAACCCGTGGTAACACGAGGAGAACCCACGGTAACACTGGGAGAACCCACGGTAACACGGGAAGAACCCACGGTAACACTGGGAGAACCCACGGTAACACGAGGAGAACCCACGGTAACACGGGGAGAACCCACGGTAACACAGAGAGAGAACCCACGGTAACACGAGGAGAAACCACGGTTACACGGGGAGAACCCACGGTAACACGAGGAGAACCCACGGTAACACGAGAAGAACCCACGGTAACACGAGGAGAACCCACGGCAACACGGGGAGAACCCACGGTAACACTGGGAGAACCCACGGTAATACGGAGAGAACCCACGGTAACACTGGGAGAACCCACGGTAACACGGGGAGAACCCACGGTAACACAGAGAGAACACACGGTAACATTGGGAGAACCCACGGTAACACGGGGAGAACCCACGGTAATACGGAGAGAACCCACGGTAACACAGAGAGAACCCACGGTAACACGAGGAGAACCCACGGTAACACGGGGAGAACCCACGGTAACACGGGGACAACCCACGGTAACACTGGGAGGACCCACAGTAACACGGGGAGAACCCACGGTAACACTGGGAGAACCCACGGTAACACTGGGAGAAACCACGGTTACACGGGGAGAACCCACGGTAACACTGGGAGAACCCACGGTAACACGGGGAGAACCCACGGTAACACGGGGAGAACCCACGGTAACATGGGGAGAACATACGGAAACACTGGGAGAACCCACGGTAACACGGGGAGAACCCACGGTAACACGGGGAGAACCCACGGTAACACGGAGAGAACCCACGGTAACACGGGGAGAACCCACGGTAACACGGGGAGAACCCACGGTAACACTGGGAGAACCCACGGTAACACTGGGAGAACCCACGGTAACACGAGGAGAACCCACGGTAACACTGGGAGAACCCACGGTAACACTGGGAGAAACCACGGTTACACGGGGAGAAACCACGGTAACACGAGGAGAACCCACGGTAACACGAGAAGAACCCACGGTAACACGAGGAGAACCCACGGTAACACGGGGAGAACCCACGGTAACACTGGGAGAACCCACGGTAACATTGGGAGAACCCACGGTAATACGGGGAGAACCCACGGTAACACAGAGAGAACACACGGTAACATTGGGAGAACCCACGGTAACACGGGGAGAACCCACGGTAACACAGAGAGAGAACCCACGGTAACACGAGGAGAACCCACGGTAACACGAGAAGAACCCACGGTAACACGAGGAGAACCCACGGCAACACCTGGAGAACCCACGGTAACACTGGGAGAACCCACGGTAACACGGAGAGAACCCACGGTAACACTGGGAGAACCCACGGTAACACGGGGAGAACCCACGGTAACACAGGAAGAACACACGGTAACATTGGGAGAACCCACGGTAACACGGGGAGAACCCACGGTAATACGGAGAGAACCCACGGTAACACAGAGAGAACCCACGGTAACACGAGGAGAACCCACGGTAACACTGGGAGAACCCACGGTAACACTGGGAGAACCCGCGGTAACACGAGGAGAACCCACGGTAACACTGGGAGAACCCACGGTAACACGGGAAGAACCCACGGTAACACGGGGAGAACCCACGGTAACACGAGGAGAACCCACGGTAACACGGGGAGAACCCACGGTAACACGGGGACAACCCACGGTAACACTGGGAGGACCCACAGTAACACGGGGAGAACCCATGGTAACACTGGGAGAACCCACGGTAACACTGGGAGAACCCACGGTAACACGAGGAGAACCCACGGTAACACGGGGAGAACCCACGGTAACACGGGGAGAACCCACGGTAACACTGGGAGAACCCACGGTAACACGGGGAGAACCCACGGTAACACGGGGAGAACCCACGGTAACATGGGGAGAACATACGGAAACACTGGGAGAACCCACGGTAACACGGGGAGAACCCACGGTAACACTGGGAGAACCCACGGTAACACGGAGAGAACACACGGTAACACGGGGAGAACCCACGGTAACACGGGGAGAACCCACGGTAAAACTGGGAGAACCCATGGTAACACAAGGAGAACCCACAGTAACACGGGGGGAACCCACGGTAACACAGATAGAACACACGGTAACATTGGGAGAACCCACGGTAACACGGGGAGAACCCACGGTAACACGGAGAGAACCCACGGTAACACAGAGAGAACCCACGGTAACACAGGGAGAACCCACGGTAACACGGGGAGAACCCACGGTAACACAGAGAGAACCCACGGTAACACGAGGAGAACCCACGGTAACACGGGGAGAACCCACGGTAACACTGGGAGAAACCACGGTTACACGGGGAGAACCCACGGTAACACGAGGAGAACCCACGGTAACACGAGAAGAACCCACGGTAACACGAGGAGAACCCACGGTAACACGGGGAGAACCCACGGTAACACGGGGAGAACCCACGGTAACACAGAGAGAACACACGGTAACATTGGGAGAACCCACGGTAACACGGGGAGAACCCACGGTAATACGGAGAGAACCCACGGTAACACAGAGAGAACCCACGGTAACACGAGGAGAACCCACGGTAACACGGGGAGAACCCACGGTAACACGGGGACAACCCACGGTAACACTGGGAGGACCCACAGTAACACGGGGAGAACCCACGGTAACACTGGGAGAACCCACGGTAACACTGGGAGAAACCACGGTTACACGGGGAGAACCCACGGTAACACTGGGAGAACCCACGGTAACACGGGGAGAACCCACGGTAACACGGGGAGAACCCACGGTAACATGGGGAGAACATACGGAAACACTGGGAGAACCCACGGTAACACGGGGAGAACCCACGGTAACACGGGGAGAACCCACGGTAACACGGAGAGAACCCACGGTAACACGGGGAGAACCCACGGTAACACGGGGAGAACCCACGGTAACACTGGGAGAACCCACGGTAACACTGGGAGAACCCACGGTAACACGAGGAGAACCCACGGTAACACTGGGAGAACCCACGGTAACACTGGGAGAAACCACGGTTACACGGGGAGAAACCACGGTAACACGAGGAGAACCCACGGTAACACGAGAAGAACCCACGGTAACACGAGGAGAACCCACGGTAACACGGGGAGAACCCACGGTAACACTGGGAGAACCCACGGTAACATTGGGAGAACCCACGGTAATACGGGGAGAACCCACGGTAACACAGAGAGAACACACGGTAACATTGGGAGAACCCACGGTAACACGGGGAGAACCCACGGTAACACAGAGAGAGAACCCACGGTAACACGAGGAGAACCCACGGTAACACGAGAAGAACCCACGGTAACACGAGGAGAACCCACGGCAACACCTGGAGAACCCACGGTAACACTGGGAGAACCCACGGTAACACGGAGAGAACCCACGGTAACACTGGGAGAACCCACGGTAACACGGGGAGAACCCACGGTAACACAGGAAGAACACACGGTAACATTGGGAGAACCCACGGTAACACGGGGAGAACCCACGGTAATACGGAGAGAACCCACGGTAACACAGAGAGAACCCACGGTAACACGAGGAGAACCCACGGTAACACTGGGAGAACCCACGGTAACACTGGGAGAACCCGCGGTAACACGAGGAGAACCCACGGTAACACTGGGAGAACCCACGGTAACACGGGAAGAACCCACGGTAACACGGGGAGAACCCACGGTAACACGAGGAGAACCCACGGTAACACGGGGAGAACCCACGGTAACACGGGGACAACCCACGGTAACACTGGGAGGACCCACAGTAACACGGGGAGAACCCATGGTAACACTGGGAGAACCCACGGTAACACTGGGAGAACCCACGGTAACACGAGGAGAACCCACGGTAACACGGGGAGAACCCACGGTAACACGGGGAGAACCCACGGTAACACTGGGAGAACCCACGGTAACACGGGGAGAACCCACGGTAACACGGGGAGAACCCACGGTAACATGGGGAGAACATACGGAAACACTGGGAGAACCCACGGTAACACGGGGAGAACCCACGGTAACACTGGGAGAACCCACGGTAACACGGAGAGAACACACGGTAACACGGGGAGAACCCACGGTAACACGGGGAGAACCCACGGTAAAACTGGGAGAACCCATGGTAACACAAGGAGAACCCACAGTAACACGGGGGGAACCCACGGTAACACAGATAGAACACACGGTAACATTGGGAGAACCCACGGTAACACGGGGAGAACCCACGGTAACACGGAGAGAACCCACGGTAACACAGAGAGAACCCACGGTAACACAGGGAGAACCCACGGTAACACGGGGAGAACCCACGGTAACACAGAGAGAACCCACGGTAACACGAGGAGAACCCACGGTAACACGGGGAGAACCCACGGTAACACTGGGAGAAACCACGGTTACACGGGGAGAACCCACGGTAACACGAGGAGAACCCACGGTAACACGAGAAGAACCCACGGTAACACGAGGAGAACCCACGGTAACACGGGGAGAACCCACGGTAACACTGGGAGAACCCACGGTAACATTGGGAGAACCCACGGTAACACGGGGAGAACCCACGATAACACAGAGAGAGAACCCACGGTAACACGAGGAGAAACCACGGTTACACGGGGAGAACCCACGGTAACACGAGGAGAACCCACGGTAACATGAGAAGAACCCACGGTAACACGAGGAGAACCCACGGCAACACGGGGAGAACCCACGGTAACACTGGGAGAACCCACGGTAACACGGAGAGAACCCACGGTAACACTGGGAGAACCCACGGTAACACGGGGAGAACCCACGGTAACACAGAGAGAACACACGGTAACATTGGGAGAACCCACGGTAACACGGGGAGAACCCACGGTAATACGGAGAGAACCCACGGTAACACAGAGAGAACCCACAGTAACACGAGGAGAACCCACGGTAACACTGGGAGAACCCACGGTAACACTGGGAGAACCCGCGGTAACACGAGGAGAACCCACGGTAACACTGGGAGAACCCACGGTAACACGGGAAGAACCCACGGTAACACTGGGAGAACCCGCGGTAACACGAGGAGGACCCACGGTAACACTGGGAGAACCCACGGTAACACGGGAAGAACCCACGGTAACACGGGGAGAACCCACGGTAACACGAGGAGAACCCACGGTAACACGGGGAGAACCCACGGTAACACGGGGACAACCCACGGTAACACTGGGAGGACCCACAGTAACACGGGGAGAACCCACGGTAACACTGGGAGAACCCACGGTAACACGGGGAGAACCCACGGTAACACTGGGAGAACCCACGGTAACACGAGGAGAACCCACGGTAACACGGGGAGAACCCACGGTAACACGGGGAGAACCCACGGTAACACTGGGAGAACCCACGGTAACACGGGGAGAACCCACGGTAACACGGGGAGAACCCACGGTAACATGGGGAGAACATACGGAAACACTGGGAGAACCCACGGTAACACGGGGAGAACCCACGGTAACACTGGGAGAACCCACGGTAACACGGAGAGAACCCACGGTAACACGGGGAGAACCCACGGTAACACGGGGAGAACCCACAGTAACACGGGGAGAACCCACGGTAATACGGAGAGAACCCACGGTAACACAGAGAGAACCCACGGTAACACGAGGAGAACCCACGGTAACACTGGGAGAACCCACGGTAACACTGGGAGAACCCGCGGTAACACGAGGAGAACCCACGGTAACACTGGGAGAACCCACGGTAACACGGGAAGAACCCACGGTAACACTGGGAGAACCCGCGGTAACACGAGGAGAACCCATGGTAACACTGGGAGAACCCACGGTAACACGGGGAGAACCCACGGTAACACGGGGAGAACCCACGGTAACACTGGGAGAACCCACGGTAACACGAGGAGAACCCACGGTAACACTGGGAGAACCCACGGTAACACGAGGAGAACCCACGGTAACACGGGGAGAACCCACGGTAACACTAGGAGAACCCACGGTAACACTGGGAGAACCCACGGTAACACGAGAAGAACCCACGGTAACACGAGGAGAACCCACGGTAACACGGGGAGAACCCACGGTAACACTGGGAGAACCCACGGTAACACTGGGAGAACCCACGGTAACACGAGGAGAACCCACGGTAACACTGAGAACCCACGGTAACATGGGGAGAACCCACGGTAACACTGGGAGAACCCACGGTAACACGGAGATAACCCACGGTAACACGAGGAGAACCCACGGTAACATGAGGAGAACCCACGATAACACGAGGAGAACCCACGGTAACACTGGGAGAACCCACGGTAACACTGGGAGAACCCACGGTAACACGAGGAGAACCCACGGTAACACTGGGAGAACCCACGGTAACACTGGGAGAAACCACGGTTACATGGGGAGAACCCACGGTAACACGAGGAGAACCCACGGTAACACGAGAAGAACCCACGGTAACACGAGGAGAACCCACGGTAACACGGGGAGAACCCACGGTAACACTGGGAGAACCCACGGTAACATTGGGAGAACCCACGGTAACACGGGGAGAACCCACGGTAACACAGAGAGAACACACGGTAACATTGGGAGAACCCACGGTAACACGGGGAGAACCCACGGTAACACAGAGAGAGAACCCACGGTTACAAGGGGAGAACCCACGGTAACACGAGGAGAACCCACGTTAACACGGGGAGAACCCACGGTAACACTGGGAGAACCCACGGTAATACGGAGAGAACCCACGGTAACACTGGGAGAACCCACGGTAACACGGGGAGAACCCACAGTAACACAGAGAGAACACACGGTAACATTGGGAGAACCCACGGTAACACGGGGAGAACCCACGGTAATACGGAGAGAACCCACGGTAACACAGAGAGAACCCACGGTAACACGAGGAGAACCCACGGTAACACTGGGAGAACCCACGGTAACACTGGGAGAACCCGCGGTAACACGAGGAGAACCCACGGTAACACTGGGAGAACCCACGGTAACACGGGAAGAACCCACGGTAACACTGGGAGAACCCGCGGTAACACGAGAAGAACCCACGGTAACACTGGGAGAACCCACGGTAACACGGGAAGAACCCACGGTAACACTGGGAGAACCCACGGTAACACGAGGAGAACCCACGGCAACACGGGGAGAACCCACGGTAACACTGGGAGAACCCACGGTAACACGGAGAGAACCCACGGTAACACTGGGAGAACCCACGGTAACACGGGGAGAACCCACAGTAACACAGAGAGAACACACGGTAACATTGGGAGAACCCACGGTAACACGGGGAGAACCCACGGTAATACGGAGAGAACCCACGGTAACACAGAGAGAACCCACGGTAACACGAGGAGAACCCACGGTAACACTGGGAGAACCCACGGTAACACGGGAAGAACCCACGGTAACACTGGGAGAACCCACGGTAACACGGGGAGAACCCACGGTAACACGGGGAGAACCCATGGTAACACAGAGAGAGAACCCACGGTAACACAGAGAGAGAACCCACGGTAACACGAGGAGAACCCACGGTAACACGGGGAGAACCCACGGTAACACTGGGAGAACCCACGGTAACACTGGGAGAACCCACGGTAACACGGAGAGAACCCACGGTAACACTGGGAGAACCCACGGTAACACGGGGAGAACCCACGGTAACACGGAGAGAACACACGGTAACATTGGGAGAACCCACGGTAACACGGGGAGAACCCACGGTAACACAGAGAGAGAACCCACGGCAACACGAGGAGAAACCACGGTTACACGGGGAGAACCCACGGTAACACGAGGAGAACCCACGGTAACACGAGAAGAACCCACGGTAACACGAGGAGAACCCAGGGTAACACGGGGAGAACCCACGGTAAAACTGGGAGAACCCACGGTAACACGGAGAGAACCCATGGTAACACTGGGAGAACCCACGGTAAAACGGGGAGAACCCACGGTAACACGGGGAGAACCCACGGTAACACAGAGAGAACACACGGTAACATTGGGAGAACCCACGGTAACACGGGGAGAACCCACGGTAATACGGAGAGAACCCACGGTAACACAGAGAGAACCCACGGTAACACGAGGAGAACCCACGGTAACACTGGGGGAACCCACGGTAACACTGGGAGAACCCGCGGTAACACGAGGAGAACCCACGGTAACACTGGGAGAACCCACGGTAACACGGGAAGAACCCAGGGTAACACTGGGAGAACCCACGGTAACACGAGGAGAACCCACGGTAACACGGGGAGAACCCACGGTAACACGGGGACAACCCACGGTAACACTGGGAGGACCCACAGTAACACGGGGAGAACCCACGGTAACACTGGGAGAACCCACGGTAACACGGGGAGAACCCACGGTAACACTGGGAGAACCCACGGTAACACGAGGAGAACCCACTGTAACACGGGGAGAACCCACGGTAACAATGGGAGAACCCACGGTAACACGAGGAGAACCCACGGTAACACTGGGAGAACCCACGGTAACACGGGGAGAACCCACGGTAACACTGGGAGAACCCACGGTAACACGAGGAGAACCCACGGTAACACGGGGAGAACCCACGGTAACACGAGGAGAACCCACGGTAACACGGGGAGAACCCACGGTAACACTGGGAGAACCCACGGTAACACTGGGAGAACCCACGGTAACACGGGGAGAACCCACGGTAACACTGGGAGAACCCACGGTAACATGGGGAGAACCCACGGTAACACGGGGAGAACCCACGGTAACATGGGGAGAAAATACGGAAACACTGGGAGAACCAACGGTAACACGGGGAGAACCCACGGTAACACTGGGAGAACCCACGGTAACACGGAGAGAACCCACGGTAACACGGGGAGA